>NC_058505.1:20833333-21185000 GCF_020382885.2 Scatophagus argus | reverse complement strand
CTCTGTAGAAGATGGTCAGTGCAGATGTGGGGAGGTCAGCTCGTCTCATCCTCCGCAGGAAATGGAGTCGTGACTGTGCTTTTTTGACCAGGGAGGTGGTGTTTGTGGTCCATGTGAGGTCTTCTGTGATGTGCACTCCAAGGAACTTTGTGCTTTTCACCGACTCCACAGCACTGCCATTGATGAAGAGTGGGATGTGTGGTGGTTGTCCACAGTTATTTCTTTTGTTTTGTCGACGTTGAGTGACAGGTTATTCCTCTCACACCAGCTGATGAGTTGGTGTACCTCCTCCCTGTATGCTGAGTCGTTGTCGTCACTGATGAGTCCCACCACTGTTGTGTCGTCAGCAAATTTGATGATGTGATTTGTTGCAGATCTGGCACAGCAATCATGGGTCATCAGTGTGAACAGCAGAGGAGAAAGCACACATCCTTGTGGCACCCCGGTGTTTATGATGGTGGTCGCTGAGGAGTTGTTTCCGACTCTGACTGTCTGCGGTCTGTTTGTGAGGACGTCCAGCAGCCAGTTGCACAGTGGAGTGTTGATGCCTATTGCACTCAGCTTGTTCACCAGATGTTGGGGGATGACAGTGTTGAACGCGGAGCTGAAGTCGATGAACAGCATCCGTGCGTGACTGTTTTTGTTCTCCAGGTGAGCCATGCAGAGGTGGAGTGCTGTTGCTATGGCGTCATCAGTGGAGCGCTTGGGGCGGTATGCAAATTGATATGGGTCCAGAGTAGTGGGGAGGGTGGATGTAATGTGGGCCTTTACTAGTCTTTGGCTACTGAAGAGATTTTTGAGCTGTTTGAAAGAACGATAACAGACTACAAGGAGGAAATTTGTCGACAACGCAAACTACTGGACGCTGTTCTCCAGCCTGAAGTCCGCTTACACAGAGCCGGTTTGTCCACTTCATTTGTTCCACTCAACTTAAAACTGTTGGGGTGGTCGAATATTCACACGCACAAGATTCTCAAGAGATAAAACACACACACATACACGCAGGTGAAAGTGGAAAGTAGATGGAAAATGACGCGCGTATGTGTTTGACTTTTGTCCGCAGACGTGGAGCTGCGGTCGGTGAGTGAAGGAGAGGATCCCCCTGAGCGGCTGGACTGGAGCCCCAATCTGGACAAGCAGGAGCCACCAGAGCTGCCACACACTGAAGAGGAAAAGGAGGAGCTGTGGACCAGCTTCAAGCCACTTCGAGGGCTGGAGGAGACTGATGTCATCGAGGCCAAATTCACTCCTGTCTCTGTGAAGAGTGAAGAAGAGGAGGAGGAGAAACCTCAGTCCTCTCTGCTTCATCAAAGACAGATTGAAGAGATGAAAACAGAACCTGATGGAGAGGACTGTGAAGGACCAGAACCAGCCAGGAGCTCAGATCCAGATACCCAACCAGATACTGATGACAAGAGTTCACGCTCCTCTGACTGTGAGACCGATGACAGCTGTGACTGGAAGGAGAGCAGAGAACCTCGGTCAGGTTTAAGCCCTCTGCAGGACAATGAAGGACATCAGCAGAAACACGGTGGACTCCAAACAGAAGAGAGACCATTTAGCTGCTCAGTTTGTGGTCAAAAATACCACAGGAAGAAATCCTTCATGACTCACATGGAGCTTCATTCAGAAGGAAAACGTTTCAGCTGCTCAGTTTGTCAAAAAACTTTTCAGCGGAGAGCGGATGTTGCGAGTCACTTGAGGACCCACACGGGGGAGAAACCCTTCAGCTGCTCAGTTTGTGGCAAAAGATTCCGCCAGAAGAACTATTTATCGGAGCACATGAGAGTCCATTCAGCAGAAAAATGTTTCAGCTGCTCAGTTTGTCAAAGACCTTTTCGGTGGAGATCAGCTGTTGTGGTACACATGAGAGTCCACACTGGAGAAAAGCCCTTCAGTTGCTCTGTCTGTAGCAGAAAATTTTCACTGAAGTTGCATTTGAGACAGCACATGAGAATTCACACAGGAGAGAAACCTTTCAGCTGCTCAGTTTGTAAACAAAGTTTCAAATCCAGCACCAGTTTATCCTATCACATAAGAACCCACACTGGGGAAAAACCTTTCAGCTGCTCAGTTTGTGCTAAAAGATTCCTCCTGAAGAGCTCATTAACGGAGCACATGAGAGTTCATTCAGGAGAAAAACATTTCTGCTGCTCAGTTTGTAAAGCAGCTTTTCGGTGGAAAGCAACTCTTCACACTCACATGAGAGTCCACACAGGAGAAAAGCCCTTCACTTGCTCTGTCTGTGGTAAAAGTTTTGCACAAAGCACAAACATGAAACAACACATGAGAGTCCACACGAGAGACGCCTTTCAGCTGCAGCGTCTGTGATAAAAGATTCATTCAACTTTGTAATTTGAAAACACGAGTGTGTCGGTGAGAGCAGCAGGAGCAAATGAAGCTGCAGAGCTGCTCGTCGAGCCACTTTGTTCCAGCGACATTGAAGCGCTGAGGTCGAGGCTTGGCTCAATGCTGACCAGCGATACACACTCCAACATAAATCTTTTTAGCTGAGATGACAACACGTAACTGTTCTGTCCCAGACTTCAGACAGACTTTTGCTTTTGCACAGTTCAGCACCTGCTTGCAGTCCAGTGTATACTCATACTAGTGAAGTGCAGAACAGCAGGCAGATTGCTGTGTCAACAAAAACAGCTAACAAGGATTCCCTCATCAGCTCCATGTCAGCTGTCTACTTGAGTGTGTGTGTGTGTGCGCAAATAAAGTTGTCTTGTCTTCCCTTCTCACCACCTAGGTTTGAATAGCTTGCGCAAGCATTGGTGGTTCAGTGGTAGAATTCTCGCCTGCCACGCGGGAGGCCCGGGTTCGATTCCCGGCCAATGCACATGTTTTTGGTGCCAGGCACAAATGTTTGTATAACGCATTTTATGCCATTTTAAATGGCTTAAGAGACGTGTTTATACCCAGCGGAGTTCATCACCACAGAAAGAGAGAAAATGGAGCCGTTACTGTACAGCACGAGCGCAGGAACAATCTGGCGATGAAGGCACGGGAGATCCAGTGTTGATATGGCTCAGTTCAGGGTGGAGTTGATTGCAACGAACTAAGGGCGGGAGGGCGCATGCGTAAGACCACCCAGCTTCACACCGGACAACCACACACACACACACACACAGAAGTAAGATAAGATAAGATAACCCTTTATTAGTCCCGTAATTTGGAAATTGCAGTGTTATAGCAGCCAGCAGAATATGGAGGGTGCAAAGCATGCAAAGCTAAGAAGGATGTGCATTCCAAAAGAATAAATATACAGGCTATGATTAGTGGATGTATTACTTATTGCACAGATTTTGTTTCAGGGACTAAGTAAATAACTACTAATCCATGTAGTATGTTTATTTTGTATCCATGTTTAGTCATAATCTCCTTTAATTCTATTACTACTCTGCTGTAGCTGCTACCATTATTACTGTTACTAATATTGCTATCATAATCACCATAATACCTTCTGTGTACTTCATTGTCATTATCATTATCTACAGATCCAATACATCTGGTATTATTACTGCTGCTGGTCTGTGAAGATTTTCAGTCATTCAGGTCATATTCACTTGAAGGGAAAACTGTTTGGTGGGGAAACAAATATATATACCTCAGTGGGTGTGACTAGGTGAAACTAATCAAACAAAGGATCTGATAGTCCTGCAATTTGCCTGTATAGTCTGACTGAGTGATTGACCCCCTGTGCCTAACGACTAACTAATGGCTGTGAGAATGTTAATGAGTTCTGGCATGACCGGTTAACGACCTATTGTTCTTATGCCTTTCATGTGAATTGGAGTGAAACTTCCTGGTTATGGATGGGAGGACAGCATTGTAAGTGCAAGAGAGATGATGTCTAAGTCCACCACCTCTGTTAAGCGAAGGTTTCTCCAACTTAACATAGATGGCTTCCTTGACACCTCTTTCATATCACCTGTCCTCTCTATCTAGAATGTGGACGTCGTTGTCTTCAAAGGAATGTCCCTTTTCCTTGAGATGCAAGTGGACCGCTGAGTCTTGTCCTGTGGATGTGGCTCTCCTGTGTTGTGCCATTCTTCTGTGGAGTGGTTGTTTTGTTTCACCAATGTAAAGGTCAGAGCATTCTTCACCGCACTGGACTGCATATATGCTATATATGTCTATACATCTCTGCTTGTGTGCTCCTTCTCTCACGCCCCACCCTACTCTCCCTCTCTTCGTCTGTCTGTCTGTCTGTCTCTCTCTCTCAACCCAACCGGTCGAGGCGTCAGCAGTAACGCCCAACTCCTAGGGCTTTTGGGCAGCAGCTTAACACCTGCCTGCACATAACAGGGAAATAACAGAAAAACTATGAAAAAAGAGCCCTGCGATTGACTGGTGACCAGTTTAATCAAAAGTTGCCCCATTGGTTCGAACAAGTAATCGTTAGGAAAATTCATTTTGTCAAAGACCAAGAGTGATGATCACTTCCTCGTTAGTATAGTGGTGAGTATCCCCGCCTGTCACGCGGGAGACCGGGGTTCGATTCCCCGACGGGGAGAAGCAACCTTTTCCAAAATGTTATAAATCTATTTTTTCTGGAGTATGTCATTTTGTTTTTACCTAGACCCACACATTTTGTCAATATTCAATTTATCCTGTTAAACGATTTGTTGGCTCAGCCTGAACATGTTGAACAATGATTGTTAAATAAAACAACAATATTGTTGCTTATAAATTCAAAGTGTATTTTATTTTTGTTCAAAACGCTATATATCCATCCATTTTTGCTGCATACAGCCTCACTATCTCTTTCTCTATCGTCTTTACAGACGTCCCACAGTTTTTATTAACCTCTAAGCCATTAGGAGTCACACACACACACACACACACACTTAGATTCCCTGCTCCTGCTCTTTAGTACTATTGTTACTTTCCATGTCACGTTAGCATGCTAGTTGTCGCAAGGGAGAAACATACAAAACGGTATTAAACTAGCCAATTCTGAAACGAAAATGTACTCAGCAAACACTTTCATGAGGGTCGCCTTGCAAACTGCAGCTGAAGAAGCAGAAGCTCGGATGTGAGAGTAACATAAGTACATACATTAGGTAAGACGAAACCAAAACATTAGTACACGTGGGTTCACCAGTGTATGTAGTGAGGTATATTCCTGATGTATATTATTCAAAAGAATTCTGTGTAAGCATTGGTGGTTCAGTGGTAGAATTCTCGCCTGCCACGCGGGAGGCCCGGGTTCGATTCCCGGCCAATGCATACCTTTATATTGGTGTCTTTGTTGGCCGTTCTGTTGTTGTCAATCACTAATACTTGTATAATGCATTTTAGCTGAAGACTGGTGAGTCCGAAACAAAAGCTGGGTAAACATGGGCAAAGAGAAGATGGAGCCGATATTGTGCTGCACAAGAGCAGGGACAATGCGATGAAGGGAGGGGAAAGCTAATCTTAAGGCTGTGTGCTAGATTTCCATAGTGTTCCAGGCGAAAACCCACGCTACACACACCGTAAACAGACCTTAATACGTAGCGGAAAAACCACCCAACCTGTCAACTACGGTGGTCGACAAGTACAAACGCGATGCATATACAGACAAGCACTGCAAATACAGAAAGGCGCTACATATAATAAAACAGTTGCAAAAGGAAAACGCGGCATACCCAGTCATACAACGGAAGTGCGCCAGGCCTCTAGGGGCAGTGTTGAGCTTCCAACCGAGAGGCAGACAACTTTTTGATGTAGCCTCCCCCGACTCCAGTTTTTCTGGGGCAACGATATCTGGTTTTCACATGGGTTTGAGCGCTCTGCCAGGTTATCTAACTTAAAGGGTAATTTTGGAGGGAAAGTCTTGCAATCTTTGTGTGACAACCACAGTCATTAGGTTTGCTTGGTTTGTAAAGTGAAGGACATTGTTTTTATCTTGGTTAATATTTATGACATTAAACTCACTATTTTAATACAAAAATATCCTAATGCTCACCTGAGGGGATTATGACAGATGGCCACCTGATAAGCCCTTGCTTGCGAATTCTTCATTAAAAATGCTAATGTATGTATGTATGGAGGGGGAAATTCCATAATGATAGAATTTATACTTGGAGTAACAGGAATGGCTCTAGCCAGTCAAGACTAGACTACTGGCTTATCTCTAGCCATCTAGAAAAGGATATTATCACAGTTGATTTTTTTACTCCGCCCACTCCGTTGACAGACCAATAAGGCAGTGTTAATTAATATTAATTTGTCACCAGTCAATCTGAATGAAAAAACTTACTCCTATTTGTATGGTAAAAATAACCTGCTGAAATATGAAATAGGTAAATATCTGAGAAAATATGGTCATAAAATATGGTCCTTCATTGGAGGAGACTTTCTTGTCACGCTTTGAGGAAGATAGGATGAGACTGACCAGATTAATGTCTTGCACAATTTTTGATCTTAGCTGGGGAGAGATGTTTGCTGCTGAAGGAATGTAAGGCCTACTTAGAAGAGGTGCTGGTTTGGTGGAGGCCAGAGAATGGAGAAAGGCGTCCTCAGTGCGAGCCGCAGGCTGAGGAAATATGCTGACATGAGAAGTAGAGGCATGGGCAGCAAACGATGAAATATTTTCGATCCTCTGAAGACGGGAATCAGTAGCTTGAGTCAATAGCTTGAATTGAACTTGCCATAGATTGCAGGTTGGAGGCTAAGGAAAACCTCATGATGTGGCATGGCTGGGGCGGTTAAGGCGACTGAAACGGCTGTACAGAGCAGCTGGAGAGGCAGGAACAGCCAGAGTGGATGAGATTGAAGACCAAGACGGTGATGACAGCCATCTTTTTGGATAACAGCCGGTTGATTTCTTTGAACCTTTGCAACCATGCTGAGTTTTGGCAGCTACCGAGGGCTCTTCTGCGGGAAGAAGAAGTCAGATGGGAGAATCGCTACCGGAAGTCAGACTTATCAACTCTTGAAGCTGAGGCAGACAACAGAAGAAAAGGGGAGAAGACCACCATGTGAAACTTGCCTCACATCAAGAAGGTGAACTGACAGCAGAGAGGGAGAACACTATTGAATTTGAAAGCTTGCAAGTGATTGGCTGGGGCAGCAACGTGACAGATTGTTATTTGAAGATACAGAAAGTTAGATAGGGGAGATTAAGGATCGCAGGAAAATAGAAGGCATGCACCAAAGAAGTAGTCTTTCTTACTGAACTTTCGCTAAGCTCCATGTCAGTGTTTGTCAATGCATTTTTGGCCATAGTCTTGCAAGGGTCCAGTCCCACCAGGCACTGCTTATTTGCATATAATTGAAAATGTCCATCTTTATGCAAATGAGCTAGGCTTCTTCTCTCTCACAGTGCAACACCATGCTACCAGAATGCAATATGGCACATTTCACATAGACAATGAATGGGAAGCATGTAAACGATAGATCCTGAGCTGAGTTGCAGGCTTGGGTTGGCGTTAATTGCAGATGGTTGCTCACATTGTGAAAAGATCCCTTCTAACAGATGGTTTTGTCAAAGAATGAAATCCTTTTTGTTCAACCAGAAACAGCTGCTCTGATGCTCTGGCCAAATCCTGGAGACTCCATTGAAAAAACACTTTCCACTGTTCCAACAAACACAAACTCTGGTTTGCTCATAAAGCCTTAATTGAAAATATTAAGAACGAAGCAGGAGGGAGGGTGGACATCAGAGAAGCAGCAATAGCCAGCTTAGTCCTCCACTCTGCACTTTAACTGGAGTTTATGCTGAAAAAGGTCAGTCTGCATTTCTTCAGAGGCCTTTATAAGATGTCTATGTCTATCCATACTACCTGTCTGGGACATAGCGTCCTTCATCAGTGATGTCCAGTGTTTGACGTCCAAGACAGACAGGTGTGTATGTTTTGTCCAATTCAGACACTACTTGGTGAGGACTTCAATGGTATGGGTGGGGTGTGTGAGTTCTCCAGAACAAATGCGTAATCTTCTTTGCAACCTAATCTTGCCTGTTTGTTTGCTGTAATATTTTCACTACTTGTGTGAGTGTGTTTGCGTGTGTGAGTGAAACTCTTGGCATAGCAGAGTATAGAAAAGAAGCACCGTGTCCCTAACTGACACCAAAATGTGCCATAGTTTGTTTTTGTTTAATTTTTTTAATTGGGCGGGAATCAAATGAACATCCGCATGATTGCAAAAACCCAAGATTTCCCCGCAGGGCAGATGATTGATTTTATTCACTTCACCTGACAGTAGTTTTAATGTTGTGGCTGGTCGGTATATGTTCATAATGCAAAAAAAAAAAAAAAAAAAAAAAGGGACTTCATAAATTGCAGCTCAGTTCTTAAAGTGTAAACCTGGTGGCTACATAATAATTTCGCTCATTTTTTTTAAACAATTTACTCAAAAGTTAACAGTACAAAAGTATTGGACCAGTATATTTTGACATGTTTTATTTTAGCTACCAGTATGTGTAAATGCAAATTAAATTTTTTTTTTTTAAAAACTCTGTTGTCAACTTGAATATCTTCAGTTCATATTGCTAAGCCTTGTATTACACCTAATCATATTAGACAGCATCATATTACCGTGTCAGTGATGATGAAGATGACAATGAAGATAAAGCTTAGTTGCTCATCTCTCTCCCCACCCTTTTCTAAACTTGGGTTGTCCTCTCTTCTGTCTTTTCTCTATACATGGACACACAACTCAGTGAATCCTTGTATGACAGAGGATTGCAAATAAATACAACAGATAAAGACTGACAGAAAGCTGCTTAGGAACAGACAGGCACAAATTCTCACTCAAGACACAAAGGTAAAAATATGTGGTTGTTTTAGTTAGGTACCAAGCAGATATTCATATCTGTTGCTGCTTTTGTCTGCTGCTGTGGTTGTTGTTGGTTGTGTTTTCAAAAAGGTAAGTTCTGAGACTTCAGATGTAGTTTCTTCACACTAAAATGCTTCTTTAGAAGACAATTGTTATTTTGTATGTCACTTTTTAGCAATCAAGGTCTGCACATTCAAATATTTTCTATTGTATTTATTTATTGTTGCATTACTACATTATTTCCTGATTGCCCAGAAATGTATATTTACTCCATGACATGCTGTGATATATATGCTTAACACATCTTACATCATCATTACTTTTGTCATATCATTTGTTCATATGCGTAATGTATTATAGTGTATACTTTCCTGGCAGTGTATACATTGGTGTCCAACTGGTGAGACACTACTGAAGTCATTTGATGCTATGTTTAAAACCACTGCACTTGAAGGTAAGGTTGACACAACACTAGGATTTTAAACTTTGATGCAATACTGGTATATATAAAAACAAAATCTAACACATTTGTAATAATGTTAATATCTGTGCAGTGTTGGTAGATCGAAAATCTGATTCGAGATGAAAAAGTATTGATACTTCATTACATTTGACAACCTTACTTGAAGCTTGAATTGCGTTTGAGTTAATTAAAACTAACCATATATGAAATATATTACTTTGATGGAAGAAATTAGCTGCCTCATACTAATGGGCATTTTCAGTTTTATGACTGACAGAGTTGATTCCATGTTGTCTTTGACAGCTCAGATGCATCAGCAGTGTAGCTTTCAGTGGCTTTTACTGGTGAATCCAGGAAGGAGTCACTTCCTCATGATACTAAGAGCACCAGTGCACACTCAGCAGCTAACTGCACAACCTGGTTTATTCATAATTTAATTGTAGCATTCATATCACATTTTGGTTACGGTACTTTATTAAAACAAAAAAAAGTGAGGTCTCGTATGTGAAGTAACCCAAATATATTTTGACATTGCAGAATTACATTCAAGAACTATGTAATTTATTTAGTCAGTGATTATGCTATTAATCAGTTAATTGAATGATAAAATAACTTGGGGTTTAATGATGAATGACAAAACTGAGTCTGCCGCTAGTGGCTAATGTGAAAATTTCAGAATCTCAACAATAGATTAAAATACAGTAGATTAAAAAGTGTTACAAAAAGGTAAACAGAATGAATGGCTTAGCTCGCAAATTATGTCATACCACACACACACACGCACATGCATAATTAGATGTCCTAGGCATGTCAACTCCTGGTAATCTCAGCATAATCTGATAAGTAATCATCAGCCCAGCTCACAGTAAGTGTTTGTGACAACAGTGTGTCCAACTGCAGGACCCATGTGCATGTTCACTCACAAAATTTCGCAGATGTGTAGAATATTAGAGTGTAGAATATTACTGTTATCATTATGTTCACACTAAACTGGCAGAACCTTTTGCCTTTCACTCACGCTATTACAGCAGTTTTCCATGCATTGTCAATCACCACTTATCCTGTGCACTTCTCTCTTGGACAAGTTGCCAGGTCATCATGGGGCTGTCATATAGACACTAACAACCGCTGATGCCCACTTTCACATCTGTGGGGAATTTAAGGTCACCAGTTAACCTAACCTGCATGTCTTTGGAATGCGGGAGGAAGCTGGAGGCAACCACGCCGACACATGCAAACTCCACAGGGAAAGGCCCTGGCCAGGATTTGAACCAAGAACCTCCTTGTTGTGAGGTGACAGTGCTAACCCCCACTGTGCTGTACCTAAAGCAGTTGTTTTAACCCCCAAAAATAATGGGTGTGTTTTTAAGGCTCCATGACAGTCGTCTATCTATCTTGTGTTCATCTCACTCTCATAAACGCAATATCTTAGGTGATTATTATGTTTATTAATGTTTATTGAAAAGCTATAGGAGGCTTCTGTAGCCTGGCCCAGTATAAGTTGCATGAGTTCTTGTTTCTCCAAATCTCTACAATGGAGGTAGTGAGTAACCAAGACTGCAAGAGCCTCGTTTATGGGTAATACACTAAGCTCAGAAGGATTTGTAACACGACTTTCAAAGAGCACATCAGCTCACCTCACCTGCTCTCTGTAAGGTCATCAAGTCTTTGTGTTCTCTGAATTGCAGGCTACTATTAAGATGTCTGGCTCTCTCCGTGAAGAAGAGGAGTTGCCTGCCAATCATACAGGTCAGAGGCATGAGTCAAAAAGATTCAGCTTTTTGAAATCATCACTAATTCTGTGTGTAGGCCAACAAATGGTGTGTGTCTATAAAAAGTTTCATTTAGGCATAAACTGATGTGCACTTGATGGTGTGACTAACTTCACTGCGGTCTCAATTTAATGTTAGAATGATTTCATAAGTGTGTCTCAGTATTGTAATGTTTTGTGCCCATTTCTTGTCTTCAGGTCCAAAAGGTGTAATTAATGACTGGCGCAGGTTTAAGCTGGATAGTGTGGATCAGAATGTCACTCAAAGCAAAAGAGAGCTGCTCAGACAAATGTCAAGTCCACGAGAGGATGACAAGGAGAGACTCAACAGAAAGGTGGAAACAGAACCTCACACACAAGAAAACAAACCATTGTTTTATAGTTTATGAGAGGATGATTTAACCACAGTTGCAGAGAAATACAAATACAGTTATATGTGGAAAAGGAAGAGAATTAAAATCCCAGACTAGAGAATCTGTGCACAGACAAAGTAAAAGTCATTTATAGGAAGAAAGACATTCAAATAAACACACAACAGTATACTGCGGCTTGTATTGTGCATTGTTTGTATGTCAAATATTTCCACCAAAGAATAAATGTAAATGTTCCAAAATTGGTGCAATAACATATTTTTCCTCAACTCTAGATGAGTGTTCAGGAGTATGAACTGATCCAAGAAGAGGACGAACGTTGCCTGAAACGCTACAGAAAACAGTGCATGCAGGAAATGCATGAGCGTTTAAGCTTTGGTCCTACGTTTGAAACAGTCTACGAGCTTGAGAGCGGAGAAGACTTCCTGGAAGTCATAGAGAAGGAGCATCGATTGACACTAGTGGTAGTGCACATCTATCAACACGGTGTCAAAGGTTAGGCTGTTTTCATTGTGCGCTTAAGTGTTAGTTCACTGGCTAGTGTTACTTCAGGGTAGCTTCACTGATCAAATAAGATGCCACAACATAAACTCCAGGAACATCTCTGTGCTCCCATGGGATCATTCAGTATGGTGCTATTTGCTAATAGTTCACATGCTTTATTTGTCCTTTGTCAGGTTGTGAACAGCTGAATTCATGTCTGGACTGTCTGGCTTCGGAGTACTGCAGTGTTAAATTTTGTCGAATAGATGCTGTGGCGACAGGTGCTGCTGAGCGGTTCTCCCCGGAGGTTAGTAAATTGTTAAAAACAGCAAAGAAAATGATGTTTAGCCTAGTCTGTTAATAATAGACCCGACTGATAATTGACAGAATTACAGTTATGCCCATTGGGACATTGGGCTGTAGTGTTAGCAGTATAATTTCTAATAGTGGTAGAAACAGAGTTTGTACAGAGATGGACTCCGGAGGTAGAGCAACCAATCAGAAGGTCGGTAGTTTGATCCCTGGCCCCTTCACAGTCATATACAGTCTTGCCCAAGTATCCTTGGACAAGACAATGAACCCCAAATTGCATTATATAAGTACAGTCCATGCCCTGCGATTGACTGGCGACCAGTCCAGGGTGAACCCCGCCTCTCGCCCGTAGTCAGCTGGGATAGGCTCCAGCTCCCCCGCGACCCTGACGGATAAGCGGTATAGAAAATGGATGGATGGATGGAAGTACAGTCCATTTACGCTCACTGCTATGAAGAACTGTGAGATTATGAGAGGTGAACTGACCATTCAACTCTTCCCATGAACAGCAGTTGTCCAACCAGTGCGCATTTTGGCAGTTTGCATTTAGAAATAGCAATACTTGGCATCTAAACTAGAAGCAAAGAAAGGAAGAAAAAGCAAAGAAAAAGTATGTGGTTGCATAATTACATGGCACAGGTTATGATATCATTTATCAGAGGTTTTTGACCAAAACGTTCAATAACTATAAAATTAGGTGAACTAAACAGTTAATCAGTTAATAAAAGTCGATTTTCACACAAGAGAAAACAGGAACACAGAGTGATTCTGTTCTGTATGTATTTACTATTGCGTGACTCTACAAACTTAAAGTACATTTTTATTACTGTCAATATCCTTTCAGGTTCTTCCTGCTCTGCTGGTGTACAAAGCTGGTGAATTACTTGGTAATTTCCTGGCTGTTACCAAACACTTCAGTGAGGAATTCTTTGCAACAGATGTGGAGGCATTTCTCAATGAATATGGCTTGTTACCTGAGAAGGAGTTCGCGGCATGTGCTGATGATGAGGACGAGGGAGGGGATGTGGAATAGAAATAGAAGGGAAGGGAAAAGAGATGTGAGGAAAGGAATCGTGGAGGAAAATAGTGGATCTTTGTTCCGGTTGAGAAAGCATTTACATTGCATGTGCAAATTAACACACCCTAGAGGTCGACCAATTTATCAGTTTAACCAATTAATCTGCACCGATAAGATGTTTTATAAACCACAGAACTTTGGTGGTGGTGACGGTGGCCAATAGTGGCACAGCCTCAGACAGTCATGCAGGGACGTACATGACGGGTTTGGCATGGAGGCTCCATATACTAAATCAAGGTAATCTCATTGTGTACCTGAGATAAAGTTAACTTTGTATAATTGTAAATTATGAGGATGAAAAGTTACTTGTCATTGTATGACATTACTAATCCATTAGAGTCAAGTTAACGGTTGCTCGGCATGCTGTGTTTGTGTTGCTAGTGTAAGTAGGTGAATATAAAACTGATTGCTACAGTGACCACATTTTAAACTGGCAGAAGCACAAGTGTATTGGACGTTCAGAATATGCGTGTGCAACTTAACACTTAAAACTTAGGTGAGTTAGGCAAGTCAACACTGAGAGTGTACTATCAAGAATAACATGTAAACAGCTTAAACATGCGACCATCCCAGAGAGACCAGTTCACAAGCAGCACTCCAGCATTACACACTATGACAGTCCATTACGAGAGCGGAAATAAAGTTGTGTCCACTGTGCCAGTCTCTGTTAATGTTGTATCCTGTCTTTGAAAGCAGTTCGCACATGCACTGCCACCAATGTAACACTGGTTACTATTGGCAATAATAAGAAACTTGATTCTTCGTGAATTAAAACTATTTTTGTGCTGTGGGTAAGGCAAGAGCACAGTGACCACTGTATGTCGCTTGGTTCACTTTAATATCCAGTTCAACAGTAGTACAACTAACTACTAACTAACTACAACTAATTATTTAACCAGCACTCATATTACATCCAAGGTGAACAATGTTTTGTAGTTCCTAACCTAAATTAAGGAGCAGCAGAATGTAGAAGAATAGGCTAAATAGGCTATGCTGTATATACACATCAGCTTTAGTCATTTTTTTCCTACTCCAAATTATCATTATTATATCAACCTTTAAACACTCACTTTTGGTCGACCTCTAGCACACACACAGTAGTAAATATTCACCAGCACACACTGAATGCTGTTACTTAGAAGCAATTAGGTATAAACCACATGGTGTGATTAAGATTGTGCTGAAATACTGCTTTGCAGTCATATCATATCATACTATCATACAATAAAAGATGACTTTACCGAAGTTCTCTCTGTCTGTCCTTCTAACATTGTACAGCTACAATTGAACCTCAAAAACCTGATTGATATGTATTTGAACTTCTACTTATAGTCACCATTTAAATGTAGTCTTTCAGCAGATAAATACTGGTAGTCTTTTTTTATGTGGCTGTACATTTGGAGTAACAATAACGGTGTGTAAATAGATTTTTCATCATACATCCCTGTGTATAATTTTAAGTTTAACCCTTTTTAATTTAATTCCTTTTTAATTTCAGTTCATTTTACTTGCCACACAGCTGACCAGAAAGTTGGTTGGTGCTAGCTGGGATAGAAGCACAAAGACAGCAACTGTGTGAATCCTGGCACAACGCTTCTTTATGAATTGCCTGCTCTATGCAGAGGAAAGGTTTTATTCTTAGAACTATGTAAAATGAAAACTGAAAAAAGGTTCCCTAAGAACACTGCTGGGCATCTCAAAAAGAGAGAATCCCCTGCGGATACATACACTGACACATTAACAGCATTTACTCTATGCAGTCAATGATTTCAGTCGGCGACGGTAGCAGTGAGGTCATTACAACAGTAGGGGGCAGCAATCCAACAAAAGGTGTCTAGTTTGCCAGAAAAAAAAGAAAGAAGAACCCCATTTTTGTAGTCCATTCTTGCTGTTTTGACAGTGGTGCTAGTGGTTAGCACACGGATTTCTGTAGTCGTGATTTGGGGGATTTTGTTAAATGTGATCAAGCTATTGAGTTTAATTGAAATCTGAAAGAAATTCACCTGGAAAGATGCAGGATGACGCGCGCTACCTCAAACGGTAAGACGCACCAAAGCTAACATGATTGTACTGTCAGCGTAGTTCAGTATTATTTGGGAAATAGTAACATTGGCTAGCTAACCGTATTACGACGCCTCTCGCTTTTTTATATAATCAAAATATGTTATCCATTCCTCATATAGCATTTTAACTATATATGTTTAACAAGCACCTCTATGGGACGTTTGCACTGTTAATCTATCGCAGCTTGTTAGCCCTGATCCAAGCGGATTGCAAGGAGAGAAGCACGTTATTGGTCAAACTACGGGGTAAATTCATGTGTCTTTGCGTAAGAGATTTTGGTTATCCCCTATGGTACACCAGTCAATTGGACACATATGTTATCCGCACATTAACATTTTAAAAGCAACGCGATTGTTTCCACAGTCACATCTATCCAAAACGGCCCATTCGTGGAGGATAGCGCTGATAAACAGTAGGGATCTTATCTGGATGAATCGGAACAATGAATCACCCTGCGTTGCACGTTGTACTTCCACAATTCCGATTATATATTTATATACTTATTTTATTGTCAAACTAACCTTTACTGTCGTCGGCAAACGCAACGTAAAAAACGTAGGTTTGCATTATGTTGCCTCAATGAAGGGGCTGGGTTATCTTGTTACAGCTAACCTATCCAGCAAAAAACAAAAAGGAAAAATAAAAAGAAAAACGTTTTGTGAAATGGTGAACATCAAACCGCTTAGCCAGTTGGTTGGCTCATGCTGAATTTGTTGTTTACCGTGATTTGAGTCAATCTTTGCTGTTATTCAACATGTCAGGCAGCCAGCACAGCCATTTGTATGTCCTGCCTGGGCGTGTCATCCCACATACGGCCTAACCTGGCCGCTTTGGTGGACCGATAAAAAGCAGTTACCATTATAGTTGTGAACCAAATGTAATATAACTCTGTCTTCTATGCTATGTTTATAATGTGGAAATGGAGACAAATTTGATTGCTTAAGTCGTATTCTTCAAACAAACATGCCCATTTATTTTGAAAGGATTTGAAATTTCAGCCCAATTCACCGTTTATCTAAGATGTATCTAAAACAAATTCATTGGAATCTTGAGTTGTTGAACAAAGATGAAATGTTTGAGTGACTGTTTCGTGAACTCCGTGTCACCCAATCTCTCACCCAAAGCAAAGTGACTGCGGGCAGCTTGGACGTCCACCCCACGGAGAAGGCCCTTGTGGTCCACTATGAGGTGGAAGCGTCTATACTGGGAGAGGGTGGAGGTCATATGCTGGGCGATCGCAAGGAGGGACAAAAGATGTGAGCTGATTTCTTCTTGAAATGGAGTCATACAAGTTTATCACTTAACTATTTTCAAGTGTACAGTTAATTTTCTCTTTGTGCTATCTTCCCCTTCTTGCCATTAACCACATAATTCCACTGTTGCACTCTGCTGTTTTGAATTATTTTGTATAATTACTTGAATTTGATTAGTTTTATTTAATCGCTGCAGTGTTGTTTCTAACACATCTATTTTTACCGTTCTCTCTGTCCTCTCTCTCTCTCTCCCCCCCTTCAGTATCCGTGTGAAAAGTCTTTCTCCCAGTACAGATGTGGGAGCCTTGGCCAAGAAGGTAGTGGAGGAGTGTAAACTCATCCCTGCTTCCCGTTTGCCCCAGGTGGAGCAGCTCCTCTACTACTTGCAGAACAGGAAATCATCACCAGTGGAGGGCAAAGGTCAGTCGCGTAACCATTAGAGAAATTCAGCAGGCTGCAAACATGTAAAACATGAAACGTCAAAACACAGATGGACGAGGAGTGTTAATTCTGTGTTGATCAGTACATTGATTAGCCGTGTAAAATTGTATCATTGAATACACTGTGAGAATATTAATCCATAGATGTGCGTTATCTAATAAAATAATAAATCGTGAAATGAAATTAAATACAAGTTTGGAAGAAAATACAGCACTGTGCAGGTCATATTGTTAGCTGTTTGTGTATTTGTGTCACCAGTGGAGAAGAAAGAGAAAAGAACGGTGAAACCCAGAGAACTGACACCGTTTGACGGAATGGAGGTAATAACAGCTTAAAACACTGATTCCGCCTACGTGCTTGTGTGTTTTGTTCTTTCGCGGCCATTTCACTTTGACGTCAGCTTTCAGACAGAATTGACTTAAGTTTGTTCTGTATTCCGTTCGTCAACTTGCTAACCCGACTTGTAAAAACACCAAATCCACTATATGTGGAGTAGAGTCCACTATATCAATTTAACTTTATTTCAATTTAATTTAATTTAATCCATAATATGGCTGTTGAAAGACTAAAAATCCAAAAAGTGGAATAGGATGTCATGCCTTGTTATTAGTCAGTAACTTTGTTGTGTGCGTGTGTGTTTTTGTTTGTCTGTGTAGTTGAATGAGGAAGCCAATATAACCAGAGTGGATGAGTATGTTGAACTGCTCTATGAAGGCATCCCAGAGAAGATCAGAGGCTCTGCACTGATTCTGCAGCTCGCCCGCAACCCTGATAACCTGGAGGAGCTGCTACAAAGCGGTAGAGTTTCATTCTACCTGCCAGTACTGATGTTTAGCAACGTAGTTAATACCTATATGCAACATATAGACGAAAGTATTGGGACATATACCAACAGAGACATTTTAAATGCTAAATACATAAACTCTTCTGGGAAGAGTGTTTCTGTGGAAATTTATGCCCATTCTCGCAGTGGAGCATTGGTGAGATCAGACACTGATATTGGACCAAAAGGCCTGGCTTACAGTCTCTGTACCAGTTCATTCCAAAGGTGTTGGGTGGGGTTGAGGTCAGGGCTCTGTGTGGGCCAGTCAAGTTCTTCCACACCAAACTCATCCAACCATGTCTTTATGGACTTTGCTTTGTGCACTGGGGCACAGTCATGCTGGAATAGAAAAGAGTCTTTCCCAAACTGTTACCACAAAGTTGGAAGCACAGCATTATCCAAAATGCCAAACTGAAAAACAGCCCCATTAAGAGGTCTGTCTGACTTTTGTCTACGTATTGTTCTTACATTTCCATGCGTACTTAAATTAATCAAGTTAAGATCCCAAAAAAAGTTAGGACAATGTAAAAAATGTAAATAAACACAGAATCCAGTGATTAGCATTGATTGAACAAGTACAAAGACAACATATTTAATGGTCAGACTGATAAACTTTATTGTTTTGAGCATCCTCAGAAGCTCGGTCATTCAAAAGGAAGGATGTAGTGAGGTTCACCACTTTGTGAAAGAAACTGAATAATCCAATGGTTTAAGAACAACATTTCTTAACATACAATTCAGTCCATAATATCATCAACAGATTGAGTGAATCCAAAGAAATCTCTGCATATAAGGAACCTTTATGTGTGACCTCTGATCTCTCAGGCAGCACTACATTAAAACAGACATGATAGTATTAAGGATTTTACTACATGAGCCCATTAATGCTTGATGGTGCTTAATGCGAAATGCTTAAATACATTCAGATGTCGGAGCAAACGGTCTGCCATGGAGATGATTATTTTGTGTCTTTTTCTCACTTGTCACTGAAAATATGTGGCACATAATGAAGACCAGAATATGACACTTTACTATGTTAGCTGTGTTTGTTCTCACCGTGAGCTGGTGTCACAAGTCATGTCACCTCACATTAAAACAGTGTGTGTCTGTGTGTGTAGAGACAGCTCTGGGTGCTCTGGCCAGAGTATTGAGGGAAGACTGGAAACAGAGTGCAGAGCTGGCTACCATCATCATTTACATCTTCTTCTGCTTCTCCAGGTAACACACACACACACACATACAATGGCACACACAGTAGTTTGTCTTACTACTCTTACTACTATATCCTTTTTTCCTCTCTCCTCCAGTTTCTCCCATTTTCACGGAGTGGTGAGTCACTTTAAAATAGGAACATTGTGTATGAGTGTGGTGGAACATGAGCTGAAGAGACACGATGCGTGGCGTGAGGAGCTCCGCAAGAAAAACAAGGCTTATATCCTTTAATCTCATTTGCTTATTTTGTTCGAGGTGGCAGTTATTTTTCTGCATCCCGTCCTGTGTTGTTCACTTGACGTATTTTGCTTGTGTGTGCGCCGTATGAACTCCTTAACGCTCTTGCCGTACGTGAATCAGCACCGGAGAATGGCTCACTGAGAAGAGACCAGGACAAAGCTCTGAGAAAATACCAAGGTCTTCTGGCTAAACAGGAACAGCTGCTTAGAGGTGTGCTGGACCTTCAACTCTCAAATAATAACACAACTTCTGTTTTTTTTTTCTTTTCAGTGTTTATGCATCAGTTATTAAATAATGTTTCACTCCAGGCGTCACCCCTGTTTCATAGCCAGTAACTTTATGAAGTTTATGAATCAGTGTTTATGAGGTTTGGTATTTATTTTATTTTTAATTGTGTTTAATTCCAGTGTCTCTTTACCTCCTGTTGAACTTGGCTGAGGACACCAGAACAGAGCTGAAGATGAGAAATAAAAACATTGTTGGTCTCCTGGTCAAAGTTCTTGAAAGGGATGATGAGGAGCTGCTGGTTCTGGTGGTTTCATTCCTCAAAAAGCTTTCCATCTTCCTGGAGAACAAGAATGACATGGTTAGTGTTATTTCAGAATTCACCCTGAATGACTTATCAAACTATAATCCAAGAAACACAGTGGAAATACACTATACAGACAAAAGTATTCGGCACGCCTCTTTATTGTTGAATTCAGGTGTGGTATTGGGCTGTTTTTCAGGGGTTGTGCTCAACCCTTTACTTCCAGTGAAGAAAAATCTTTTGGACAATTTTGGACAACATTTTGGACAATGCTATGCTTCCAACTTTGTGGCAACAGTTTGGGGAAGGTCCTTTTCTATTCCAACATGACTGTGCCCCAGTGCATGAAGCAAAGTCCATAAAGCTGTGGTTTGGCTGTGGAAGAACTTGACTGGCCTCCACAGAGTCATCCAACACCTTTGGGATGAACTGGAACAGAGATTTTTTGTTCCAACATCAGTGTCTGACCTCACAATTGCTCTAATGGATGGGCTAAAATTCCCACAGAAACACTCCAAAATCTCGTGGAAGGCCTTCACAGAGTCCCTTTTGGAGTAAAGATCCAGTGTTCCAATACTTTTGGATATATAGTATACTTCCTCCTAATATCAACTTAAATGACAGATTTGGTTAATGTATTCAATACTTCTAAATTAATCTGTTTTGAAAATCAATTAATAATTTACCCAAGCAATTAATCAGTTATTCAAGTCAGAATACTAAACATTTACTTAAAGCTTTTCCAGTTTGGGAATTTGTGTCTTTTTTCATATCAGTGCTTGATAATTTTAATTTGACCACTAGTCAAACACAATAAGCAGTTTATCTCTGGGCAAATGTAATATGTGAAGGACTTTTGGATTTTTGTCACACTTTGTGAGATAAAAGAGTCAATTCATGGATCTCCCACTTGCAGCATTCACATGAAACAGTATATGCTGTCATTCCTCACTGATGATGCACGGCTGTACATCTTCCTGTCTATATTCCTATTTTCTTATTGTTCTATGCTTATACTTTTTCACTTTCTTTTCCACTGTATGTTAGGTATGGTATATAATTTGGCGTTCTAATGAATGAAAAGAATGCACAGTTGAATCTGTGAAAAGGTTCATTTTCTTCCTAGTGTTGTATACTTTATATACTTTACTATTTATTGATTCACCCTGAATATTTGTTGTCATTCTGTTCCTTTGTGCTGTAATGGCTGAGTCTCAGCATCATTTGTCAGGTCTAATGTGGTTTTGCGTTTGTGGCTTGCAGGCTGAGGTGGATACTATAGAACGACTGGCTCGTCTGGTTCCCTGTGACCATGAAGACCTGTTAAACCTGACTCTGCGTCTGCTGCTCAACCTCTCTTTTGACTCTGGACTCAGAGCCAAGATGGTGGAAGTTGGGCTGTTGCCTAAACTGACTGCCTTGTTGGGTAACAGTACACACTAACATAGCAACATTGAGTATGTACTGTCTATATTGCATGTTGAGCACATTATGCTGCTAGCAGCATGGATCTATGGATTCCAACATCTGTCTGTCTGTATGTCTGTCCACTGTTTTGGTCCAGACTGAAATATCTCAACTACTGCTAGATGGACATCCCAGCATTCTCAGGATTACTTGTAATCACTCTGATGACTTTTCATTTAGCACCATAATCAAACCTAAACTTCAGTTTGTCAAACACTTTAGTTTCTGACCAAGATGGTGAACATGGTGTAGGCACTACACCTGCTTAGTATTAGCATGTCAGGTAAGTCGTTGGGAACATGTTAGCACGCTGACGTTAGCACGAAGTTCAAATCTCAGGCCCACAGTGCTGCTAGCATGACTGCACACTTTTGTTCTTCTGTTACTACCTGTTGTGTGATGGTAGTGTTACATTTTCCAGTTGTGATCAAACATCACTGAGTGTAAGAATATCTTGACTGGTGTTTGTATTTATTTGTTGTCATTGCAGGTGATGAAAACAACCGTCAGGTAGCCTTACGTATTTTGTATCACATCAGCATCGACGACCGTTTCAAAAGCATGTTTGTTTACACTGACTGCATACCTCAGGTACCAGTGAGATCTACTGTTAATTACTTTCAATGAAATAAGGGAATATGAAGTGTTCACTTCGACATGTACATGGGGCTTTGGTGGTACTAATGTCACAGATAGAATTCTGTTTGTGCCTGTGTGTAGCTAATGCAAATGCTGTATGAGCACAGCGAGGAGGAAGTCAAAGCAGAGATCATCTCCATCTGCATCAACCTGGCTGCAAACAAGAGAAATGCACAACTCATGTGTGAAGGTACGCTGAGCTGCATGAGCAGATGATGGTTCGTTTCTGGTTTCGGAATAAAGTCGCGGGGTATACGACCCCGTTTGATCTGTGATTACAAGAAAAAAACTACTTCTGTTTCAGAAGAGCCTCTGTGTTTCTGTCTAGGAAATGGATTAAAGATGCTTATGAAGAGAGCTCTGAAGATGAAAGACTGCCTTCTGATGAAGATAATTAGAAATATTTCGCAACACGACGGATCCACCAAACCCCTGTTCATAGTGAGTTACAAATATACATTAAAAAAAAAACACTGATCCCAAAAAGCTATGGCAAAATCCTGTCTATGGCTAGGTATTGTTGTCATTAGTTTTAGTTTTCCATGTATGAGCACTTCTGTTTCTGTTAAAGGTAGCAGCGCTCAAAACAGTCTTTTACTTCACTGAAGGGTTTTAGGGGCCCATGATGTGAATAATGTGTTCTAATCAGTTCCTGTCTGGCTCTGTCAGGACTATGTTGGTGACCTGGCTGCAGAGATCCGTGCAGAGGAAGAGGAGGTGTGGGTCCTTGAGTGTCTAGGGACGCTGGCCAACCTCACCATCCCTGACCTGGACTGGGAGTTGGTGCTGAAGGAGTACAACCTGGTACCCTACCTCAAAGACAGACTTAAACCAGGTACCGATTAGAGTTAGAGAATACACACAAAGTCCAACTGATGCACTGAACTGATTCAATTTAATTGTCTTTAGTTTTTATTTATAGTTATTTAAGTGATTTATTTTCAGTGCAGCTAACTTCAGAATGTACATTTATCAGAAATGACCTTTTGTTACTGTCATCTTTAATAAAATCTGCTACCCCTGACACGTCAACTGTTAAACCACCAGGTTCAGCAGAGGATGACCTCATCCTGGAGGTGGTGATAATGATCGGAACAGTTTCTATGGATGACGCCTGCGCCGCCATGTTGGCTAAATCTGGCATTATTCCTGCCCTTATTGAGCTACTGAACGGTAACACACACGCCGGTGGTTTTGTTTTTTGTTTATAGTAGATAGAGGAATGCTGGCAGAAAATTGTTGATCGTTTAAATTTGTAAATAGTAAAGTCTTATACCTTTAAAATGCCCTTTTCTGTACAAAGCACCTTAGATTTTACATTCAGAGTTTAGAAGGTGTACATGAGTTCATCATAAAGTCCTTGTGACCCAGACAGACACCAGAAAACAGAATCATCTGTAAATAAACGATACCAAAACAGAAATCTAAAAATTTGGAATCTCGATATGTGTAGTATAGGTTACCACAGTGAACTACCAGATTGAAACAGATCTGTCCTTGTGACACTGAAAACACTGACTTTAGGACAAGCATCCCTCGCTAACCCATTAATCTCCCTGTGAAGTGAAAATCACCGCAATGAAATCAAGTCATTTCTTTCTACATTAAAAAAAATAAAATAAAATAAACCAAATAGTGCTTTCAGGCAGTTTGAAATGTGAAACTGCTTGGAGATATCATACCTCATAAAATGACCAGTAATACAACCTGCCCTCCATATGCTCTTCTGTTTGTTGAATGTAGCCCAACAGGAGGATGATGAGTTTGTGTGTCAGATTGTCTACGTCTTCTATCAGATGGTGTTTCACCAAGCCACACGAGAGGTCATCATCAAAGACACCCGTATCCTTCCCACGGTGCATCCTGACTAACCCTTAGTGTGGAGATGAGCGTCATTGTTTTAGCTGAAATTGAGGTGAATCAGGTTTCTGGCGGCACGGTGGTGCAGTGGTTAGCACTGTTGCCTCATAGCAAGAGGGTTCCAGGTTCAAATCCCGGTCTGGGCCCTTCTTGTATGTTCTCCAGGTGCCTGCATGGGATTTCTCCGGGTACTCCGGCTTCCTCCCACAATTCCATAAACATGCACATTAGGTTAACTGGCTACTCTACATTGTCCCTAGGTGTGAGTGTGAGAGTGTGTGGTTGTCTGTTGTCTGTCTTTGTGTGTCAGCTGGGATAGGCTCCAGCCCCACCACGACCTTGACGGATAAGCGGTATAGAAAGTGTATGGATGGATGGAATCAGGTTTCACAGACATCCTGCATCACCTCCCCTGAAGAATTTCTTTAACCTTCTGTCTAGAGGCTCCAGCCTACCTGATAGATCTGATGCATGACAAGAATGCTGAGATCAGGAAAGTGTGTGACAACACCCTCGATATTATTGCTGTAAGTGAAATGCATGGCACTGAAGCACACTAAAGTGGCACTGCAGTAGGCTTCAATAAGTGATGGAAACCGTCATAGTATGAAGGTTGTTCTCTAATTTGTTTGCCCTTTTCTTCACCTTCCAGGAGTACGATGAGGAATGGGGGAGGAAGATTCAGTCAGAGAAGTTCCGTTTCCATAACAACCAGTGGTTGGAGATGGTTGAGAGTCGCCAAGCTGACGATTCTGAACCATATCTCTATGATAACGACAACGACAGGACTGATCTATTTTATAGCGCAGGTACACACACACCAGCACACACACATACACACACACATATAAAACACTTTTCCAGGCACACAGAATAACATACACTGCATTATTTTGAATTATAACGGTTACAACAGGAATTGTCGTTAAGGTTTTATTTATGTGAGCTGCAAATCTGTGTACTTGTTTGAGTAATAGCTTTCAGCTAGACCACATTAAAATAATCCCAAAGGAAACTCACCTTTCAATGTATTGATCAGTGTATTCACAGACACTGAAACTCCTGGTGTCACAGTGGATTGACTTTTTTTCTTCAGTCTGCTGAAATGAAGCTGCGTTGTTGTCACAATGTAGTGTAGTGCTGTGCTCAAAGAGTGCTAAACTACTCATATTAGACCACTGCAGTAACTTGAATGGTGACTTTGTCTGAGCAGAAAGTGCAAGCAGTTTTGTGTGTGTTTATCCTGATGCGTGTGTGTCTTCAGATGGAATAACCCCAGCAGACGGCTCAGTCAGCCCGGATTTCTTCGGTGATATGCAGCCTCAAAATGGAGACTTGCACCATATAGGGTGAGTGAACGTAATGCAGACACATGAGCTGTCTTACTGCAGATATAAACTTGGTAGGGTGAAAGAGAAAAAGCTTCAAAGCAACAAATAATAATCACTCTTATCAGCTTAACCCGAACCAGCAATAAGGAAAAACGGCAGAAGCCATGTTGTACTGGTTTATTTTTGCCATACAACAGACAATCAGAAGACAATGTGGTCATTGATCACAAAGATTATAGATATTAGATTATATATAGATTACTGTATGTTAATTGTAAAGAGCACACTTTAATCGACTATCTGGTCATGTTAGAACAGCAGACACTGCAGACACATAAATATCCAGACACCTGAGTAAGACGTGAGTTTAACGAAAGGCTCAAATAATGAGTGTTTATTAATCGCTGATGTACGTCCCTGTGTGACTGATGGAGGCTGTGCAGCCATTGGCCGCAATCTTCAGCCACATTTCTCTGATGCTAACAGTTTGTAAAACGTCATATCAGCGCCAATTAATCGTTGAAACCTTTCGATCAGTATGTTTGTACTTTTTGCACATAAATTCCGATTCCTCGTTTCCTGCTAGCAGACCCATTATGACCCCGAGGCCTCCAGAAGTTTCCTCACAGGAAATCACTCTTCATCCTGTCTTATCAGTCTCAGTGTGGATTCCCACATGCTAAAAGAAACAGTGTGTTAATTTGACTGGCTTTGTTTTCCAGAGAAGGCAGCGATGTCTTTGACCAGACCAGCTCATCACCTGGACGACCAGTTACGGCCTATGGCTTCAGACCTGATGAACAGCCCTTCTATCAGTACTCATAGACACACGCCTGATTTTTTAAGCGCTTCAGGACATTACGTCATCTCATGTCCATTCCCCATCTGCATCCTGCATGTCCAATGAATTTTTGCTATTATAGTCTCTCACGACTGAAGGCATCACATTGATGTGAAAGGACTGACACACTACCACTGCAGGTCTTAAGCTAGTTCTTAAACTGCTCGTCCATGTAGTCACCTTTCATTACCCTTTTCATTTAGTCACTGTTATGTTAAGTAGATAATAGTTAAGTCTTCCTTATTCCTTGGCTACAGTCTTAGGGCAGCGTCCTTGTGGGTCATTAAATAACATGAAGAATGTAATGTAAGAAATGTCGATACGTTTTTGCATGTTTTTCCAATGTAATAATGAATATTCGTTGCCTCTACAAATTGATTGAGAAAACATGTAGTTTTATGTGTTCTTATAGTTGAACAGTCTACCACGCTAACCTTAATTACTAAGATGCACTACAATGTACATAGCTTTCTTTTGTCTGTGTCACTGTAAAATGGGAATATAGTTGTTGGTGGTGCGTATAGTGAAGGTTACTTTCACACCTGCGGGTTAGTTCAAACCTAGGTGCAGCATAGCTAAGCCGCATGGATGTATGGACAAGGATTAACATTCAAGCCTAACGACATGTTTTTTTTCAAGGAGCGTGGCAGAGACGTGGCGCCTGTTTGTTGGCTTCTTCGCAGCCCTCGAGGTGCTCATTACACGTCTCTGCCGTCGTTCTCCATTTTCCCTGTGCCTGTCAAAACAGGCACCGACATTGTTTCCGGACAACACTGGTCAACGGTGCACTTTGATGTGGAAAGCGTTACCACAGATCGGAAGAAATGTTGAGGCTTAAAATGTTGATGTCTTGTGCAAGCTTATGGCTCAGGTCATCCGTGCGCTGTATGTTACTGATGTCAAACCGTAACAGTATTACAGGTGAATAGATAATGATTGATAAATGATAATTTTTTTTTTTTTTTATCTTTGGGTGAACTGTTTCTTTATGACAATTAAATAGGAACACAGGAACATTAGGATATATATTATAAACATTCTTGTTGAATTTAAAATAATGGGGTGAGTGTTTCAGTTGTGCCATCTTAAGTCAATACTGTCGGTGTGATTTCATGCTTACGACCGTGGTCAGTCTGTAGCTTCCTGCTGAAGTCACTGTTTTCACTGTCTTTCTTTACTGTGTATTCTTAGAGCTGTGGGGGGTTTTTACACTGTGACTACATTCTCATTAATTTAAACACCAGGACTGCCTAATGAAACAAATGATGTTGAGCATGGCATTCACTGCTAGACAACAGAGCAGCTCCGTGTCTGGATGTAAAAATGTTAGTCAGAGCAGTATAATTACTCCTCAAAACTAAAATGTATTGTGCCATTTACTAAACTACATATGAAGTAGTAGGGTCACAGTTACTGCATTGACAGGACACAGTTAACTTCATACTGTATTATAGGCATCTTTGCACATTTAGTTACATTTTGATGCATGATCATCTTTTATCATAACTTATTGTTACGCTGTATATTACCTTTTATTCTAATTAATTTAGTTGCTTCTTAAGGAAACACTGTAAACAAGTACTGTACCATAGATGCGCTCCGTCTCTCTCTATATCTCTCTTTGTCTCACAGGTTTTTAATAATAAAAGGAACTAAATCTCACATTTCATATGACTTTTAAATTATTATCCTTTTTTTGCACAAATGCAGTTTTGTTTAGAGTCAGTATTATATGCAAAAATGCTGTATGTTCCTTTTGGGCCTGTCAGGCACCACCTGTCACCACCATACTGTATACTAGCTGCAAAGCACCAACTTGCAGACAGACAACAGTGGTGAACACAGCTAAAGAGTGTCATATTTTAAAATCTCAAAGATCAAACAGAGCTAAAAAAAAGAGTGACTATTGACTTACATTTGTCAGGTGGCCACAAACACAAGAAAGATTGCCAATGTTGCTCTCTGACTGACAACACACTGTTTGGAAATCCATCGGCCGTATCAACGTTCCAACAAATGTACCGTGTAATAAAAGGTAAGCTTGGGGTAAATGACAGAATCAACGAATGCAGCTTTAAGCTAATTTTTCATCTTTATTTTATTCATTTCAGTTTCAGCAGGAAGAACAGCAAATGTTAACAGCAGGAGAAGAATGATGTTGTAGCTCTGAAAATGTTTACTAGAATACTTAGAATATGAGCTGGGATAGGCTCCAGCTCCCCCGCGACCCTGACGGATAAGCGGTATAGAAAATGGATGGATGGATGGACTTAGAATATGATTTAACTTTCCTTCTGCACTTGCACTCATCTTTCTCTGTACCGTTTCATAAGGACCTGTGAAGTAGATGTGTCCGAGAGCTCTCGACAGCAAGTTGTCATGGTAATGAGTGTGTCAGGGTGTGTGGCTGCTGCTGGGACAGGGGTACATCACTGTCTCCACCTCAGTGATCTCAGTCACAAGCTCTCTGATAATAGCCACACTGTCCAATGGCAGCTCAGCAGCACACTTTGGTTGTGATTCCATTGGCTGAAGGCTTTGAAAAACTTCCTCCTCCTCTTTTTCTTTCTTTCCACCTTCTTCTGCATCATCTCCTCTGCCCTCTGCATCTTTCCTTTCTTCATTTCTTTTCTCAGTCTCAAGCTCGCTAACTTCTCCTTCATCATTGTCTCTCTCCTCACTTTCTCTCTGCCAAGAGGTGGCGCTCTCTGTTGGAGGTTCAGAGAACTGGCAGCTTTCATCGACACTTTCATCTTTTGTTTCCTCCTCTATCTTCTCTTCTTTCCCCTCACCTGTCTCTGTCTCTTCTTTCCCCTCTTTGACTCCCTCATATACCTCTTTCGGTTTCTCCTCTTTTATTCTCTCCAGCTCCCAGTTGTCTTTCATTTCCCCTGTCAGGTAGACAGCTCTGTCAGTAGTCTGCTGCGCCGTCGCCTGCACTACAGCAGGTGCTGTGGAGTTGCAACCAACGGCCTCGCTTAGTAACGCAAGGCTGATTTTCATTGGACTGTCTGTACAGGGTGAGTGCGGCGATGAGTTGCAGAGATCCTGGACAGGAGTTGCGTCTTCTGTATTTTGATCTGAGTTTGAGGGTGCAGGTGTGACAGAATTTTCAGGCACTGCTGATTGATCACTGTGAGTGTGTTCAGCTGGAACATCGGTGGGCTGCGACGAGGACAAAGTGACCACTGAACTGTCAGAAGAGTCTTGGATAGGATTGGTGGGTTCTCTGGTAGCAGGCGCATCAGGTGTACCAACTTCATGTTCTGCATCAGAATCAGGTGAGTTGGAAGATTCAGTTGTAGTTAATGGTGCAATATTTTCAAGCTGAACCTCTTGGGTGTCCTCAAAGCAAGAAGTTTCCTTTGTGGAGGATTCATCACACTGTTGTGTTATGACAATCACAGGAGACAGAAGCACTTCGCTCTGTTCACAGTTTTGAGTGCCACTGGGTTCAGATGTTGCATCAGCATTAAGTTCTGGGACAGGCTGACCTTGCTCCACCACCACAGGATCAGGTTCTTCTCTGGGTGCTGCCGTGGAGGAGTCCCGAGGGTGAATGGCTGGGCTGCCTGGTGTAGAGCGAGGAGGTGTCTGCCCCATCAAACTGTACTGACTAATGGCCAGATCAGAAGTGTCCAATAAGAGATTGTTGCTCCTCTTACTGGCAGCATCCTGGACCACTGAGTAGAGGAAAAGTGACAAAGTTAGGTTCAGTTCGGACCAGGCAGGTACAGTGGTGTGAAAAGGTGTTCGCCCCTTTGTGATTTCTTATTTTTTTGTATGTTTGTCGCACTTAAATGTCAAGAGACAAAGATAATAAAGTAAACACAAAATGCAGTTTCTAAAGAAAATCCAAACCTGCATGGCCCTTATCTAAATTAGATTAGATCGGAAAATAGAGAAACCTGAATTCAGACGGTATTCAACTGTAGTTTCCTGTTTAGTAAATGAGATATGTATAAGAATATTTCCTTTCTTAACATTTTGTGAGCTTGCGCGGTTTATTTATTCAATGAAATGCTAAGAAAGCTTGCGAACTGGGGGGCTAAGAGCTTATCCGACTATCGCCTCTAGAGGTACAAAGTGGTACTACTAGACAGGACGGATCAGGGCTAACTGGTTAGCACGCTGACTTCAGTAAATATCTCTGCAACACAATACATAGACAACTTTTCAATGTTGTTTTTTCTTGACTTTCACACAAACAGACAGAATTTCTCTCTAAATCCATCAGATTTGATTAAGAGCTGATATCAGACTCAAATGACCTGTGTGTGAACGTCCTGGCTGCTTTTAAGAAACACACTCGCATGTCTCTCTCTCTCTCTCTCTGTCTCTGTCTCTGTCTGTGCGTGCATGCGGGTGTGTGTGTGTGTGTGTGTATTTACCTGTTTCTATCTCCTTACTGAGGATGTTTCTCAGTATATCGTCATAGACATTATGCACCAGGATAAAACTGCTGAAGTCTGAGAAAATGTATTGCTCAAACTGGTGCAGTTCCTAAACAGAAAAACACGTCATACTTTGATCACTTTGTACTGCAACGTGTGCTACACTGTAATGTTGTAGGAGTTTATTTGACGTACGGTTTTCCACTTGCTGTCCATCTTCTTGGTGAGAACAGGCAGAGTGATATCCAGTAAAGCTTCCTGATAGAGCCTCCTCTGGATAACTCTGCTGTCATAGTCCAGCTGCTGCTCACACACACACACGCACCACACACACGCAGAGAGAGTCATGTTTCTGTCTTTTTTAGGTACATTACATACACTTAAATTCATTTCATGGAGACTTACCCTAACTATAACCACTACTTGTCCAACCATAACCCTAATGTTAAACCAAGTCTTTACTAATCTGATTTAGCCCAAAGCAAGGCGAGTCCCACATTGTGACTGTGGGAACAGATTTATGTCTCTGCAAAGTGAGTAACGGACATCCACACACACTTACAGAGTCATAACATCATCATCAGTTTTGAACATGTTAAGATTCACTGTATTTGTTTAACATAAAAGTAGTACAGAAAACAAACAAAATGTTTCACAGGATTTCTATAGTGTGTACCCAGAAAAAGTAGAATCTTTTCATTTGCATAATTTTAATTACTAAAACAACACATTTCTAAATACTCTTTGATATGCTGCAAATAATTTTGTAGATGTACAAATGTGATGTAATTTTTGATATTCCATGTTGTCATGTCTTTACCTTCATGACTCTCTCTTTAGCTCTTTCCATTTTGACAGGAACCTGAGAGGGCTGCAGTCGGGCTGATGATTGGAGGAACAGCTCTAAGGTGTACACAGCACTGTCCAGTAGCTGGGAGATACAGATAACACCATGTTACAGACTGTATGATTTGAGTTTATTCTGATTTGCTTGCGGTCCTTGGTAGGCCCTTAGCTGAACTGAAGGTTGCACTGTGCCAAAGTCAGCTGAAGGCCGTGACTGAACCTCCAACACAGCCTCGTACCTTCTCCATCTCCAGATGTGCAGAGTGAACCAGTCTCTGAGTGCTTCTCAATCCAAACCGCTGTTTTAAGCCTTCAAGTTTCTCTATCAGATTCTCCACCTGCCTGTAGCACTGATCCAGACTGATGGAATGCAGAGTGGACAAGGTCTGGAGAACACATACGAAACCACCTTCATGAGCTTAAACCAAATACAGTAACTGATCTAAGAGTCAACATGTAGGGAAGTGCAAACAAAAGTTTTTTGAATCATATTTCTAAAAACAGACACATGAACACATGCACATAGACAGCATAAACGTATCACCTTCTTTGTCTCTCCTGTTCCTCCATTTGTGTGTGTGAAGGCTGAGTCCATCTGTGTGTGCAGTGTGCGTTGCATCTCCTGAATCCCTGCACTTATGTTTTCTGTGAGTGCCTCAAGGACGGAGGACAGGTAAGGTGCTACAGACTCACTGCACACCTTCTCTGCTTCTTCGCATATACATGCTGACACACACCACACAAGCACGTGAATTATATGATATATGACTTAGTTTTGACTTTTTAAAGAAAAAAAAAGTTAAGGGAGGACTTTTATCGTATAGGACTCTCGGAATGTAGCTCCGGATATCGAGTTGAGCACTGTGTTTGCTCTCCAAAAACACATTCACATTTATTAATTTCTAGGTAAGTTCAGTTGTTAGTGATCAATGTGCCATACCTCTGACTTTGTCCTCCAGGAAGCAGTGAGAGGACATTATCTGGTCCAGGCTGGATCTGATTAGTGCTTGATTGGCCGATGCTGTCTGACGACACTCCTCCCTCAGGGCCTGCAGACTTGTAGTGAGTTGTTCCAGCACCACACTGTAAGTTGCCTGCACCATCTGTACATTCATAAACACATCATGATCACACACCATAGAACACTGAGTTTGGAACAGTGTTTAAACCTGCTGAGAAATAAATTATATACTGAGATAACATCCAAATTCTCATCAGTGATGCAGACTGTAGAGAAGTCCAAATTATGAGATTACAGTCAGAACTTGGGGGGAGAAAAACAGACTAAATGCGTATATATTAATGAACTCTTTTGACCACTTGGGGGCAACATAAAAAGCAGAAAAACAACCTATTGTGGCCTTGTGAGGCTGTTGCGGAAAGTGTGTTTGAAACAGTTTTACTTTGGCCTGATCAGTTTTTACTCCTGTTTTAGTTCGGGTTTGGTTTTCACCACATCCTGAGAAAAGTATGACTTAAGCTGCTACGTGAGCCCCCATTGTGAGGTGGTGTACAGTAAGCTGCTTGCTACTAGTAATGAGATTAACAAGAGCACTGAGACTGAACCAATACAGCATAATTGTTTTTAATTGTACTGTATAATTGTCAAGTTTCCTACACTGTTTTGAAAAACATTTGAAGTATTTTAGGTTCAACTGGAGCTCTTTCAATTAATTCCACTAACTGTTTGTCTTCATGTGTCCAAATATTCACTTAACAGCTGATTTTTTTGGAAATTGTTAAAATTTGCACTAAATTTCGATGGAAACTTGACTATTATAAAGAGGTTTGCAAATCTTAAAACTTGTCCAGATACTACTAGATTTATAGAAGGAGAGCTTATCCTTCAAACCTTCATATACAGCAAACTGCTTTCAAGGGCTGTCAGAAGTAGATCAGCATACGTGAATGACCCACCAACAGGAAAGACAACATATGTGTCTAACAGGACTGATAACACTCTCACTCACCACAGAGTTTACAAATATTTGAGTTTATATGGTGAATGATCTTTGTATCATGTTCTTGTCACGTCAACTAAGTGGAACTACATCCCTCTCAACAGGTGCTGAGGGGGATGTAGTTAAACACATTAGTTTAACTCACTGCCAACCACTGCCGTATCCTTTCAGTCCTCTTGCCCTTCACTTTTGATTGAAGCTGACTCTGTAACCACGGTAACACTTCCTCCATCACCTGGGAGGCCAGCACCTACACACACAATCAAAGTAGAACAAGTGAATGAAGAATCACCGACAAAAAGTGTGTCAAAGTGGGTGTGCATGTGCATATGTGTGTGTTTGCTGACTTTTTCTTCAGTGCCCAGCAGCATTTCCCAGCTTTCATAGCATCCCATGTCCTGTCGGTAGAGTCGGAGAGCTCGGACGAACGCCTGACTTTCATAGGATGAATCACACCATGGGTCTGCAGGAAGTTTGGTTGGAATCATGTTAATCCTTTTGGCTTTCTCCAGTCCCTCCTGTGGAACTTGGACAGCAATATCTCAACAGAACACTTATGGCATGTCCCTTTTTTCCCACAAACACATATCATAATTCATTTTTGAATGAATCCCACATACACCATCCACTGTTTTCTCCTGTTTGAGCAACATTTGTTAAAAACTATGATGATCAGCTGTTTTATGAAATGATGCTTAGTCAATGGTATATTTAGGGTTTTTTTTTCACAGACAGAGTAGGGAAGTCAAAGTATTGAGAAACAGCCTAAAACACTGTTTATATTGGAAATCTCAGGACAGAAAGGAAAAGTAAATGTGTTATATGTGCTGTATGTTATAGATTTCAACTGTTCTGTTATGAGTGCTATTAGGTTCCATAACTCCCAATTTCAACATTTTTATGTGATTATTTTTTCTATATTTTTTGTATGTATGTTTCTGCTGTTTTCCAGTTAGCCATAAAACCTTTGGCTAATTATTTTTTCAATCATTTGATGGTGGACATTTGAGGAACTGAAAGCTTCGCTAACGTTATGCTTCCCTTTATCATCACTAGCATCAGTATGAACCACAATGCAGCTCTAAACTGACTGGCTGGCAGCATGAAATCATATTTTTGCTGATATCACTGACATGTGAGGCAATATGCTCTTGCGGCTGAAATGTTAGAACACCAAAAATACTGTTTGCAGTAGAAAGTTTTAATGTTGTTGACTGTAAACAAAAATCTCATCTAGAACCAATTTTAATTAGCACAGTATCCTCACCTTGATCTGAATTCATTCTAACAGAGGGGGTTAATCAGTTCACACACAAACACATACAGGTAAATTCAGACCATTATGAAAGAATCGTGGGGTGACATAATTTCCTTTTCACTTTATATGGGAAGTTTCAAGTTTAAAGGTTGTATAATGTTTTAAACACCAGTGGGCCATGATTGTATAAACATTATGTGAATATGTTGTATGAACCCTGCCCCTTTAAGTCTTTGGAATTAAAGGGGCAGTTCAGAGTTTTGGAGAAAAAAGAAAAGAAAAGGAAAAACAATTTAACATAGGAATTATTTTCTAACTACTCCATAGGACCACACAGAAGGAAACGTGCAAACATACATCGATAGCATCCTCTTTGGCTAAGCTGTAACGTTAGCTAGCTTAGTTAGCATATTTAGCTAGCCTCTTGTAAATCAGTAGATGCACGTTTTGCAAACAGCTCACAACAAGGCCAGTGGATTATCTTGAGTTTCTGCGTCATGATTTCTGCAAATAGACTTTGCTGTTGAGCTTTTTTAATGTATTTTTTGCTGCCCTGAAAACCACAATTGAAATGTCATCTCGCTTCTCTATACCGCAGACATCTGTAAAAGTATGGGGGTAAGTTACTTACTTTAAGTCCCAAGGACATTACTCAGTATTCCTCAAAATTGTATGAATCATCTCAAATAACCGCTATCTAGTTTTATTAAGCCTGCAAAATCTGTGCATATGGCTACTTGGAACAGGACTCTGTAACAAGCAGAATATCACACATTTCATGTATTATCACCTCATTAAGTTACTATGGCTAATGTGTCAGCAAACAATTTCATATTTACACAGCCAGCAGACATAAAGAAACATAATTTTGTCTGGTAAAATAAAACCAACCAATCAGTTTATTCAGTCACAGTTCAGGAAATTCAATTCCAAGAAGATAATAAAAGTAAAGTGTGGCAAAGAATCGCATATTACTTACTACATTTTAATAAGACTAACCATTTTCTTTCGTATTGTGGCTCCTTTAAGTTTTTAAAGTAAAACAGCCACTGCTGGCCAGCTGTGTGTTGTTTCCTGTTACTGTTAAGGAAATCTTGGTGGCTGTGCAGATATGAGATGATGTGTTTTGCAACAGTATGAGTTAAAGGAAAGGGGTTGTTTCTGGTTTGTATCCTCGCTAACCACACAGGAAGCCAAAAGCACTAATATTTTTATCCGTCTCTAGGGCAATTGCCACCACATGACTGACAAACTGAAAAAGAGGCAACCAGCAAGAGTGCTGTGCTACAGCAGGTTCAGATATTTAACACTCCCATATGACATTATAAAAATGTCAAAGTGTTGAGGCCTATTAGCGTTATCAAAGGTCTAAAACCAGTTGTTGTGTTGAGTTGTGGTACTCAAATGCCATTTTAGCCAAGTGAATTTCCCCACTGTGGGATCAATAAGGTTCACTTTATCTTATCTTTAGCAGATACAAATGACGTAAGGGACCACTTTTTAACAGTGTGTAATTGAAAAAAAATGTAGTATAGTACACCATCAGTCAACTTCAAATACCTTTTAGATCACTATATCATTAATATACTAATCTGAAGATCAGATTTTCCAAGGACTTATTTATTTCTTGTTTTGATTAACTGTTAAAAGTCCAGCAGCAGGATCTTTGGCAAAAATAAAGAATAATATCCATAATTATGTTTTCATTTTTATTTTATTTGTTTATATGTATGTGTACATGTTTTCAATGTATACTCACCTAAAACTGAGAACCATTGTGTTTTCATTACCTTTTCATTGCCTTTTATATCTACAGAGGGAGCAGGTCCTCTTCCACAGAGTCCACTGCTTTATTTCTACTTTAGTCCAGAATCGACAAACCTAACACTGGCTCTAGAGAGGGCCTTTCTTGTTTTTCTATTTTTTTTAATCAGCCACCTTAGGGGAGGGTGAAGTGAGAAGTGTTCAGCTGGTTGTACTCCACACCACACAAGCCAAACGCTGGACCTTTAAAATCAAAGGATTATTCTGACATTTTTGGAGATCAGGCTTATGTTTTTTTTATCTGACTATACAGAGGAGTAGGCACAAGTTTTGTTTATTTTAGCATAAAATATGTTGAAGGTTTGGTCTATACATGAGGGAAAAAAAGATCATTTATGATTTTAGGAGGAGTAACTATTTCTTCTCTATTTCTTGATATGCAAACTGGCAGCTGCGTGGAGTCGCTATGTCCAGCTGTTGTTTTTCAAGAAATAGTTCCAACAATTAACACCCCTCCAAAACCATGACTTTTCATTTTCCACATTTGTCTTTCTATGCAGTAAACAAGCAAGTCACATGTTCAGCAGCAAACTTTAGAGGTGGGCATTAGTTTAACTTGGGACAGAGCGAATGGATGCATTTTTCAGATTACTGGAACCCTGGATTTAGGCTAACAAAGACTTAGGTGTTGCTCTTTTCCTGATGTAAGGTAGTAATTCCTAAATTTCAGTTACACATTACGTTGTTCAACTATACTGTCCAGCACTGAGCAACTTAGAATAATAACGTCATTTATTTATTTTTTTGTTGTTGTTCATATATTTCATGTTTCAAAAACAGATGAGTGTAAAGGTAAACCACAAGCATAACAGATGGCCACAGAAAAAATATGCATATGAGTGTTTGTGCTTTACCAAGATTGCAGTGTCTAATGCAGGTCTTGAGGGCTGACAGGAAGTGATCTTGCTCCTCTTCCTTTTGGAAAAGGAAGTAAGTGTGGCCCATGTAAGGCAGGTGGAGATACACAGCAAATGTATTAGAAGGCGACACCGCTGAAGAAGAATCCTCCTTTGTTTCTAAATGCACACACATAGACACACACAGACAACAGTGTTACAGATGTCAATTTAACTTAACTGAAAAATAAGCAACAGAGGTTCACAAAGCAAAATCTTTTGACTGGATCTGGTTTGGGTTGGTTAGGAGAAATCTGGTTTGTGTTGTTTTGCTGTGTGTGAAGCTTTGGGATTTAGTGGAGTCACACATTTGATCATTTAAGCTGATGAAGTGTGTTTAAAGCACAGTAAAGCAAGCTATTGTTAAATGCTCGGGGTATTGTCGCATATTGTAAGAATAAATTAATACTACCACTGAGTACTGCAGCACAGGTTTCCTCCAGGTGAGCTCTGGAGTCTTGTTCTGTGGTGAACACACTGCCCCCTGCTGTCTGGAGGACCAATTTAGCTGCACATCCACGACTGAAAGTCTACAGATGGAAACAAAGACAATGATATCCAGCACCAGGCTACATATCATTTAAATTCTGAATGTCATGTTTTGTTTGTGTGTTACCTCCATGTTTTCATGTATCTCCACTTTGTAGTCCCGTTTTAGGACGACATATCTCTCTCTGCATTTCTTTCCCTGCTCATCCCAGCAAGAGAAGTGCATGCACCCTTGGTACAGCACTTCCTCTGAAGTATACTGAGGCTGCACACACACACACGCAGACACACACACAGATTTAACTTAAAATGTAGCACAGGTTTTTCAGCTGCATCCAGCATGAAAATATAGTTATGTGCTGATGGATGGACAGAGTGACAGATGCAGCTCCTACCCCTTGTGTAAGCAGTAGGCCTCTCCCCTCTTTCTTTGGTTCAACTTCTTGGTGTAAGTGTTCAAAATATGCTGCAGAATGCTGCTGACGGTAAAATGCACTGAAGCTCTGAAACTTACTGTCGACAAGCACTGGACACACACACATACATACATGATTTTGTAAGCCTTTGGTCTGTAGTAACATAGGAGAAAATGAACATATTAAAGCTGCACAAATAAATATCAACAATGTGTTAATATGACACTGAACAATCATAGAATTATCGAGAACTATAACCATAGTTAAAATTCCTTCCCTAACTCTACAATACACTTTTGCCTTTTTCAGCTCATTGGTTTGACTTTCTGGCATGTAATTTTGCATTCATGTTGCTCTGATCGACTTTGTTGTTGATCAATTATGTGTGCACTGCACCAAACAACAAAGATAGCAACTGTTTAATCAAGCTTGGATGAGAAAAATGTGTCAACTAAGCCTATACAATATACACTGTATAGACAAAAGTATTGGGACACGGGAACATAGCACCCATTGGGTTAATGACTGCATTCTAAATATTTAGACAGCTTTGCAGCTATCACAGCTTCCACTCTTCTGGTAAGACTTTCCACAAAATCCTGGAGTTTCTGTGGGAATCATTCATGCAGTTGAGCATTTGTGAGCACAGGCACTGATATTGGAAGAAAAGGCCTGACTTGCAATCTCTGTTGCAGTTCATCTCAAAGGTGTTTGATGGGGTTGAGGTCAGGACTCTGTGTGGGCCAGTCCAGTTCTTCCACACCAAACTCATCCAACCATGTTTTTATGGACTTTGCTTTGTGCACTGGGGCACAGTCATGCAGGAACAGAAAAGAGTCTTCCCCAAACTACTGCCACAAAGTTAGAAGCATAGCAATGTCCACAATATCTTGGCATGCCAAAGCATCAAGATTTCCCTTCAGTGGAAGTAAGGGGCTCAGCCCAACCCCTGAAAAACAGCCCCATCTCAATACTTTTATCTATATAGTGTGTGTTATATATGGAGGCTTAGAGTTCTGGTATGGTGGTTTGAAAAAAGGCAGCCATGCCACTGCTGCTGGTCTGATCTGAGTCCAGTAATGAGTGTGGAGGACTGGGGTGAGTAGACGGGAAGTAAGGCTGAGAGGAAGATAGCAATCGGCTCAAACACATACAGAATGAACTCTCTGAATTCCACAGGACAAAATGCTCAAGAATTAACGATGTGATCATGACAAGCCATGTGGAAAATTAATACATAACTATATACACATACACACGTAAGAGATTAATTTTAGAATTTGTCTTAAGAACAGTGTGTTTCCAAGTCTTTTTGTGTTATGAAGCTGTGACAGACATCTGCCTGAGGTTTTTTTTGTCAAAAATGTCAACTGTTGTCTTTGTATGAAGTGATGGATTTGTGTACTCTCTGAACTAGAGGATGTGGATCACTCTCAAAGTGTTGTTTAGAATTTGTTTATGGTATGTGGGGTTTGGGTCACTCTGTAGCCTGTCTTTCATCTTAAGCACTAAGACGCTGACACACATACACACACAGATCAGACATAATAATGTAATAGTTGGAAATGGCTGTAATTAGATTCTGGTTTACAGTGGAGATTAGTGACAGGATGTGACTGTGCTGATAACATGTATGGGAATGCACACAAAGAACTGAGCAAAGCAATTCATGTTGCACATCATTTTTGTTTCATTTCATTTCAAAGTCAAATTAAGTTGAAACTAAAATGATCAATTGTGACATTTGGGGAAAAAAACACACTTTTATTACACTTTACCAAAATAATAACATCTAAAAAAAATAAAATTAAAGTTATGCAAACTGTCTTTGTGAGCTAACACACCTTTCAGTACGATGCAGTCCAACACAACAGCACCTCTGAGACAGCGTCATTGCTGTTGTGAACAGTCAGCGCAAATACTTTCAAATGTATCAAAAAGTGAAAAACTAGAATGTAAGTAGAAACAGTGGATGAACGTTACAGAGGCTATACCACTGTCGACTATCAAAGAAATTGATAATTTCAAGAATGGCTCCACAATTAGAAATTGTAAAAATGAAATTAATTAATTAATTAATTATAAGTATATAAAAATTAAAATGTTTATCCCATGTGTTCATGAAATATTAAATAATTTATAAAGCCAAGAAATGAGTTTTCAATGAATTTTTTTCTGCTACTACTACTGCTACTATTCCAACTACCGCTGATGCTGCCCCAGCTATTACTACAGCTTCTCTTTTGACCACAAGTGTCACTGTCACTCATACCCTATCAGCTTCTGTTAGTTCTCTTTTACCACACTTTTCTCTGTCTCTCTCCTTCATTCTATCATCCACTTTACTCTCAGTGGACAAAAATAACTGGGCCATCAAAGACCTCATGAACAATTCTAACAAAAAAAAAAAGAAAAAGCTGCAAACTGCAAACAACATTTGTGGATGAAAAAGAAGAAAAAGAAAGAGGAAATGATCCTGTTGACTTACCTTTGATGTTGGCGATTTTGGCCTCATCCAACAAACCAGAGGAAGATGCCCCCATAACGTCTCTCTTCCCTTCTTCTCAAATGTCTCAGGAAAGCTCAGTTCAATTATTTGAATGTATACACACAGGGAACCGATACGTAATAAATGTCAACTAAATGAGCTGCTCTCATGTGTCGAGTTTATGCTCAGCTCATTTCCTCTGTTTTCAGTGCGTCAGTGCATGGTGTGCTGGGCGGGACTGTTAAAACATCTGTTGCAGCAGTCATCTCCCCAACTGCAACATCATACACAAGTGTCACAACTTCTCTGGTAAGGCCATCTGCTGGTAAACACTGAAACAGTATTACTCTAGTGTCATTATAAAAGAAAACTTAATCATAATTAAAGCTCTCCCTAACTCCATAATGACCGACTGTCATACTGTATGTGAAAATACTGTATTAAAGATTCACATATCATACAAGGTTTTATGCTCTCTTTGTGCCATTATGTGGTCTCTGTGAATCTGCAGACCTTCATGTGGCAAAAACACCTGAGACTGGTATTAATATGTATTTACCTGGACACACAGCGACAGAGTATTCTTCAAACATTGTTGTCGTATTAGAATATATGTTCTGGTCCATTGATAACTAAAGACTTTCTTTACTCAAAACATTTTGAGATGTCACAGCAGAGAAAGCACGTTTTTAAATACATTAATCTTGTCTCTTTAGTTCAGAGTCCAATACTTCGCATGTTGGCTCAATGGCCTCATGGGACACTAAAAGTTAATGGAGCCATCATTATTATTATTATATAAGTAACACTTGTGACTTTTCTGCTTGAGTATCAAGCAGCACAGGCGGTGATGGAAAAGTTTTCATTTATATTTTATCTGTATAGAGACCCAAAGCTTTCAAAATTACATGAAAGAATTTTTTATACTCATTTCATACTCATATGAAATAAATTCATAGTTTAGTTTATTATTAGACTCTTTTCATTTGATTCCAGTAGTAGAAGTATTTAAGGTTTTAAAGTCCTTTCTCCAGAGTCTATTTCTATTTCATAATGTCCTTCAATTCAGTTCGAGAAACCGAGAGCCTGAACCCTCAAGCAAGCAGACAGTGGCAAGGAAAAACTCTCTTTTAACAGGAAGAAACCTTGAGCAGGACCCGACTCACAAGGGAGAACCATCCTGCTGATAGTCGGCTGGGTGAAGGGAGGGGAACAAGAGGTAGACAGGACAGAGAGGATGAAAGAGAGAGAGACAGAAACATACATGCAATAAACATCATTCAATACAAAGGACAAACATGACAGCTTGTTATAATTGGAATTCTGAAGACTATGTGTTGTTGATATGATATGCTGTTCACGTTAGTTATAATAGCACTACATAGAAGAACAACATGGGCAGATGTTGACAGTAGACACTGGGTTTATCAGAGGGCCGGATGAAGGTCAGCATGTAGATCTGGACCCAGAGAGACCTGCAGAACGATACAGAGAGAGAGAAGGAGGGAGAGACACAAAACTACAAGGAAAATTGGACACACAGTTAATGACATAAAATAATGGATCATAATAATGGATCACATGTTAACCTGATGAGAGGAGAGGAGGGGAAGAAGAGTAGAGATGGTGGTGGCATTGGGGAGGTGGGGGAACTGCTCGGTGGATCATGTTTGTGTCCCCCAGCAGCATAGGCCTATAGCAGTGTACAGTTAGTCAGACCTATTCTACCTGTGGCTATATATCATGAGGTGAGTGAAACTATGCCTACCAGCCCTACACACTTTGTTTGGTGCTAACTATACGCTTTACTAAACAGAAAGGTTTTAAGTCTGGTCTTAAAGGTGGAGATGGTGTCCGTCTGTCAAACCCAGATTGGCAATTAGTTCCATAGTGAGGGTGCCTGATAGCTAAAGGCTCGTCCTCCCATTCTACTTTTATGAATTCTGGGAATACTGTCCTCATCATAATGTCCTCATCAGAAAATCTTGAACCAGACAGGACAGAGCCAGTTATGTGGATTGCTGCTGCTGAGCAGATAGCCAGTGAGGCAATTATTTCATAAGAATGAGCTGAGTTTTAAAAAGTACTGGATTATTGTACTGGACTATTACACCAATGGGGACACTGATGACATCACATTCTAAATACACAGACAGCTTTGCATTTATAACAGCTTCCACTCCACTCTTCTGTGAAGGCTTTCCACAAGATTTTGGAGTGTTTCTGTGGGAATTTTTGCCCATTCATGCAGCAGAGCATTTGTGAGTTCAGACACTGATGTTGGATTTAAAGGCCTATCTGATGGGGTTGAGGTCAGGGCTCTGTTCGGGCCAGTCAAGTTCTTCCACAGCCAAACCACAGCTTTTTGGACTTTGCTTTGTGCACTGCAGTCATGCTGGATTAGAAAAGGGTCTTCCCCAAAGTGTTGCCACAAAGTTTGAAGCACAGCATTGTCCAAAATGTCTTGGTGTGCTGAAGCATTAAGATTTCCCTTCACTGGAAGTCAGGGATCTCACCCAACATCTGAAAAACAGCCCCATACCACACCTCAATTCAATAATAAAGAGGCGTGTCTGAATACTTTTGTCTATACAGTGAATATGTTGACTGTGTCTAATTGGGGATAATGAGATTGAAGACTGACACTGTCTTCAGTCTCGTTGTTCTCTCTCTCTCTCTCTCTCTCTCTCTCTCTCTCTCTCTCTCTCTCTCTCTCTCTCTCTCCCTGACTCGGTCGGTCTCTCTTTCTCAGTCAGTCCTGGTTTGGACCGGGGCCGGTGTGTGTGTGTGCGTGTGTGTGGCTCTATGTGTGCAGCTCAGTGTCCTCAGTTGGTGCCACCCAGCTCACCGGCGCGACGACACGTCGCATGAGCCCGAGTCTGCTCTCTCCTTCACGTCTTCATGTTTCATTCATTCTTCATTCTCACCGCCTTCCTCGACAGTAACTGGCAGCTAGTGCACAGGTCTGTTTTATCAAGCTTTTGTCGGGCTTAACAACGTGTTGGAGGTCTTAACAGACTTTTAGAGACCTGTGGACGCTTCATTTCCAGCGAAGCCTCATTTAGAGACCAGCTGCACCGTTGGATACGTGGGCGCTCGTTCCACTGAGCGCAGTGAGACAGGACCTGCTGAGCCCGCCTGGTGTGCAGCTACCTGATAATTACCTGAGACTGGTTTATTTATTCACAGTGTGTGTTCACTGTTCATTGTCAGCCGCCTCTGTGCAGAAATGTGGCGCAGACTCTCACTGCTGATCCTCTGCTGTGCCCTAAGTGGACCCGATGCTTACGAGGCTGGTAACAGCGCGGACTCCAAGCAGGAGACGATGCAGTTGGCCGGGGCAGCAGACCTGGGGAAACCGGACAATGAAGCTCCCACAGCGGTCAAAGCTGAGGACGGTGTGCGAGGAGGGGAGCTGCAGTCCCCGAGAGGAGACGCTCCTGTTGTAGGTTTATTCCAGCAGGATTCCACCGCCGAGCCTCTGGAGGATGAAGTGGACAATCAGGAGAATATCATTAGCCAGGTTAGTAATGTGCAAACTTAGACATCCCTTTAAGCACAGACGAGACATATTACGGCAAAAAAGTAAGATTTCACGACTGTGTTATATTAAATTTCTTCTGTATCTAACACATTACGCTGCGCTCTCCACAGGTAATAATAATAATACAAATAATACCCAGATAATCGGTTTACAAATGTGTCATTCGCATGATTATTCGCAGTTTAGCGGGCGTGTGAAACCACTTGCGATATTCGTGAAGGTGAAGTACTGTTTGGCTCAAAAACTTCTGATCGAACGTCCTGATCATGATGGGAAATATTACATCGCCATAAATTAAATCCAACACCAATCTGATTTCCCTCTCTCCATGAGACGTTACTTCTACAACATATCGTTTGCTGACAGTCCTGTGCGTCAGATCACATCTCAGTGGTTAACTAGGGAATATTTTCCACCCATTTCATCAAGTGAAAACCACATGAGAATTCCAAGCAATTGTGCTTTTTTAACTATAGATCTCAAAATTCTCGTTTACAACATCAAAATGGGATTAGGTGATTGCATTGGACAGTTTTTACTTCTAAAACCGTGCCTGTACTTTAATTTTCCTTTAAATGCAATCCAAACCCCACAGTTGGTGAGTTCAGCTTCAAATGACGTGGTAAATCAAAGCCAGATCTGTGTGTGTGTGCGTGTGTGCATGCGCACGCACGCGCGCAACGATTTGCATCCTTCTGGTGGTTGGTTATGTAATATCCTTCAGCGCTCCAACCCAAAAAGCGCCTGTTTGTAAACGTCTGGAGCTATCTTCTACCCAGGGAGCTCACCACTGCTGCAGCTGCAAATCATCACACATGCTGCACCTCTTAGTTTGAGTTTTCATTCAAGGATTTCAGTTCTTTTCTGACTAATGGGGAGTATCAAATATGAATTCATATTAAAGTGATGTATCAGTGTTCTAAAGTTTCCTTTCATCTGCACAGCTCACTGGAGGAAAGCTAAAATAAACTCTGTCCCTCTCTTTCAGTTGCTGGGGGACTATGACAAAGTAAAGACTGTGTCATCAGGGTCTGACTGCGTGTGTCGCTGTATTGTTCGACCTATCAAACGCTCTGACTGCAGCCGCATCCGTGACAGCGACCATCCAGCTCTGTCTGAGCATTTTTACACTGTGGAGACGGTTACCAAGGGAACAGACTGCAAGAAGTGTGTGTGCATGGCCCCGCCTTCAGCTGTCAACCCCTGCGAGGGAGAGTACAGGTTTAAAAAACTCCAGGAGGCCAGCAAAGATGACATTAAGGTAGAAACACACACAATGCGCGCAATGTGGAAACTTAGATGCTTTCACTGTTTTTCTATTGGCTCCCAAGGAAAAAATTATCTTGTGACGTTCTTTAGAGTTTCGACTAAAGACAAAGATGTTTTCCATAACCAAAGTTTTTTTTCTTTCTGTCCTTCTGTCATCATTCGTGAGTAGCTGGCAACTATCATTGACTTGTTGGAGGGCTCTCTGTATGGAATGGACTTGTTAAAGCTCCAATCTGTCACCACCAAGCTGCTGACTAGGGTGGACAACATGGAGAAGGTGAACACACACACACACACACACACACACTCACACACACACATTAATCTGCTCAACATTTAAATAGAATTCTGGCTTTTCAACCACATCTGGCTTAGGTATAATCCCAACCAGAAACAGTGTTTTTCAAAGTAGATTTTCACATTTATTGTTTTGGTGTGTGTCACAGCCACAATAAACGTTGTAAAACGGAATTTTAAATTAGGAACATGTAAAATATGTCTGTAAAATGAAGAGGACGGAGTGAAGAGTGAAGGATGAAGAGACTGTTGGTATGGTGTGAACTTTAGGTTTTGATGGACCGTATCCTCTTGCCGGAGGGGAGTGTTTCACAGAGTTTATGTCCAGGGTGGGAGGAGTCGGCCACAAACTTTCCTGCTTGCCTCAGAGTCCTGGAGACCTCCAGGTTCTTCAGACTCACTTAAAAAAAAATCTGCTTTCCATGAGGAAGGTTGCTACATAACACAAGGACATTTCAGGCTTTCCTTTAACCAAAGACTATAGCTCTGATCACATACTACATGATAGACAATGGAAAAAATAATTCTTTCAGAATAAACTTCTTCAAGAATTTGGAGCAAAGTATGCACAGCTGAAGGTGCACCTCTCAAAGATCAGCATGACACGCTTGCTGTCAAAAAGATGATCAGGGGTTTTACAAGTTTGACACTGTGGGGCTCCTCTCATACAATACTAAGACAGCTCCACCCCTCAACACCACCTCAGCTAAATGCCATAAACCCCCCTCTGTGAACTCCACCAGATTCCCACATGTTATATGTAGAGTGCAGGTTTTGGACTTATTTTGGAGGATGTAAACAGGTAGTATAATGAGTTTATATTACATAAATACATACATTTTGTCAAATTGGGAGCATTAGCTCTTCCTTTTTGCAGTGTACCCTTAGACAACCACCACTAGATTACTTTGATACTGAGAAAAACTTAAAAACTTGATGATTCTCAGGCAAGTTTGGTCAGTTCTTTGTTTTACTGAGTTTTCTATAATTTTTAATATTATTTATGAATGTTAATGACATTCTGTAGTGGAAATCACACTTAATCTAAAAAGCACCCATCTGTTTCACCTCACACAGTATCTCTGTCTCATGTCTCCTCGTAGCCACATCATTTACTGTAAAAAATCTGCACATTCCATCTTTATTGACACTGCTGTCACTGAACTTTGTTTCATTATTTCGAATGCTAGAAGTAGAAAATCTAAAAAATGTCTGACTACCAGCGATTGTCTTTGTGCTTAATCTTTGTAGCCTCAAATGTTAGCTTCATGTTGCTCTAAAATCTCCTATGAATGTTCAGCCGACTTGAGATCTAGTGATGGTAAACAACATAGCAAGTGACTCACATCATTTTCACTGTCATCAAGCCATTCAGTGAGCCCTGGTGCCTCTTATGGAAGCATCTGCATTTGTTGCATTAAACTTCTCATTTCAATTTCATTTGTCACCAGTCTGTACGTTGTTTCTGAGTGTTGCACTGTGAATGCTGCTTAGGATGGACTGTTTATGCGCTGTCATCCTGTCTGTGCACTCCAGGCCTTTGCTCGTAATTTGACTGAGAGAGCAAGAGAGAAAGAACGTGCGAAAGAAAAAGCAAAAGAAAAGGAGAAAGAGAAAAAGGCCCAACAGCAGAAAAAAAAGAAAGTGAATGATTTGGAACGTGCAGGACAGAAAAGTGGAGCAGCTGCCTACGCCAATAAGCAGGTACTGTCTGTCTGAAAAGACAAACTCAAGCATCTTTCCAAAAAATGCCGTTACCTCTATTGAAAAACTTTCAATAGAATAAAAAAATCTTTACAAATGAAACAGATATTTTCTTGTCCTGTTTCAGAAGAATCATGAAGGTCAGCTAAAGAAGAACCAACAGCAAGATGGTCTGGAACAACATTCTCCAGCCAGGAATAAGACAGGAACTCAAAAGCCATTCAAAGACAAGACAGAGCCAAAGCAACCAATCAAAGACAAGAACAGCATGGTCATCAGGGGTGTCACCTTTTACAAGGCGGAGGAGGCGAGCTACAAAGAGGAGGATGAAGAAGAGGAGGAGGAGGAGGAAGGGAACGGCACAGGGAGAAGAAGTAAGTCTAATGTACAAAAGACAAATCTTAAAAAGTAAAAATAAAAAGTTTAAGAAGTATTCAGTGGTCAATCACAGATAATATCCTTAATATCCTTAATATGTGGGCTTTTTTTGTTGTTGCATTTTGCTTTGAGGGTTTTTCCACTTGGGGGCAGGGGAAAAAAGCGGTGAACACAAAATGATGGTAAACTGATGGAAAGTGAAGCGTACAAAGCAATATGAGCATTAATTTATATATTCTAGTACTTAGCTCTTTGGCTGTTAAATGCACCAGTATGTGTATTGAACAGCTAGCTGCTACCTTTGTACTGAGCTTGTTTCCTTTGGTCTGTCAGATATGTCTGGTCCCCCTCTCTTTCAGACAGATTTCTCTCCCTTGACTTTATCTACTTTCCGTTATAGACTTTATATCTATGGTTTGATTTGACCTTCTCTGACACATTGGTAAAGTTTCGCCTATTTCACAGCCTGTGAACAATTTTGAGTTGAGAAATAAGCAACCAACTTGTTTGATCTTCACTCATGTTAAGTCTACAAGGCTTAAGTTCGTTCCAACTTTCCTAAGGCAAGGGTATGCCTGCACCTGTTGACAATGCCCTTCAAAATCTGAAAATTAACTCAGAGGTTCTAGTGTACTTTACATCTGTATTTGCCAGACGATGCCTGGTTAGCTGCATGCTGATGTGCGAAATAACAGGATAAGATAGTAAAGATAATTCAACATAAAATGTCTTCTTTTTTTCTAACTCTCATTTCCCTTCTTTTACAGCTATTCCTACTGCAAATGCTTCAGTAGACTTACTGATCTCTGATCAGTTCCCCATCAAGACCCCAGGATCTTCAGCCACTGTTAGAACAGAACTGGATTTTCAAGACCTACTAGAGAGCACACCTGCATCCACCCAGCCACCAACAGCTCCCCCGACTACCACCCAACAAACCACAACTACAGCCGAAACAGCTCCCACCACAATCACACCAGTCACTGAGTTAACCACTAACATACCACCAACAACAACCAAACTGACCACTACTTCCCAACAAACTACAACTACTACTCAGCCACCCATGCACGTAAATGTGCAAACCACCTCACCCTCAAATACCAATATTGGCCCACCCGTTAATGCATCTCCCATGGCAGAGTCTCGGCCAGTACCCAAAAGTCGACTCAGCTGGACAGAGAGCCCTGCTGACCAACCAAAGACCACGAAAAAGCCTGGTAGAGATACAGTAGTTTATGTAGTAGTGAGTGCACATATTTTATCACTGAAGCTAAGCAAAGATGCTCATCACATTACAGACTCTTGACTCTAAGTCTCACTTTTGATGTGTCTTCTTGCAGCAGTGTGTAAGGACACAGTAGCCAGCATCTCTGAACCAGTCCAGCAGAACTCTTACGGCCTAAGAGATGGAGCCTGGATGAGAGATGCTCGTGGCCATGGCAACGTCATCTACCTCACCAATGGTCACTACGGCAACAACCTCCAAGAGTTCCGAGACATGGAGACCTTCAAATCAGGTATAGGAGTTGGGCAGGTGTGTGTGTGTGTAGAAGATATTAACCCCCAATCTATTTCCAGTCATTCCAGTTCAAGACATTAAACCACATCCAGTTCATGATTAAACAGTTGGCATGAAGTCTGAACATTGAGGACTTAGGTCCTGAGACAGACTCACCACTCATCTTTTGAACCATTCAGTTACTTTTTCTTGGGACAAATTTTCCAGAGTTACTGAAATATTTTGATTGTGTTCAAGTTCTTCAGGTCCATTTGTGTGAGTTCTGTTTGGTTCCAAGTTGGGTTTTTTTCACGGGGACTTGGAGCTGTTAACAAAGATTTGTCTTCCTGTCTACAAGTGGCTGACAGTGAAATATTTCTCTGCTGTACATAAGTGAAAAAACATTTTTATGAGATCTGTATGACTGCCACAGAGTAGCCCCATTTCCTAGTTTGCGGTTGATTCAGATGTTGTCCCTAAGCACATAAGCCCTAAATCAGACAATGATAGTCTCTATAAAAAATATGTGCATTATCAACAGTTCATGCAGGTGACGTAATTTTGTCATGAAACACTGCTGTATCACACCCCACTGCCAACAGGATTTTCCATATCAAGAAGGAAAAGTAACTAGATACGAACTCATACATTAATAAAAACAGAAAACAAAAGAACAGGAAAGGCATTTCGGCCAGATTAAGTTAATAAAATATTAAAGGGATAAGCAGTCTTGTCTTTATTTTGTTTTTTAAGATTAGTTTATAACAGATACAGTAGTGTTTAATTTTTAATACAGAAGGGCAGTTAATGGATGGATATGCACTCATGGTTACACTCATCCTGACTGTCTGCATGTATGTTTTCTATGTTCGTCCTGCTCAGGTCAGGCGAGTAATTTATACAAGCTGCCCTACAGTTTCACTGGAACAGGCCACGTTGTGTTTAATGGAGCTTTCTACTACAACCGTGCCTTCAGCCGGGATGTCATCAGATATGACCTGAGGCACAGATATGTAGCTGCCTGGACCACATTACACGATGCCTTACTGGAGGAGCAAGTTCACAGGACACAAAGTGAAGTAAGACCCATCTATCTGTTTGAATGTGGTTACCTGTATGAGAAACATTGTGATTTATTACCGGAATATACACTTGGGACACTTCAAAGGGTCATAGGAGTTCAGTGAAGGGAACAAACAGACTACAAATCACTACAGAGTTCAAAAGGAAAACTAGTGAGGAGAAGAAACTACTGTTGGATATGTTGTTTAGTTTTGCTCCTAGTTCAGTTTAATTCACATTTGTAACTAAAATATGTATGGTTTTTACTTAAAGTGATTAAAATTTTTCGAAAGAATAGAAAGTATTCTGGGAAAAACCTGTGTTTCCAAGAGTGACAAGGGAGGATCAATACAACTCTTCCGTTTATGCATTAAATGCAGAGTTGCCTGGTTGTTAGCTTAGCTTAGCATGACAACTAGAAGGGGAAATCAGCTAGCTGGAACTACAAAGTTTAATAATAAACTTATATCTTACTCAAACACTCTTGTTAACATGTTTTATCTTGTCAAGAGAAACCTCACTGTAATGACAGGGCTATTAAGAAATACTACTCACTGACTGACGTTATCATCTTTTAAGCTGATATGGGGAACCTGTTGGCAAACAGTTGCTAAGTTACAGATGTAGCAGTCAAAGAGCAAAATTCTCATTATTCTAGACCATACTCTTAATTAAAGAGTTGCTGTGGTTTGCCCTGGCTGCTAAATGCTCCACTTTCTCCACCAGCTAGTTGATAACTTTGCCTTACTGCCATAGGATCACTGAGTGAGCAGTGTTCAGCTAAAAATGGTGAGAGGAAACCAAAAGAGACAAATTGTAAAATTTAAACCCCAAAAAATGAGAAAAGATACTGAAATGCTCTGTAAAACTGAGATAAACCACAGTGTTGGATGCTAATTATTTGTTGGTTCATCACTGTGAATTACATCTTTTACATATAAGTGGTCATGTAATCCATTGTTAGCCTAAAACTACTGATTATAACCACTTTAAGGCATGAAATTAAATAAAAACTTAAAACTAATATAGACATGTTTAAAGTTTTAGGTATTCAGTCCTCGGTTTTCGTGTTATATTCACCAGGTGGAGTTTGCTGTGGATGAGTCCGGCCTCTGGCTCCTGTACCCTGCTCTGGACACAGAGGGTTTCCATCAGGAAGTAATCCTGCTTGTACACCTCCATCCTCGAGACCTGCAGCCAATACGAAGCTTCCGCACAGGACTTCGGCTTGGTCGCTACGGAAACAGCTTCCTGGTTTGCGGTGTGCTTTATGCAGTGGACAGTATGGATCGTCACTATGCTAACGTGACATATGCCTTTGACACACACACGTTCACACACACTGTGCCCAGCCTGGCATTCACAAATATGCATGCACACACCTCCCAGTTGGCTTACTGCCCACTAGACAAGAAACTGTACGCATGGGACAATGGACATCAGATGATGTATGATGTTGTCTTTGCTTACTAGCACAATGAATGGGCACACAGATGGAGGACATTATGGTTAGACTTACAGTAAGCAATTAAGCATGAGGTCAGAACAAAGCAGAGGACAGAATAAATAAAATAAGAAATGAACAGATTTTTTAACAGTGTTTTGTTACCAAATGACTGTGGAGTGACATGATTAGTGAACATGTTTTTATGTTGACCTCAGCTGCTGTTTTGCTTCTCGTGCCAAAGTCTTTACCAGCAAGAACATCACTAAACTCACAAGAGAAGATGAGGTGGAAATATAAAGGACAAAACCCCACGGGTCATATGAATGAATGTACAGTAATTACATGTATACACATCTTACTCTGGTTCTCCAAATTGATGCTTCCTCTCTGATTTACGAGAAAGCATGTATGAGTTCAGCACTTGGCAATAGGAGTTATTAGTATCTTGTCACATGAAATTCATCTAGTTTGTACACAATATTTCATGTCCAACACTTTGAGATTGTTGCGAGACTTGAATTTGTCTTAAAGGGGAACTTCTCAGACTTAACAAAATCTGCTAGTCAGAGGGAGCATTATGTAGTTTGTACAAACAACCATATAAACTTTGTAAAGTGTGAGACAATAATGTCTATAACCCAACTCAAGGTCTGTTTATTAGCTTGTTAATAACTTCCAGGCTCAAATGGAGGTGTGAACTTCGAAAGATTTGGCCAGGCAGGGTGAGTCAGAAGAGAAGATGTTATTGGTTGTATTGTGGGATATGCAGGATCTAGTGTTTTTGGGACTAAAAGTTAATTTTTAGCCACCTTCTTTCCTCTAAGAATCCTGAACAACTATGCTGCTGTGTTTATTCATTAATTGTATATTCACAACATCAAATCACACGTGCCCAGAAAGGTTTATGCCACTAAAAATCATCTTCCCCTAACCCCTGGTCATTAAGCTACTGTGATGGTGCCATGTCAGAAATATAACGTCACGTAAAATCAGACTTGTGTCTAACATACTATGTTCAGCTCCAGAGTAAAAAGCGATCCTGATGATGATGACTGAAGATACAGATATTTAGATTTTAAGTGTTGTATCTAACCTCAGTATAATACCAGTATTTTCTTGTATGGTCTTTCTTATATGGTCACAGTCTGTACTGTATGTTTTTTTTACTGTATGTCTGCTTACTGTGTTGCATATTTACCTTCACTCCTGTCCAATAATGTTCCTATCATAGGCTTTTATTACATCTGGGAATAGAAGCTCTAACACTGGTACCATTAGTGCTTCATCTACCATTGAAATTGATTAATTTAAAACCATTTCAGACCAGCACATGCGTCATGGTGCTTTGCTTGTGGAAAAAGGATGAGGTTTATTTCAACTGTTTAATTACAAGTTTGCTTTTTTGTTTTGTTAATTTATAATAAAATATTTCCAAAAAAATGGATGTGAACAAGGTCTTCCCAGTCTTCTTTTTCTTTCTTTCTCCCCAGTTTGTCTTGTGCCAGTCCAGCCGGCTGTGGACAGGATTCTTGGGGTTGATTTAGTTTTCCTGGAAGCAGCAAAGCCACTGGAAGGATCCCAGGGTGGAAAATGAGCCCCAGCCAGATGCTGGTGAACCTCTGACTGGGAATGCTCAGGACACAGACCAGACCCTCTACTTGTTAGAGAGTCAAACGTAGGTTCATTAAAGACCATGGACTGGTGTTGGGTTAGTTAGATAAGGCTTCTTCACAGAGACCCAGTCCGGTGTGATTCAGCATGGATCAGTTCAGTCCTTATCAACACAGACTGAAACTGCAACAGTAACACGTTTTCTGAGCAGGCGAGTTCACAGTGAGTTAATAGTTCTGCTTCATGGACTAGTTTATGAGCCCTTTGCTCCAGCCCTGCAGCTTCTGACACATGGTTAGTAATGGACTCCCCAGAGAACTCAACCAACACACACAAACAAATGCTTTCCAGGGAAATATTAACTGCAAAATAACCTTATCTTAATAGTGCATCTTATGCGTGCTGTGGTTTTGCAGCAGCTGCAAATAATGGGATACAGTTCACATTAAGTAGGGCAACAATGAGACTATAGAAACACATATATAACATATAAACAGCATAAACAACACACTGACTGAATGCATTTCAGCAGGAATGTTCCAATAAAGCTGACTGGATCATCTGGAGATGACACCAAAAATTACATAACCATCATACTGTCATGTTTATGTGGTGGTGGTGTGTGTGTGGGTGGGTGTGTGTGCGTGTGCACGTGTGTGTGTGTGGTAAGTGACCACCTAGCAGGATGCAGAAGAAAGGTGCCCATTCACATCAACTGTATACTCCACTCACCAAGCTGTATGAAAGTGTGTATGTGTGTGTGTGTTCTCTAAAACCAAGTCTTTAAACCACTTGGTCTAAATGTCTGAAAGCATAGAGACCACACACACACACACACACACACACACGCATTCAAACCATCTATCTTTCCAAGTTCACAGAGAAGAGCATGTGGTTTATAACACACACACTCACGTACTGTAATGCATAATGTCTGGTTTAAAGATAGCAGTGGTATCTGCACTCACATTCCTGGCTGCCACTGAGCTAAAAATCTGAACAAAGAAAGAAAAAAAGGGAGAGAGGAAGGAGAGAGGTTATCGTGGAGATCAAGACCTTTGGTCCATAAATACACTCACTCAGAGGTAATTGTGTTTTTCTGTAGATGTAGAAGATCTGGAATGAAAAAAGGAAAAGAGAAAAAATGGTGGATGAAAAGAGCTTCAAAGAGAAAAAGAGGCGGGAAAGATAATGGGGGTAAGAGATACAGAGGCAAGACGGGAGAATGAGAAGGATGCATGAAGAGGTTAAACGTCAGAGGTCACAGTGAAGGTGCTGGAATGAAGAACAAACAAGATCATAAAACTCAGAATTCAAAGTGAGACCACAGAGAGCTTGAAGGGCTTTTATTGACACCAACCAACTGATCAGCCTGACTTTTAGATGGGATGTGAGAAATTCACTCAAAAAAGTCTCATCTCATATGTGTTTTTACATGACTGGACGTAAGTCCTGATATCAAAATTCACTGAAAGTACCAAAACCAGAAATGTTCATTTTTGCAGAACAGGCCATTTCAGAATAACTTTACTGTATATTGTGGGACTATGATTATTGGTGCATTCATGTGAACATCTCTAAAATATTACAGCTGGTAAATACAGGGCAATTTTTTAAATTTATATATACATGTATTCATAAAGGGCTGCGTGGTGATGTAGTGGTTAGTGCTGTCACCTCATAGCAAGAGGGTTTGGGGTTCGAATCCCGGTCTGGGCCCTTCTATGTGGAATTTGCATGTTCTCCCTGTGCCTACGTGGGTTTTCTCCGGGTACTCCTGCTTCCTCCTACAATACCATAAACACGTACATTAGGTTAATTGGCTACTCTACATTGCCCCTAGGTGTGTGCGTGTGTGATTGTCTGTCTTTGTGTGTCAGCCCTGTGACTGACTGGTGACCAGTCCATGGTGAACTCCGCCTCTCGCCTGTAGTCAGCTGGGATAGGCTCCAGTCCCACTGTGACACTAACGGATAAGTTGTGTAGAAAATGGATAGATTGAGGTAGATTTTAAAAATATTTTTTATTTTAGAACTATTTATGTATAAATATATGAAACCTGAACCTGAAAAGTAACTTATTATACATTATAACATATATATATATATATATATACCCACTGAACTGCAGTGGAGTAGAAATATAAAGTAGCAGAAAGTGGAAATACTCAAGAGGATTACAAGTGTCTTAAATTTGCACTTAAGTACAGTATTTGAGTAAATGTACTCAGTTACTTTCCACAACTGGATTCACTCAAATGCCAGACTCCTGCACGCAGCCAGGCATTTAGCTCAGTAATTTCTTGAAATAGCAGCTCACTGTAGTTTTTAGCAAACATTATTTAAGTTGGAGGAAATTATATATATTCTGAGGCAGAGTAATCCACTTTTGTACTCTAGGGGTACTCTCTTGGGGCAGTTAAGTCTTTTTTTTTTTTTAATCGAAAGTTGCACAGACAGGAAGAAACAGTGCATTTGTTGGAGAGTTTTTTTGCATAGCATCCACATTTGGTCCCCTTATGACTTTGTGGTAGCGGTATGACCACAAATGACTTTGTGATTTGTGGTAGCAGGATGGTGTAGGTGGGACACGAGAGTCAAAATAAACTACAGTGTGTGTTCATGGTGATGAAGTAACAGAGTGGCTTACCAGTGTGTTCTGTCATTTGTTGATGACAAGAAAACACTGAACGACGCGGCTTTGACTCAGTTATGGTTGGATGTATCTGAAAGAGTGATGAGACTGAGCACAGGGCTACTGTGGACAGCTTTGTCACTTGGTGTGAGCAAAGCCATCTGCAGCTAAATGCGACAAAGACTAAGGAACTGGTGGTGGACCTGAGGAAGACCGAGGCCCTGGTGACACCCATCCTCATCCAGGGGACTGCGGTGGACACTGTAGAGGAATACAGACACGTGGGAGTGTACAAAAAGGGCCAGAGCCGACTCTATTTCCTGAGGAGGCTGAGGTCGTTTAACATCTGCTGGATGATGCTGAGGAAGTTTTATGAGTCTGAGGTGGCCAGTGCTATCCTGTTTGTTCAATAAACTGATTCGGAAAGCTAGTGATGTCGTGGGGATAGGGCTGGACTCTCTGACGGTGGTGTCAGGAAGGAGGATGCTGTCTAAATTACACGCCATCTTGGACAGTGTCTCCCACCCACTCCACGAGTGCCACAGGAGGTCATTCCTGCTTGTGGCCATCAGACTTCACAATTCCTCCCTTGGATTGTTAGACACTCACTGTATTTTCTGTTCTATTTTGCACACATGCTTTTATATTATTTCATGTTTATTTTTAGATTCTAACTATATTTTTATTATAATTCTTTGGCCTGTTGATTTCTAATCTTGGTTGGAGCAACTGTGACAAACCCAATTTCCTTCAGAGATCAATAAAGTATTTCTGATTCTGATTACAATTCTGAATAACAACTCTGCAGAAAACCTGGCAGTCTTAGCTGGAATAAATCTGTTCGTGTTCACAACACAGATGCAGCAGCACCAGAGCCTGTAGGTCTTTGCCAGAGGCACTTAGCAGGTCGTGATCAACTTTTCCTACATAAGCACTGTGTCTGTGAGCAGGAACTGATCTCCAGTGCTCCCAGGGGAGCTGTACACTCGATGATAGACAAGCTGGATACGTCTGCAGGTTTGTGATTTGGTAAATCAAAAGTGTCATTTTTCTTTTTCTTATAATTGCCATCATTGGCCTCAAAACTTTTGTTTAGCTACTCCCAGATAACAGAAGATGATACACAAATTTGGTATTTATGTCTGAAAATATAAAATCCTAATTTTCAGTAGCATAGATCCTCATTTCAAATTAAAATCCTTTCTTAAGTCAACATGAAACTGTTGAAAAGCAGCTAGAACCTGTGGAATGTGAGACATGAGCCTTGATTTTGTTTTTGGAGCATTTTTTGTTTTGGAGCAGTGTTCTGGAGCAGGTGGCTGAGGCACGTGAAGGTGATATAACAGTCGAGGCATGATGGAATAAAAAACATCAGTGATTTTCCGCCAGTGATTTTCACCGGTGTTCAAACATAATGCCAAGTTCATTTTGCAGTTCACATTTGGAGTGAGCAAAACCCATCCAATCCAAAGCTCTCATCATTTCCATAACTGCACTGACAACAGCAGAGACATCCTGCAGCCTTGACTGCAGTCGTCCATCATTCTGAGCAGTGTGTGATGTAGATTTTCCTTGGATCCACGGGGAGAAGTAGCCACTTGTGCACATTACAGATACTGGAAGTGGAAGTAAGTGATAGATAGGAACATTTTAGATCATTTTTGGAACATCTCTGTGTACAACCAGGACTGTTTATATATCTTTATTCTGATTGTTTATATCTTTTATTCTGATTGTTTTTTATATTTATATAGTGTTGTTTTATATATTTACATATATATTTATATATATTATATTTATAGCAATAGGTATTTTTGTTTTTGGGCTTATACTGGGACCAGGGAAACTAATTTTCTTTCCACCTTATGTTTCAACATGTGTGAAATGACAATAAAGCTCCTTGAACAAGCTGTTGGTTGTTTGTCAGTCCTTCCCCCCAATAATATCTATCTATGTATGTTTGTAAGTATGCATGAATGCATCTATCGATCTATATCATATTTACATATGTATATATGTGTGTCTCAGAGCAGGTCCTCTTACACAGAGTCTGCCATGTTGCACCACAATAGCCCAGAATGGACAAACTGGCTTTAATGATGGCCTTTTGTTTTTTTCAATGCAATCTTATGGTGTGGTCTATAAATAGAACACCACTTTTATGGGGATTTTGCATGTCATTAATAATAAAAAATGGCTGCAAACAATACACAAAATGAATTAAGACTTTTACATGTTATTCACAGAGCATTTGGTTACAGCTGCTTTTTTCATGTTCTATGTTTCACATTTGTCACTATTCGGGAGGGTGAGGCACGGATCGTTCAGCTGGTTGCAGTCTGCAACAACACATCTAGATGCCACTAAATGCTATACACTGGAACTTTGAGAGAATGACCCCCCTGAGCAAACGGTGGAAGCCAAAATCTACAGTCCACATTCTTTGGAAAAATACATTCTGAAGTTTATATGACGCTTTAATGCTCTGCTGGTATGTTCAAAATGTGCAGTCTTTGGTACAAAATTAAATACTGTTTGTGTACAGATGTCATGTCATCAGGTAGATGTAGTTTGTATACATTTAAAGAATCTTACTCAGATAAGCCAGATTTGAAATTAAGAGGCCAAAGGTTTTATAGAGGTTAAATATTTTGGCTACATATGATATGAGATACAGAGGTTTTGCCTTAGCTTCCAGCCAGACCTTCAGTGCTGGTGGAGAGGAAATATTAGAAAGCAGAGGAGAACTGAGAGATGAAGAAAAGAGCAAGCAAAGGTGAAAAGAGGAAGAAAGTGGTGGAAAATAAGTGAAGGGAAAGGAAAAAGAAAAGCAGGGATGAGAAGAGGAGGAGAGGGAGACTGGAGAGAGAGCTAATGTGTCCTCCAGACACTGGATTTCAGCATCTGTTTTATTGCTCTGAGTGTCTCAGACAGACAAAGAAAAAAAACACAACTTAATTACTGACAGAAAAAAACATTTGTGTGGTCCATACAAAACGATGGAAATATCACAATAATAACAAGCAGTTCAGGTATCTTACAGAGATATAAGATTGTGAGGAACCGGACAAAATGCAGAAAATCATTGGTCACTGGAAGATGTTAAATCACAATCAGTCGCACACAATGGAAAATCCTTTAGTCTGCCTTGTCAGTCTGCAGCCAGAGTTTGAGAATGTAGTAAGAAATAGAAAGACTGTAAAAGCTTATTCTGGAAACTTGAGTTCTTGCATGATTCTGCAAATATTGCACTTTTGTCAGACTCCCACAGTGCACTGCCAAAAACCTCTTACGTTCTTTAGAATACTTGCTGAGACCACTGGTGGTGAAAATCACCTTTCCTGTAAGTCCAATCAGAGCAGCAGATCTTTTCTGAGTGCTTTTAATGTAGAAATCCTGCTCGGTCGTCCCATGAGCCCAAACAGAGAGACCACAGAGTCACAGGGTCGAGGGTTTGAATGTGACTCACATCCTCCATCGTGTCACTCCTTTGCTCTCCTGCCGTCGTTCCTGTAACTCTTCACTGGATCAGCTTACAGGAAGCAGGTTAATCAAAGTCACCTTTTAGTCTGATGCAGACAATAAGCAAAGCTAGAGTGTGATACATGCGCATGAAATCTCTGTTTATTTATGATGCTCCTAACCAGTCCAGGCTGCAGCTGGACACATCTGTTGTTTTCATCTGATCTCAGTTTTTACCCACACAAAGGCAGGTCCTCTCTGGTCTAAACTCACTGATGCTGCTTTTGTGCAGGAAAGTGAGAACAATAAGTTCAATATGAAGAAGTTTATAACCTAAAAATGTGCTTTAAAGTGGTCAAAAAACCAAAGTATAATCTAAACTCCCTTTCCAAAGGTTTGCTTTACTCACAACTCAAAACAATCATTGTGTAAGTCCTCACATTCAAAATATTGCAACCAGCCTTCTAACCTGACATTGTCATGGTGTCACAACAGCTGACAACAGGTGAGTTCTAAGATCCAATTGGTAACATCCTTGACAACTTCATATGTATGTCAGTGATCAATAGTTCTGTGTTTTCCTTTTAGTAAAAGTGTTCAGATGCAGTTTTATTAAGAAATAGGTGAAATGAAAGTAAAGCAGAGTTTACAGCAGAGCTGGGAGAGAAAGCTGAGCTGGTGGCTGGAAGGCTGGAAGGCAGACTGTCCACAGGAGAACAATGGACCACGCTGGCAAACTGACTGCAGAGTAGAGCTCTCCAGGACATTTAATTACAATGCATCACATGTCCAGTGCAGTTCAAAAATATTTACACTGAAACTATAGATGATATCTGACACATAAAGGAACACATGAGGTGGTGATTTATTAAAGGAACAGTTCACCCTGAAATCAAAGATACATATTTTTCTTCTTATTTGTAGTGCTATTTATTTATCTAGATTGTTGTGGTGTGAGTTGCCCTCTCTTGAATATAATAGAACCAGGTGGCACTTGACGACATTGCTGCAGAGTTTGAGCACCACAAGTAAAGGCAGGCATCTCTGTAAGGCAGGCATCTCTACATAACCAACTGCTAAAAAAATGTAGTTCTGTGCTAGAGTGAAACGACAATCAGTCTGTATGACCTGATCGCATGTCAGTAAACACCAGCTGCTTACATCAAAACTCTAATGTGTGTGTTTCCCGTTTTAAGGTGCTGTACTGTTGCCAAAAGAACAGATCAAACAGTGTACCAACATGCGTAAATGGTAGAATGATGCTATGTTTAGCTTAATTACTGATTTGCAAGTTGAACCACTTATGTCAGCAGACAAATCTAAAATTAATCACTCAACAGAGAGCTAATCACATCCTGGCTCTGTACTTGCACAGACATGAGAATAGAACAAAAACTGGAAACAGCTCATAACATGTGCAATGTTAAAGCATTATTAAGGCTATAAAGCTGGAGTTGAGTGAAAATACGGTGGCTGAACCCAGAAACTCGGCAGTCTGCACCGTCATAAAAATAATTATTTGCTTAACACGGTAATGCTACTTACCATCATTAGAAAATGTGAACTCTACACAGAATCTTGGGATGATTAAATCGTTTAAACACAGACTGTCAGCTGCCTAGAATAGGATACAGAGAAAGAAGTAAAAAAATAAAGAGCGAGAGACAACAGAGGTGAAGAACAGAAGGATTTGATCAACGTTAGCAACTTGGCACCTTTTCTACACATTTATCAGAAGAATTCTCAGCATGTCCATGAAAGGAAAAATCCAGGCATTGTGACAACACTTTGACAAAAAAAAAATAAAAAATAAATCAAATCACTGAACATTTTATATGTTTCCAGCAACATCTGGCATCTGCATCACTGCACTTACTTTTATAACTGCAATCGTTCAATGTCAGCTTTATTAGCAGACAAGCCATTAGAAATGTTCAGGAGCATTAAAGTGTGAGCGCTGGCCGTCCTGGGACTCCACCGACCCGTCTCTGTTCACCAGATCAGTGAGTGTAAACAGAACCATTCACTCCAGTTAATAAAGTGTGACATCTACATGTACAGTATTCGTCTTACTTAAAACACTTAGACAAGGATTTCTTAAATCCTGCACCTTTTTGTGTGCTTATAAGTTTCAAGTTAAACCAAACTATATTAGGACAAACGAGAAGGATACAGACAGTTAAACAATTTGTAGAAAAAAAGCAACTTGGAGTGTTTGAAGCAGCAGCATTGTCTGCCAGGAGGAGTCCAACGCCCACTAAAATGCCCACTTTAGCTATCAAGCTCCTTCCCTAAGGAACCAGCTTCCGGTTTCGGTTCCAGAGGCAGACAGCCTCTCTACGTTTAAAAGTAGATCTAAAACTTTCCCATTTGATAAAAGTTACAGTCAGCGCTGGCCTAGACTGGCTTCTGTTTATGTTGCTATTGGCTTAGACTGCCAGGGGATCTCCCATGATGCACTGAGTCTCTCTCTCCTCCTCTTACTCACCTTCTCTCCCTCTCTCTCTCTCTATCTCACAACCCAGCCAGTCAAGGCAGATGGCCGCCCACCTTGAGTCGGGGTCTGCCCTGAGCTCTCTGCCTTCTAAATGAAAGATTTTCTTTGCCACTTTTGCCAAGTGCTTGCTTGTGGGTGTCTTGTTGGAAAGTGTGAAAGTGAAAGTTGAACTGAATTAAAAGACCTGTAAAAATCACAAATTGAACCCATGTTCTGCAAAACGACTTTAGGTTTAGCCTCTGTCTCAGAGAATATACAAGTGTAAACTGTCAGACAGAGAGTGTCACACAACTATTAACCGAGCTTTCACATCACATCCTACTACTTGTGTAAGTCTGGTGATATTCTATATTTTCCCCACTGTCAACACCCTAACAGGTATTGTTTGTGTATCATAGCATGTGCTTCTGTGCCACAGAGCTCCATTGTTGTCCAGAAACTGTTAAAAACACATCCGGGAGCTCCAATGTTGCACTGGGGGACAGTAGGTTATTCTGACTCAGTGCCAGGCACAAATACTCACAACAGCACCAAATGTGTATCAGTCCACCACTGAAAAGAGTCGCCAACAAATGCACCGTTTCCTCCTGTTTGAGTTACGTTTGACAAAAATACAGTGCCCAACGTGCCTTGCCCTGTTTTTGATGATTTGCATTTTCGGTATGAACTAGTGGCCTTGGAGATGATAGATGATTGCAAACAATTCAGAGGTGTGAAACCAGGCTTACATGAAAGTGCAAATGAGTATGAGAGGACTTTTTCTAGTTATTTTCATCTGAGACTTTGTAAAAGCAACTTGAGCTACACACACATGCTATCTAATCACTATTAACCAGACTACATTCTTCTCGTACTGACTGAGAACATAAACTCCTTAGGAAACTGTTTACTGAGGGAATAAATCAACTGAGAAGTCATTTTCCCTAAGCTTACAAACAATCAGAGTTCTTTCTGAAACCAGTGAAATAACCCCCTGCTGGACATTAGAATTAGTTTAAGGCTCATTGATTACATTGGCTTCAGTTTTCAGATCCAGTTGCTTTGTCATCTTATTGTAACATGTAAGGTTTGTCTTTGATCAGCTTCGTTGTTGAGATACAGCAATTATCAACAGTCAAGGTCTATGACAGTGTATTCTAACCACATTGTAGTTTGTTACTGTTTAATGGCAGATTTATGTTGACATCTCAAAACATTAGGCATTTACAAATACGGTATATAACATACTGTAATTATTTATGTATATGACAATTTTTCAGTCATTAGAAGTGGACATTCAAATGCTGCAGCCTGTCAAGAGCACGTCAAAGACGAGAGGTCTTTCAGAACATTTCTCTTCCCTCTCTTCCTAAAGGGAGATCATTGCTGATGTGGTTAAATGGCAGTTTTCACTCTTCCTTGCAGTATCAGAGCATCCTGAGTAGCTGCACATATCCCAGTTATGGTCTCAGGTCTCTCTCTCTCTCTAATGTTGGAAGTCCCCTTTGATTGATTCCTAATTTCAGTACTTATGAGAGCATGGAAAACTCAGAGCACATTCCCACTCTCACTTTCCTCTCTCCTCTTTTCATTTTCACACATTTTTGCCTTACCTTATTTAAACCCTTTTCCCACTTCTTTTACATAATCCTCTCTTTTTGTTGGTGGTTTTCAGCCCCTCCTCCTCCTCTCTGCAGCACATTTCCAGTTTGTATGCTCCAGTTTTCCAGGCTTGTGTTGGACAGGACATTTGAGTTACAGTCCAGCGCTGGTGGAACAACCTCATTTATTACCACTAACTGTAACAATCCTCATACTGTGCTTTGATGCTCATTCAGATTTGTTGGCACCTGCTGACACTGTCATGCCCAAATAAGAATCTGCACGGCAGTTGCACTTGTGTTTTAAATCAAAATGCTTAGACGATGTGAGAGCTCATAAAAAAGATTCTGTGCATGGCATGTTGTTAAAAACTGTCAGGATACGGCTTAGTTGACACTGTGGGGGGTGTCAACTGATGGTCTAACTAGAGTAATATATATATATATATATATATATATATATATATTTATCATGATTCTGTTATCTAACATTGACTATATCTAAAGTTTTATCATTAACACAATTCACAACTCTGCAAAGTATAAAAGTATTTCAAAGCATAAAGAGTTGCTTAAAAAAAGTACAAGTCAACTGAACAGGTCTTAATTCAAATCAGAACATAATTTCTAATTGTTTTATATTCTATAATACTTTACTAAGAAGCCTCCATATGTTGTTGTTGTTGTTGTTGTTGTTCCCATATTTGTTTGCTGATGCTGCTGCTGTTGTCTGTTGTTACAAGCTCAATACTTCCTGCTTCGGGGGGCAGAACCTTCTCTGCTGAAAAGTAGTTCTCAGGAAGCCACAGAGGGTGTAGATGTTTACTTTGGAGATGACCTGCCATCTTGTGGCAACCATATGTTATTATAAGTAATTCAGCAGGGCCTTAAAGCTGGAGAAAACGACTTATTCATCAGACTTGGTCTTGTCCATGCATTACTTTTTCTAAAACCATACAACTGCAAACTTAAAAAAAACATTAAGCCATCATCTGATTTAGGGTGATAACTCTGATGCCTGTTTGTTCCATATTTGACAGGCAAGCTGAGTCACATCAGTCACCAAATCATCAACAAAAACATGAAGTGGACCCACTGATGGGTCACAAATGGTCCTGTATTTAAAATCCTTCATGAATAAAAGTACAGCAGGATCATCACCAAAATGTACTTCAAGTATCAAAGTAAAAGCATTTATGCAGGAACATGTCCACTGTGAAGTATAAAAACTCTGAATGATAGTGATTCATCAGTGTGCAAGCGGAATTTGATTGTTTTAGCTGGTTCAGGTGGAGCAATTTTGATACACTTCAGTAGTGTCTAGTGGTTCTCAACCTGGGGGTCAGGGACCTTCAAAAGGCCATGAGATGAATAATGGGACAGGAAACAAGGTTTGGTTTTGACTTCATTCTTTGGACTTCCTGTCGATAAAGGGTCACAAGTTAAAAAAAAACAAAAAAACAAAAAAAAAACCCCAAAAACAAACAAAACAAAAGTGGAAACTACTTGTTTAATCTTGTATTTTATAAGCTCATCCATGTTTTTGTTCATTGTGCTAAGAACTAGTGACTCCAGCTGCTGGATAAATGTATTAAAGCATTTGGATGTGAAAAGGTACCTTAAAACTATACTTAAGTAGAGTACTTGAGTAAATGTACTTCATTATTTTCCACCACTGGTCACTATAATTTTGTATTGAGCATCTTCCTCCCCACACTGCCCTCACATATGCTGGATGATGGATATACAGTAATAATATGATATGAAATATTGACAGTAGAGGACCAGCTTCTTATGGTTTGTTTTTATTGTTTTGTCCCTCTCTGTAAAGAGGGACGTTACCTTTTTATATCACAGCACTAAGAATTTTCTTTTAGATGAATTCCACTATTGAGCTTCGGCTAAAATAGAACTCACACTCCTCTAAAATTATCAGTAAAACCCATTTGACATCGAGAGATTCTGATCGTAGGATAGTTAGTCTGCAGCTGTTGCAGTTCTGCCTCTTTACAAACCAAAGCAATATAATAAATCACAGTGAATGTGAAGGAACATGATGGATTCAACATAAGAACTATTAACAATTCATAAAAATTCTGTGGAACTTTGTGGAACTCTTTTTGTATTAATCACCGTGACTGACAGATTCAAGTGACTTTATCTGTGCTGCACTTGTAGAAAACATTATGTAATTTGAATTATGAGTGAGGAATGTGGTCTGGGTTTAAAACATCTGCTTGTCAGCATCCGGAGTCCAGAACAAATAAATCTGTTGAAATTCATCCTGATGCGATCTTTGCATTGGATCTGCTGTCTGTCTGTCTGTCTGGATCTGAACCCAACTAAACTATCAGCTGGAGCGAACCAACAGTCCCTGCTGGATGTGAGGAGGAAATATGGGAACAAGAGAGCAAGAAAGACAACCAGCAATGACAAGTCAGCTGTCTCACTTGAGTTTGGACAGAGACAGACAGAGACAGCATGCACACACCAATGCAACAAGACATAAATGTTACTTAATCTCACACACATCTGTAAGATCTGTAGGACTAATTTGCAGAATGGTAGGAACAAATTAGGCTTATTGATACATACAAATGCTTTTATTTTTCATTTATTTACATCGTGTGTGTTACTGAACAGCCATCAGGCATACTTACAGACTTAGAAACAGGTTGTGTTAATTGGATCATCCTTGTATTGGGATATTACTGGTATAAAATACCTTTGCTCTAATGCGTTCAGTATGGACCCCGACAACCTTCAGTAAGCTGTTACCCCATTGCTGTTAGGGCAGCAACTCTTAACATATCAGCAACCATTCAGAGATGTCTTTAAATTGTCTTATTGTCTAAGCAACGGTCCCGATTCCATGGATACATAATGTACACTGATAGGACAAGTGCTTTCTCAATTGAGATGATGTAAGCAATGTGGTATTTTGCAAGCAAATGTGTGTAATGTGAAGGTTGATGACTCTTTTGGAGCTTTATTACTTCCTTTAGCTAAAAACAGAGCTGAAGGAGAGTACATATTGGACTTATATCTGGCCACTTGAGGGCAGTGGAAACAAGCTGCAAACACAAAATTGAAATATTATCACCATGATAACATTTATTCCAAGTGAACTTGTTGATTATTTACACATCCAGCAGTTACTAAGCGACATCCTCATTCATATGGAGTCATGTTTGTGTCCATTTAAGTTCAATATTCACTCTCTTTTAAGCTCTGATTTTGGTCTGCACCAACTCCTGAGTAAAAGATCTGTCTCTCCAGCTGCTAAATACTTCCCTATGTTCATCACCTCATCTCTAACTGTGTCTGTCTGCTGTTTGGTGCTGAGCAGCTAGTGTCCAATGGGACACTTCGAGCTTTTTATGGAAAAACGTCTGCCTGTTGTGGCTGAAGATGACACTGTGAGAGCAGTGAGAGTGATCAAAATCAGCAAAGTGGTGGGCCAGACAGCTAAACAATGAGCTGGAAGTAACTATAAAACAAAGAATTTTAGAGTTGCAATTCTTTTTTTGTCAACTTCCAACATGTCCTCTTGTGATTTTTTCAGGGCCCATACTTTTCCTAAATAAAAAAAAGTTCTTCTCATCACTTCATTTGTTGTTGTCACACTGTGTGTGTGTGTGTGTGTGTAGCACTATTTCTGTATTTTCAGCTGTCGGATCTCGTCCACTCTGTTGCGATGCAGCTGGAAGGCGGGAGTGACCCAGCGACCACACGAACACTGATCACCGCACCAGCTGAATGAGCCCAGCTTAGAGCTACACTTAGGACACAGCAGCTACAAACACACACACACACACACATACACACACACACACACACAGGAAGAGAGAAGAAGGTACCTTAAGTGCAGATAAAGAGACCAGTATGTTTTCAGTAGCATGTGCAGCATTAGCAGGCAGTGACAGGAAGATGATGATTCTCTACCTGTGTCTGCATGTGTGTGTCTGTGTGTGTATAGTACAAACATCTGTTTACATAATCACGTTGTATCACATGTCAACAAAATGCAAATCCCCACAATGTAAATCATTAAATATCAGGGTGTACACTTGCTTTAAGGTTAGGCTGAGGTTATGGTTTGGTTAAGGTAAGGGTTAGGATTAGGCAAGTAATGTTTATTGTTATGGTTAGGTGGTGGCTAAGCCTCCAGGAAATAAATGTAAGTCTATGTAACATCCCCAAAAGTGATGGCAACACAACTGTGTGTGTGTGTGTGTGTGTGTGTGTGTGTATTACCTGACCATCCATCACTCCAAGTAAAGCTTGTTCCATCCACTGCACCGGTTCAATGAAGTAAGACGTACACTGGACGTCTCCTAGACAGTAACATATTTCATGTCATCACTTACGATAAACTGTACATCCACTGTGGGTGATTATCACAATTTTCACAGCAGACATTTTCATTTACAAGAGTAGAAAAGGTACACAGCTTCTAATACCATCAACAATGGCTCTGTTCCATTCAAGTGTCCTCGTAAGTCATGGCAGCGTGACAGCGAGCCAGCATGAACGCTAACAGAACCCCGAAGCTAACGGTTCGGTGTAGCCGTGAATGAACTCGGACGCTTGCCCTTCATTTGGAGACTAAAATCCTCAAGTTGACACAGAAGGGCATCAAGTTCAAATTCAAGTTGATTACATCGCAAACCACAGCTCCGACCATCTGTTTACTGTTGTAGCCATACCGAAGACAGCATTTTCTTGAATTCTTTCCAAGAATATTTATTAGTTTAGTTATTTAAATTACCTCTGATCCTCTAAAACATTGTAATTGTATGTGTGTGCTAACTTTATGTTTGGGAAAGTACCCTGGCGAGGAATACATCAAATCTGCACCTGTTGCAGCCTGCCTCATTCAGTTTTTTCTGTCCTTCCAAGAGGAATAATCTTGTAATCAGAGCGCCTGGTCTGAGATCAGCTGTGTAGTCTGTGCACCATTGCGTAAACATCACAACAGGCCAGGACAAAAATGTCCTGCCGAGTGAGCAGCAAAAGCAACTCACACATTTCCAAAGTCTTGTATTCAACATGTGCTTACAATCATTTTATTACTTGCAACTGTGATTTTCCTGGACACGTCAAAATGCCTCCTGAGGCACTCCAAAAAGGTCTTTTGCAGACAAGTTTGAAAAACAACAATGCTGATTTTTAATATTTTGTGTCAAATGAAAAGAAACTGACTTAAACTGTCTAACTTGAGTGGCTTATTCGAATAATCTGAGTGTGCAGAGATTTTTTTTTTCTTCATGACACGTCTGCCATGAAGGCACATGAAAATAGGATGCAGCTGTTATTTGTGATTTGTGCCACTTCTCCCTGCAGTGTGAACACAGGCATAGTAGCTCTTTTGGAGCTTTCGTTCACATGGATGGAAGTTTGCTGTGTCCATATTTTAGCATGTCACTTTTGCAAATGATTACCTTGTTGATAGGTGGGACAAATCAGTAGGTCAAACTACAATAACTAACTTGCTTTCAGCACCCACCTTGCCTGCCTGCTCCCCCCGCGCCCCCCGCGTTAATAGGGTGCAGGTGAGTTTGAAATCCTTTTGGCCGGATGAACAGACAGTCGTCACGATTGTGCTCTTACCAGAGAGGTTATTGGTCTTCTTGTGACCAAAGGCTGACGCTCCTTCTCCAACTGGGTGACTGAGAATGCTGGAGTCACGAAACAGAGTTCTTCTGCAGAGGACAAGGCGAAGCTGGAGTCACAATGTGTACTTCTTAAAATGTTAAATTATTCCTTTAACCATAGTGAAAACAATGTTTAATGAGGTTTAATGAAGAGGGTTCTTTTGAAACAAATGCATCATTGTTGGCACTCAGCAACGGGTGTTTCCTTGTACCTGACATCAAAATTCAAGAAGAAAATGGCAAGGGCAACAAAAAATTCAAACTTGGACATTTTCGACTGCTCCCATGTGGGGTAAATACGATATCATCTATTCAGCCACTGTATAGACTTTTCCACCTTTCACCTGCACTTCCTGCAGCGGTAGGACACTTCAGAGGAACTGGAGTGGGCAGGGTCAACGGCAAACAGCTCCCTCGGAACATGCTGCAACTCTGCTCACACGCACGCATGTACAGATGCATGCACACACACACACACATACATATATATATACATACAAACAGAAAAATGATCAATAAATAAAATTATGAGTTGTGTAAGAAAAGAGTGTGTTGGCTGGACGTGTTTTGATCAAACAGAATTATTTTGTGTGTGCGGTTACCAGGGTACTTCTCAGTAACTTTGGTCAGTCTGTACTGTTTGTACAGAGGACTGGAGGCATCCACTTTACAATGCATGGCTTCATACAGACACAACTGCTCCTCAAAACCGCTGTTGACCCTGAAAACACATCAAGGCACTGACATTTACCTCTTCTGTGTACAACAATAATGTCAACCATTCCAACAACATACTCTTAAAAGGTATGACAAATTACAAAACAAACTATAATCTTCATTATAGATAAAGTAAAAACTGCAAAAACACTTTGATCATACTTTCCTCAAACTTGCAGTCATTATTTACTTGTATAATGTGTTATTGTTGGGCCTATTGAAAGATGAGCAGAAGAGGGGAGACAACAGTCATTTCCATACCCACCACTAGAGTGTGTGTTCCGTGTTGAGCAGCTGTGAGTATTCTTCACAAGACCACATTGGTGAATGCAGAACAAATATTCTCTTTGTGCTTTTCCGGTTCCAGATAGTGTGTATCACGTGTGTGTACAGTAGTGTATCACGTATGACAGCTGGTTGTTAAACTAACCACCATAGACAATCTCAGTTTCTCAGTCTTCGTCACTCTCTGCCTCTTTGAAAAAACCCCCAAAGCATTTGAAAACTGATTTGGCTGTGGATTACTTTGGCAATGCTAGAAGCATTTAGGTCAGCCCCAACACACAGACACACACGCACACACTTACTGCACATCCTGTTTGACTCTCTTGAGTCTGCAGTAAGCCTCGGTGAAGCCCAGCTGGTATCTCTTCATTAGATAAGCAGTAACGATGGTGGCACTGCGACTCCGACCAGCCTGGCTGACAGACGCATGCACACACACACACAAATGAAAAATTTGAAAGTCTTTCAAAATACGAAATAAAATCAAAATGTATGTATTCGTTCATAACTTAAAGGTCCAGTGTGTAGGATTTAGTGGCATCAACTAAACATTCCTTCACCTCTTCCTCCCCTCACGGTACCTGTTAAAAACGTGAAAGGCCTTCTTTAGAGCCAGTGTTCGTTTTGTCCATTATGGGCTACTGTAGAAACATGGCAGTGCTACATGGCGGACTGTGAAAGAGAACCTGCTTCCTTTGAAGATATAAAAGACTCAATCTAAGGTAACAAAAACACAACAATTTTTAGTTTCAGGTGGTTGTACACCAATGAAAACATAACTATGAATATTATATTCCATTTCTGTCAACCGATCCTCCTAAATCTTACACACTGGACGTTTAAAGACTAACTAAAACACGACACTATTGCCAGCTGATTATCTTTCATCTCCAAAACATCCCACTGAGCACATGTCAAATGATCAGCGCATCAGTCAAGTGGGCTGATGGAAGGAAACAAGCGAAAGACAAAAACAGAGTAGTGAAGAGCACACTTTGACTCTTACCAGTGGACAAGTGCAGCTCCGCCTCCATCCACAGCCTCCTGAATGAACAGGAAGCATTCGTCCATGTGACTCAGGAGGTCAGAGGTCACCTCATCCAAAACATTAATCCATTTCCTGTGGAGGTCCCCATTGGCAGGAAGCACAGGAGTGGGGTCCGTGGAGTCCACTGACAGGATGTGAGTGACGGCTGCATCAGCCAATGCCTTGCTGTCATTGAGGTCTGCCGCAGTGCCAATGTACAGACCGGGGTCCACCAGGAGCATGACTACAGAGAGAGACCCAGAGCTGAGGTTAATATCCTGTTATACACTTATGGTTTTAAAAAAGCTTCTTAACTTTTCTTCTGATCACATTTTTACACATGACTGTTACAACAGCTGTTATCTACTTAACGAACATTAAACCTTCTACCCAAAGAGGAGAAGTCTCAAGTATCTTTACTGAACTTTAGAGGTGTGTCTGTTTAGTTTTTTTTTTTTTTTTTACAATTTTATACAACATTTGTTAGATATTTAAGTGAAAAATGTGAAAGCAAAAGGATTTCATTTATTTGATAGAGATGAGCTCTATGCATAGCTTCATTTATAGTCTGTGCGCTTCATTTAAGATGATGAGATATGAATATACTTTCATTAATATCGTGGTTCTTTGATATGTTGATGCAGGAAGTGTGCAGACATAAATTGTATATTATGTCTTTATTTTTCTTAATTGATCTTTCTAGTGTATCGTGTAGGCCTCTTCCCATATGTCATATAGGCTATATAATTATTTCTATTGTACAAGTTTATGTTTTTACACAATCATCTAATATTTGTAAACTAGAGGTTTCACTGTCAGTCAAAGCTTCCTGACCTGCCGCGTCATATCCGTTTCACTTCTGATCCATCCTCACGCTGACTGTATGAATACAGGTTGAGAATGACTTAACTACTACTTACCAGAGTTTCGACGTGGCTTCTTAATGCACTATGAACCTACAGACATGTCCTCCGTAAACCTTACAGAACCGATCAAGATAAAACAAGGCCATCCAAAACACTGCGTAAAGCGCTCTACCTTGACTTTCTAATGAAGCCTGTATGAACTGAACCGATGTATCAGCATTTAGTGCATGGTGCTCCATGTTGCCAGCCTGTACACAGTGTCAATGTGTGGATACGACAGTTCGCTCACCTCGTCGGGTAACTCAGCTCTCAGTTGTTGTCACCCTCCCAATAAAACGCTCGGTTATTTCAGTTGCTAACTACCTTTACTCTGTCGTGGACTGAATAATGAGCCGACTATACTCACACAGTGTTAAATAAAAAAAAAGAGAGAAAAGAAAAGGAAAACGTGTGGTTTCAGAGGTGTTTGGTTCGTCTTTCATACTGTCCGGGCGGCAACACACGGTAGGACGCTTTTGTTCCGGTGTTAACCCGAATTACAGTGCATCCGGAAAGTATTCACACCCCTTCGCTTATAAAATTTTTTGTTATGTTACAGTTTCATTCGAAAATTGATTCAATTAATTTTCCCCCCTCAAAATTCTACACAAAATACCCCATAATGACAAAGTGCAACAAGTTAGCTTGATTTTTTTATTGACACCCTGTGAAAAACACTTTGAAGTCCCTTTGGCAGCAATTACAGTGTCAAATCTCTGAGTATGAGAGCGACCATTGGGTTCTTGGTCACCTCCCTGACTAAGGACCTTCTAACCTGATCACTCAGTTGGGCAGCCAGCTCTAGGAAGAGTCCTGGTGGTTCCAAACTTCTTCCACTTACAGATTAGGGAGGCCAGTGTACTCTTTGGGACCTTTAATGCGGCAGAAACCTTTCAATCAATCCTGTCCAAACTGTTTGTCTCACAGTTTGGATCTTGCAAATGTTTGTTCTTGTGCATCCTTGTTCTTCACCTTCACAACTCCCACTATCGACCTGTTACCCAGATACGATTAACAATCAATTTGCACTTACAGTTTATAGACTTTGTCAGTTCCTGGTTCACCTCTAATGGACAGTTAGAGAAAATTCAGTGCTCCTCACATTCACATTAGCAACATATTTGTGTCTACCTCATACTTGCACACACTTGCACATGCATGCTGCTATATATGTTAAAACCGGCTTCTTATTTAAGGTTTAGCTTATTTAAATGTGTAGTTTTATATTCTTTTATGTTCTATTTTCTGTTTAGCTTATATTCTATTCGTACTTTATATTTTTATATTTTTTATAGTCACTCACTGCTCCCGGGACCTGAGTCCTAACCATAAACATGTGAATGTGAGCTGGTATGACAATAAAGTTCCTTGAATCCTTGAATCCTTGAATCCTTAGAAGTGACATTTGGGTAAAGTTGAATATATTTGAACATGGAAGACAATCTGGAAGTTTTTCACATGAACATTACGTTACACCATTCTAATAGCAATATTGATGACAATTGTATTACATCCGAGGAAGAAATTGGTAGTCATTGTATGTGGGGATGTCAAAAGCTCCAGATGTTCTGGAGAAGGTCCTTGGAATGATTTGTAGAAAGTACTGAATGGGATGTGTAGAAATATTCTGTTTATTAGAAAGAAACAAAGGCCAATAAACAGTTTTGAAAAATAAAAAAGTGAGAAAGATAGAAACAAGATAGAAGAGAGAGAGACAAGCATGGTTTATACTCACAGATCTCAATCAAGAAATCCGGGAAAAACAGAATTTCACTTTACTTTTCGTAATTACTGTTCAAGCTATCTCTGTTGAACAAGATGAACTAACTCCTCCAAGTAAGATATCTGATTGATTTATTTTAATCTATCTGCATAGTCCTACATTGTCAAACATGTTGAGATAAACGCTGACCTCACATTTTCCTATTTGGATCAGGCCCATGTGAAAACTGAGAGTAAACACAAAGAGAACATTCCTTATCCACAAGGAAAACTAACTCCACCATAAAATTGGCTGCGGCTATAAAGCTGAAATAATGAAAAGGAACGAGTGAGGACATTGAGGGGAAGATACCAGGAGGATGAGGTAATGCAAGCAGACACCGGTCAGCAACCCACTGTCTCATCGGAGAGTAATTACAAGTGTCAACTGAGGAAAGTAGGAGCAGTAAAACTGCATAAAGTACATGTGGATCATGTCAGCACCCCACTTGATGGATTTAAAGGGATAGTTCACCCCAGAATTAAAACTAAACAATATTCCTCTTAGCTGTAGCACTTTTTATCCATCTAGGTTATTTTGGTGTGAGTTACAGATATTTTGTGATATTGGCTGTAGAGATGTTTGCATGCTCTTGAATATAATGAAACTGCTTTGCTTGTGGTGCTCCAGGAGAAAAGAGGAGTCTCATATCGGAGCTATTTTCTTTCTACTGAACTACACTGTATCAGCATGTAGAATGAAACCTGTGTCTACTCACTGACAAGATGCCTGTGCTTGTGACAGAGCAGGATGAAAACATTAAGGGCGTCTTTCTCGGCTGAACTGTAACATTAGCTAGCTTAGCTTGAATCTCATCCATGAGATTCTGCCTGGTGATATTTAAAAGAAAATAGTTGAAACTGCTCATAACAAGGTCTGTGGATTATTTTGAGTAACCAGGTTATGATGTTATTGTTCTTAGAGCACCACAAATGAAGTACCATCCAGTTCCATTACACTGAAAAGAAGGCAGACATCTCTACAGCAAATATCTCAAAGACTCTACAACGCACATCAGAACAATCTAGATGGATAAATGACTCTACAGGTAAGAGGAAAAAAAGATATTTTTGATTTTAGGGTGAACTGTCCTTTTAAGGACTAAACTCCCAATCACATCGTCAGGTTGAATGAATCGCTTTCAGTTGTGTTACGTTTGCCAGACGCTCTTTAAATATATGTTTCATAAAGTCTGTCTGGCCTCATGTTTCTCAACACCTACTAAGAGTGTGAATGTGTGTGTGAGGGGGCTCTCAACTGCCCGCCAGCATGCATCCCACAGTCTGTACATGGTCATAGTGTGGGGTGCTAATAAAGTTTTATGAGCTCCTTTAATCTGACCTTCTGACCAATCACAATACCTCAGTGTGACCACACCCCTCCCTGAGGGCTCATTAGAGGGCTGCTCATACGAATAATTGACTGTTAGAAATGAAGCACATGAAAATAGCAAAGCACATATAGTCAGCCAGACCAGCAGGTGAATGGGAACAGAGTGGGTGTGTTGATGTGTTTGTGTCTGCTGCGGTGACTCATTCACAATCTCTCTAGCAGATGGCCTGTAAGAATATCAACAAACTCATTTATAACACACCTTCTTTTAGACTAATACAAATACTTTCTATATACTACTTAAATAAAGTTAGATCTATAGACCTAATAGTGGTCTTTCATTCAAATGAAATGTCATATAGTTAGTATTGCGCACCTATAATAGGATAGGATTCAGTTCATTTGATTGCCATTTAGATTGCACAGCTGACTGATAAAACATTACAAATGTTTTAAAAATTTTGTATTATAAATGGGAACACATTCAGCTGCCTCTCTCCACACCTCTGTATCCACTTTCTACATTTTTTACCCCCCCACAAATTAATTAATGCAACAATACAGCAGCAACAAAAACCTGCACAAAAAAGAGCATCTTACATGTTGCATAATACATGCATTGCATTTTGTGCATTCAAAATGTTTTTCAGATGATTCCTAGTTCTATGTGAGCACCTCCATTGTAAAAAGTTAAAAGATCCACATGTTTGAGGCTATCTTTTGTATTTCATCCTTTGGGAGGTTTAACCCTGTCAGTTTCTACAACATTCTGGTTTTATTTGCTACTATTGACCTCCTGAAACTCATCAGTAATGCACTGTACTGTTGTAGCTGCCAAAAGTAATGTTCCATTCATTATTCCATACGTATGTCTTGAGAATAATGTGACATTTTTATGTCTCATCTGAGTCAATGCCATAAGGTGAATTAACATAAGATTAAAAGCCTTTGTGATACAGTCAGAAAGTTATGTAATGTTAACATCTGGTCTTTCAGATGAACTTATAAATTAGACCATCCATCCATCCATCCATCCATACATCCTCTTTATCCATGCACAGGTGCGGCGGGGTTGGAGCCTTTCCCAGCTGAAAACGGGCGAGGGGTGGGGTTCACCCTGGACTGGTCGCCAAGCCAACACACAAAGACATACAATCACACACACTGACAGGGGCAATGGAAAGAGGCCAGTAAACCTAAACTGTGCCACACAGGCACAAGGAGAACATGCAAACTCCACACAGAAGGACCTAGACCCAGATTCAAACCTGGAACCCTCTTGCTTTAAGATGAAAGCGCAAACCGCCTCACAGACTAAATCCTCTGCATAATTTTACGCAAAAGTTAGAAAGGTGACCAACACTAGTTTAAAAATATCTTATTATTTAAGTTAAGTTTATTATTTTATTCATGTTAACCTATGGCTGATGTTGACACACATTATGAACCACTTCACCAGAGAATATTACCAGCACTGTTCATGTTCATGGTTCTCATTCTTTTCTGTTTTCAATATTTAAAGAAACAGAGAGAGGTGCATCATATAAAGTAAATCAGTAATTGTTCCAAAAGATATTTGATTCACTCAAATTACAAAAGATGGAAACTTAAACAAATTACAATGTGTTCAAGCTGTACACAACAATTTCAGTTCAATGCGATGTGCTTTGACATAGCTCAGTTGAAGCTGAGTCTGAGAGTTCATTCTTGACCTTGGAAATTATAGTTTGAGAAATAATCCTACCTCAAGGTACACTTGTTAGCTTTTCCAGAGCTTTCTACTGCTTGTCATATTAATCAGTGGATGGAGTGTGCTCTGTTGTCATGGAAATGGTTGAGCCACAATCACATATGGAACTTCACTCATGTGAAAACAGGTGGTTGATTTGTATTGATCGATACCTCCACCCATATATGATAAAGCTTGTGTACTTTGCAATATTAGTCACTTTGGAAGTAAAATTACCCAGTCTCCTTAGATGACTGCTCTGGTCTTTACTAGTTTTGATGTCGAGAAGAGATAAATAAATCTCCAAATTGAAATAAAGTAAATGCCTCACCGAATTGACCCCTCTTATTCATTTACTCTCTTTGGCTCTTTCTGCTTATCCCATGTAGACACTTTTTATGAGCTGAACAATTGAAACTCCACCGCAGAACTGTCAAAAACCACATGACATCAGCTTTGGTTGGCTTAAGCAATTCATTCCACAAATTGGCTGGCATAGAAAATGTGTCCAAGAAGCAACAGGTAGGAGTGATATCATATGCTGAAAAAACACTTATGTATTGTACTTGAGTATTATAATGTTGTAGGTTAATTTGCCTATGACTTCATAGCAGCTTCCTATTCACAATTCCAGTGTTGCTTTCTGTAAAGCTTTCTAGACAGCGATCATTTATACTGAGGATTCATGTCCTGAGATTTTTGTTGATTTAGTGGTTCATGATTTTCAAGTGTCTGCACTAAGCAAGTAAAATGTAAAATATTACAAGCATTCTAAAATGAAGAGAAAGTCCTACTCTGCTGCACTAACATATAAATGCTGTTAAAGTAACTGGAGTGATTTGTCATAAGTTACTTTCCTTTGCGACTCTTGAAAGAGACTCCTGTGCGTAGGAGTTCGTTTACCAAGTGTAGCAAGTTTAAAGACAATCCGTCTTTGTGGTTTTTAATTAGACTGTGGGTGTAGTATGAGTGTGCTTGTGTGTGTGATGCTAATTAAAAACGTCCTGTCTCAGTGGCTTTGTCTCATATATAAGACCAACGGACTGACCGACTGATAGAAGAAGACAGAGAGGCGACACACAGAGAAGGTGACCACTGACGCTCCTTTTGTCTATCGCAGTTGTTGTTTGTTTCAGATTCTGTTCAGGCAGAGTGTTGGATGAAGATGATGATGAAGAGGATGATGATGAAAATGTCACTGTGGTTTCTATTTCTTGGCCTTGCCGTGACCAACACTGCTGCTGGGCCAGGTACTGTATTTATATATTTAAAATCCATAGTCTGGCACCTTGTGGTAACAAAACAATGTGCACAGGTTGTGTTTTAATTTACCCTTTAATATGTTCATAATGCCTTATAGCATATACCTTAGCTTGCATCTAATAATGTATTATCATAGAACTATTGTTCTTACGATATCCAATAACATCCCTCATATTTTGTTAGATGATATAGTAAAGCATCTTTATTGCAGCTGTAATATCATCTGATTATTTACTTTACTTTACTTTACTTTATATTATTTGTTACAGTTATAATACTTTGCAGTCAGCACACGGGCCAACTCTTCCAATGATGGTTCTATGGTCGCATCTAGCCAAACATATAATATTGTACTCATAATACCTTGGGATGTCTTGCAGTCCATCTGATAATACCTTACCTTAATAATGTTATGACACCATTTAATACACATGCAATTTTACATCAATGAAAACTAATTAAAATTCTACACCGACGTGCCGTCTCTCTACAGGCAGCTGTGTGGGTCGCTGTGGTGAGAATTTCTCCAGAGGCCAGCAGTGTAAGTGCGACTTTGACTGCCAGCAACATAACGAGTGCTGCCCAGACTTTCAGGCCATTTGCACCAATGGTAAGCTGCTCAGTACAAGACACACAAGATAAGATTACATAGACTTTATGATACATGGCAGCAACTGTGACTTCCTTCTATTGTACAAGTGTCCATGTCATGACAGCCTGACAGTGAGCCAACACCGAAACTGAAACAACATCATTTTTATTATTTTCAGCTGTGCTTTTCCTAATGCTTCTTTGAAGCTTATTTAATTCTTTCAAAGCATTAAAGCCTTTAAATTATGCCAAATGCTGTTTTAGCTCATATGATCCTCTTTTGTGTTTGTTGCAAATGTTTTTTGATTTGGGTGACTTTTTTTTAGATTCTTTTAGCTTGTTGTTTTGGTTTCTAAGGAACAATTCTCCAGGTTCCTGGTATTTTGACACATTTAGGTTTAGTACGTTCTCAATAGCTTCATCAAACCTGGTTTCCAACAGTCAGCTGCTTTTGAGGAAAATAAAAGGTCTGCTAAACCCACTCTACACAATTTGCCCAGCTCTAAAAGGTAGGCAGACTAAGTAAGCAATTAACAGATGAACTCAGAGCATTTAGCAGCTAAAGCGTTCATCATGTGGACAGAAACGTGAAACATCTGCAAAAGAATGCAAATGTTTGTTACTGGATGTTTATTTAGTCACACGTTAGCAGGAGTTATCTGCTTCCTGATGGCCAGAGATGGACAAACGCAGCTAATTTCCGACAGTTTTGACAGGTTGATAATGTTTGTCTGTGTTGCTCTCAGCTCAGTCCTGTCAGGGTCGCTGTGGTGAGGCCTTCAGGCGCGGTCAGCTGTGTGACTGTGACCCACAGTGCATCAGCCATAGCACCTGCTGTCAAGACTACCAACTACACTGCTGTAAGGGCACAATTACACATTATCATATATATTATATATTTAACACAAATTAGATTTAAATTATATACTAAACATGATTATACACAATGGCTAATTGTGCCTTAGCAACACATGCTCAATTGCAGTCAAGTTTAAAGACATCTAATAAAGTTTTAAGAAGCTTGGGTATGGACAAGATATCCTGATTTGAATGTGTGACACAGTTTCAGTGGTGTAACACGAAATAAACCCTGAGTACTTTTGACCACCTTGTCTCTGTTCACAGACGCCAGTCAATCAGTTTCACACCCCAGGACTTTACAGCCTCTGAGGGCTGCAGCTTCAGGTTAGCAGCAGAGCCTCCTTTTCACTGCCGTTGTTGCTTTTAAATTTTGTGTTACTGCACCAGATATCCATGCAGAAAAAAATATTTCTAACGTGCTCAATTTGTGCACATGTACGCGGACTAAGAGGCAATGCAGTAGGATTGGACAGGGAATTCAATGCATTTTTAAAATTCACAGTCTTTAGAAAAGCTTGGAACATGTTGTAATTTTTGATTAATTCTGTTCAAGCCTTCCTGTGTTCCTTGTTATTCTCTATGCTAAACTGATGTTAGATAACAGGTGTGTCCTCACAGTCTCCATATGACTGATATCATTCTCTTTTTTTCTTATTTTCTCCTCCGTTTTCTCCTTAGGAAATCGTAAATCAGAGAAGAGCAAGAAAAGGTCCAACAGTGAGAGCGAGGAAATCTACACAGGTAGGTGTTGTTCTGATACTGAATTTGTTATTGATGCAGAATGAGGGGGGGGGGGGGGGCAGTGTATCCAAATGAGATTTATTAAAAACACAGTCAAAGCCTTTTCTCCTATCTGTGCATTCAGAAATGTGTTTTTAACAAGCAAAGGAAAAAGACAGGATACCAACTGCACAAAGCAGCCTGCTCTGATGGCCCTGACCCACAAGGACAAACTCTGGGCTCACTGTATATTTTGAGATTGCTTTTTTGATAGTTTGAATAATTTTACATTTGTTGAGAAACTTGCACCACAAAAGCACAATATCAGCTAAGGTGGGTGCTGCATCGTTCAGTATATGGACGTCTTTAATGGAGGAGCGCCTTCAAAGTCTTGTTTCAAGACCTTAAAGGAAGCGTTAAACAGTCACTTTTCTTGCCGAGAGTTAGGTGAGAATTCTGATATCACTCTTTGGAAGAAGCTATGCACAGCTATGCTCACGCGAAAAGACTTGATATTGGGAGAAAGAGCTAGTCTAGTCATAAAATCCACCAAGCAGCACCTCTAAAGATCACAGATTAACATTAGTCAATTAATGTTGTGTCTCATTTGTTTAATTTCCACAAAAGTATTGAAAGGACATCCTGCGGTTTTAAGGAGGGTTTTGTGCTCGTGCATTTTGTGGCCATAAAATCGAGGGAGGCTTCATGGGTAGTGGCGGAAATTTATTGTAGACATGTGAGTGGTAAACAGATTTTTTTTTCACTTTTTATTATGCTCACACTATACTACAGAAAAGCAACAGAATGTTTCATCAAATGAATACCTATGAATACCACAGATGGAAGAAGGTCCGGCTGGCCAATAGGGTTGCAACGGCAAACTGCTGCAACCTGACTCGGGTTCAGCGAACAGCTTAACACAGCCATCTGACAAAGCCATGGCTAATTAGGTTTTATCTTCACACCCCAAAGCTGACATGTCTGACTTTCTGTTGTTTTGTTGTTTGCATTTTGCTAATTGCTTTATCACTCACATTATATGCCACTCTGCTTAATTTGTACTCACTAACACATCAGACTATAAGAACACCTGTACTTTTCTACTTTGTCTACTAAAAGATAAATGCTGTTACATTATGGTAAATATAATCATTATGTTTTATGTAGCAAGGGCTCCCTGCCTGCAGCACCCTGGGGCTCAGTGTCCAGATTCATTAGGTCTTCTCAACCCAATGACTGGCAGCTCCACTGGCACCGGCCCTCTGGTTGTACCAGCCAACACACCACAACGTGGTTAGGAATATCTCTATTTCTTATTTTCAAATTTCATTTTTTACACAAAAGATGATATTGTTTTGTCTAATTGGATAACGACAGAAAACCTTCTTCCCTTCTTTTTTTCGTAACAGGTATGAGTGACATACCTGTTGGTCTACTGCCAATGTCCAGTGCTTCCTCTTATGGTGGTTCTCCAGACTCACCAGCCCCTGGCTCCTCTCTGCCCCTCTATAGTGCTCCATCTCTGGGCAGCAGGCCCTCTGGTCCTGAAGCCGCTGGTGGAAAACTTAACATCCAACTGGTGCTGTCACCTGGGGGAGCGGCCCCGCCGGTGGCAAGTCAAGGTTAACTAAACAGAGATCATTTTGAAATAGAACATTTTTTTCTCTTTTCAATTGTATGTATGTATATATATATATATATATATATACCGTATGTGTGTGTGTGTGTGTGTGTGTGTGTATACTAACTTAACTTGCATTTGACCACACAAAAATGTAACTGTATTTTGGCCTCAGGAGGCCCAGCAGGCTCCAGGCCCAACACCCTGCAGGATGTAGCACAGGGACTGGGTCTCTCTGTGATGGAAGCAGGTTCTGAGGGACCAGGGACAGGTAGGACAAGTGGTCCTGTATATGTGTGTGTCTATGTGTGTCTAAAATGTTCCACGTTTATTTTTACATATAACATCTAAACAAATGCTTTGACCAGATCTGAATGATGTTCTCGGGTGAGGTAGAAGGCAAAGTGTTTTGGTTTTTTTTTTGGTTTTTCTTTTATCCAGTGACCAAACAAAAGTATTAAAAATAAAACAATGGCACACTGAGTCTGTTTTAACAAAGTGATTTTAAGTGTATGTGTTTGCAGGAGTCTTGGCCGATGTTGACCTCTGCAGTGACTCCCCCATCAATGGACTGACAGCTCTCAGCAATGGGACCATACTGATATTCAAAGGTCAGTATCAATGTGTTGTTGTATTGTAATATTTTGACATGTATTACCAATGTGTGATCACTCTGGGATAAAAGGTTATTCTACAAATACAGAACTTGGAAGAAATACGTCTTTAAACATACTGTGTCGGTTTGGTGTTGATATATGTTGCGTGTGTGTTTCAGGTGAGCTTTTCTGGTCAGTGGACCCAGTCAGTCGCTCAGTTGGTCATCCACAGAGGATCACAGACACTCTAGGTGTCTCCTCTCCCATTGATACTGTCTTCACACGCCCCAACTGCCATGGAAACACCTACATCATCAAGGTACAAATATTACTACAGGCTATTATTACTACTGCTGTCACCTCAACCACTGTGTCACTGCGTTATTTCCCTCACACACTGTCTCATTTGCTTTGGCGCATGTGTTAAAATAGTCTCACCATTCTTTATAGTTCTATTGTATGTCTGCACAAGGATTTCACTCAACCAAAACCATTCATTAATGTTTCAAAACCTCATTATTGTGTCAGTAAACCAGCCAACAAAATAAATAGCCGTTTTGTCATCATCCAGTCTGTTGACACCGACTGCTTACTGTGTTATACATTGAGGTCAGTTTTGTCCATCTGAATGCTTTTGGGTATTGCAGTGTACAGTGGGTAAAAGTTTACTGGGAAATTTCATTACTTTACAATACTGTAGTACACAGAAAGAGATGTGCATGTTTGTAGGTATACAGTAAATTCATGTGTGTAGCGATGTGTGCCAAGTTTGTTATTCCATTTAAAGTCATATCCAGTATTCTGTAAATTTGTGGTGAACACCAAACTAAGAGTTCAGAGATATGCTGTACACACAGACGAATTGCACCACCTGATCTTTACAAAAATGAAAAGCACATACAGATTATTTTGTAGTGGATCTCTACTTTTTGAAAGCTTATTTGTTGTACAAGCACATCTTTTGTCACACAAACTGTCTCTAATATCTGGTAAATAATACTTTAGATAATGAGGGAAAACAGTGTGGGTGAAAGTTATTTCTGAAAAACACTATGCCATCTATGAAAATATGATGTGTTATCACCACACAAGATCTCTTCCCAAAGCTCCCCGTGTTGATGGAGGTCTGAGTGCAGTAAGTAATTGTCCTCTTTGTCACTGCTCCAGGGAGACCAGTATTGGCGTCTAGACGGCAACATGGTGATGGAGCCGGGCTACCCCAAGCCTCTGGCAACTGAGTTCCCAGGTCTGACGGGAAGCATCAGCGCTGCACTGGCAATCCCAGCCACCAGAAGCAGCCCGGAGACTGTGTTCTTCTTTAAGAACGGTGAGAAATGTGTTTTTTTTTTTCATTTTCAGAGGTCATACTTCAATAAATATCTCCATCCACTTTAAACTTTGTCAACATATGTAAAACAAACAAACAGCTTGGCTGTGGGGAGGCATTGCTCCCAGTGTCTAAAACTGCCTTTCACCCCAACGCGCATTGGTGTGCAACAGCCCTAATGCTCCTTGCAGCTTTAATTATGTAATGAATGCGGTTTCATTGTATGACCTCAATGTTATTGTCCAATTACAATGGAGTAGAAGCTGTGGCCAGTTGGTCTCGACTCCTGAGCCAGCTACAGCTAGTGGTTTGTTGTATTGGTCAGCTCTTATTTTTGAATGTGTGAAACTTAAAAAGCAAAGAGCTCTCTTGTCTCTTTCCATTTATAAATGAACAGAAAGAGCTCACAGAGACAGTCTCCTTGTTGCTGTTTGAGTTAATGGACATGGCCTCGCTCTCCCTGTTTGTCCTCTAGGAGACATTATGCAGAGGTTCACCTTCCCACCAGGAAGTACTCCACCCTGCAGCAAGACTTCAAGAAGCTCTTCTCAGGGGCGTTTGACTCGCCAGGCTGGTTAGTAGTCATTAAAAAATTAACAAAGCAGTATCCCCAAAATGTTGGACTATGCCTTTAAAAGGTACAACATTGGTTGAGAGAACGTTTCAGCCAAAGCTACACCATATGGACATGGTTTCTGTACAGTAAAGAACATCCACAACAAGGCCCTAACAGCTTGGTTCTCATAACAAACTAACCACTTCTAGTATTATAATTTTACCATTTGTCATGGGATAAAAAGTAGACTGCAAAAAAATAAATAAATAAAAATAATAATAATCATGTCATATGGCCTTAAGTTTATTTAGTCAAATTAATCAAATAACTGTCAAAGTGGCCTCTTTTTTTTCCTCACTAAATTTACTTGTACTTAAATGTTGCCGTTTTCCTTTCTAACATCCAGAGGTTCTTCTAAGTGGAGAGATCAACATCAAAGTGTCCCTGAAAGGATTCCCCACCCCAGTTACCTCCGCTTTGTCCATGCCCAGCCGTCAGAGGAGAAACCAGTACGAGCTCTACATCTTCTCTGGACGTAAGAACCACCCAGACCGCGTTTTTCAGTTATTCTCATTAGAAAGCAACAGCATTGAGAGCATAGTTTGCTAACTGTGGCTGAGCTCAAAGTATGTCAATCTCTGTCTATTCTGCAGCCCTCTACTTCAGAGTCCAGATTTCAGGCAACCTGCCAGCGCTTGCCAAACCTGACCCATCTGCAGCCATCACACCCCAACCCATCCTCAGCCCTGCTGACATGGCAACCGACTCCGCCAACATGGCTCAGAATGCGAACCAACCTCAGCCAGCTCCAGCCAACTCCATCCTAGTTTGGCTGCGCTGCCCATAGAAGCAATCTGAAAAGGCAATCTGGGGCCCTCTGCTGGTATTTTCTGCATTTCTCCTCAGTAAATATGTCTAAGAAAGAAAATCAATCAAATACTTTTTCTGATATACTGATGTCATGATCTTTGTCAACTACCAGTAGAAAAAAAAAGCACACAAAAAGGTAATTTTTATTCCCTTGGATTTAAATGTTTTTTCCTTAAGTCAAAATATGGAAACAAGATACAATGAAATTACTACATGATTGCATTGCTGTGTAAAGCCACAGCCATGTTCAATGGCTCTCTATCCACTCAAACCCACTACACTCCCACACTGATTATGAAAAAAAAGAAAAAGAAAAAGAAAAGAAACCATGATATCACTGCTATCATTCTATCATTATTCGACTTTATTATTAAAACAAGTGTAATAACAACCCAAACACAGAGTGGAATAAAGATACTAACAAAATTACAAAACAACTAAAAGCTGACTGGATTTGACAATCAATGTGTATATCAGACAAAGGACCAGAAACATAACAAATCTCTCCCTGTAATAGTGCGATTATAGATTTTGATCAGACAGGATATTTACTGACATACTGAGTGTCTCAACATTCTGCTAGAAACAATGTGTGGAACTAAGTGTCATCTTGTTATTTCCTCGTTGGGTGAGATGACTGAGAAATGCCACCCGTGACATTATAATTAGGCGAAGCCCCCTCTGCCCACGGCTCCTCCCCTTCCTGCTCGGGAGAAAGTTCCTGAAAACAAACAAGCAGTTAAAGACAGACAACATTCATTTGATTATTCCCGTAATTTCTATATCCATGTGTATGCTGCTCTCTGCTCACTGCACTTCAATAAACAGCTTCATCATTACCCTTTGAGCGACTCGAGTTTATTCTTTGTGCGGGTACAGTATCAGTGATTATCAAGCAGAAGCTAAGAACCCTGCAATGTGCTACATCACCTTTACTGAGACGGTAACGGCTCAGGCCTCCAGGACTGTTCACATGTCTTACCTCTGCGGCTAAGTAGGGTCCCCCTGCCTCCTCTGGTTCCTCTGCTTGACAGGCTGCCGATCAGAGGCTGACTAGTCACTGTGCGCCGCTGAAGAGCGCTGCTGGTGTCTGTCAATAAAACCGGTGATGAACAGAGAGACCAGGTATTAGACTTTCAGTGACAGAGCAAAAGTTTCTTCCCTCCTCGGTGAACATGTATTGCAAATTCCTCTCACCAGCTTCCAGTATCTCTCTGATCATTTTGTATACAACACATATGAACACACAGAATATTTTCGGGAAAATCCCTTCACACCTGAAGGGCTTGAGGTAACGACAGATGAAGCAAGCGGCTGGTGAGACGAGTCAGGCAAAACAGGAATAAGTAACTTTTATGTAAGAGTCTGCTGCTTCTAAAGAATTATCCGACCACATGGATGTTGCTCCGTGGATGTTGTAACTTACAGTGTATTTCTCCTCTGTACTGTGAACTGAGCATGTATCCAGAATAGGACTGAAATGCATCTATATAATCAAAATTCAATCTCATTTTGGCAGCTGCATAATGATGATATGTAACTAAACTAAAGGGTCTTTAGCAGGTGAACCGAGAGGTCTGTGCCAACGTGTTTCTGTTGATATATTACTGGGCTATTGGTCTGACAAAACAATTTCAAAATATCACTTTGAGCTTTTTTCACTTTTCTGACAGTTTTATGGACAATTGGTTGAAATATGGACATATTTCAATAAAAACCTCAAATTCATGAAAACGACAAACTGAAAGCTTGTATTATTGTATGTGAAAGCCAACATGTTAAAAAGGTAAAAGTGACACAGCACTGTCATTACACTCACTGAAGTTTGAGAAAAGAAAACTCTGGCTTGGATTTATCGTGAAAATCATGCTATCAGGGTTTAAATTATGGTCAGGCGAGTGTATAAATTACCAGGGTCTTGGCTGGTAGATGGCAGTGATCCATCATCACTTTGCTGTCCTGATGACTCCATGTCTGTTTGGCTCTCCAAAGAGGACTCCATACCAGGACTGGAAAACATAAACACGGTTAGATTAAGCTTCCTCATAGAACCTGTTTAGAACCTTGGAATCTGTTTCTCTAATATCAAATCACAGATTCAGCTGCCTTCAATCACGACATTTCTGTCAGTCTCACTGATTTATGTAAAGACACCTCACCCCTCTCCTTCCTGCTCCATGAAGACTTCGTCGCCATCATCTGCAGCAGAAGTCATAGTAGTGGAGGCGGTTACCATGGGAACCGACTGGGATGCCATGTTGTCACCACTGTCTGAGGGTAAAGACTCTGTGAAGACCGTGACTGACAGAGTGCAAGAGTAAGGGACAGTAAACACAGTATATTCATCAATGTGCAGAGCATGAGTGTGTGTGTCCTACCTGGTGCAGCCACTTGTAAAGGTGTGGTGGGGACACTCCTTCCTCCTCCGTCTTCATCATGAGCAGCCAGGAACAGGGGAGACTCATACATCCCCAGACCTACACACACACAGCAGCAGTAGTAAGACAGACAGGAATCCCCGACAAAAATTTGTGAACATCTAACTGTTTAATTAATTCAGGTGTGTGTGTGTTACCTCCTTGAGAGGCCAACTGTCCCAGGTCAGAGTGTGAGGCTGACGTCGGAGGCAGCAGGTCCTCTGGAGGTCCAAACCTAAACCTGGTGGACAGACCTGCTACCTGAGGAGAACTGAGGACATGAAAGACAGACATGTGAGTTACAGTTTTCACTGACTTCTTCTGAATCTTCTTCTTCTTATAAAATTGATTAATAAGCATCAGTAATGTGTACAATGTCCACCTGGGCAAATAACAGAACAGCCAGAACAGTCTGGTAAGCTCGTAAAATTACTTCATTTTAACGTGAGGCAATCTTAAAAGCCAAGAAAAGACAACTCTCATGTCATATCACAATATAAAGATATCTAGTCTCATTTCACAATATCAATACGATATTAATATACAAGCCAGCCCTGGTTTACCCAATAATCTTTGTGTGTGTGTGTGTGTGTGTGTGTGTGTGTGTGTGTGAGGCTGTGTGGTGCAGATCTTACTGTATCGCCTCAGCAAAGCCATCAGTGCGGTGTGGGACTACCAGAGTGGGAGTACTGGGAACCATTCTGTCATCGTCATCAAAGAAATGTTGCTGCACAACACACAAACACACTGTCTCACAACAGATGCAGATCAATATCACATCGCCTTGTACACACACAGTATGACCTGCCACATATGCCGTATATATAGATACATTAACATAATGTAATCATTATGTATCTCTTACCATGCTGCCTATTCCAGGGGTTAGTTGGGGTCCTCGTCCTACGGATGGTCTGCGCAGCTGAGAGGGCTGTCTCTGATTAACAAACACACAGCATCACTGGCAGAGCCTTTTACAGCTTAGTCATGAAATCATTTACCATGCAGGACATAACCAAGGCATTGATCTATATGCAAAAGCACTGTCCTTCAAACAACTTGGCTGGTGTTTCTGATGGGCGGGCTGACTGATTGCCTGCTAGGATGTTTGGACAGAATCCTGATCATATCTTGTCAGTGAAGCTAAAGCCAACATTAGCACAAAGATGATGTTATCTCTTCATTCAGTCTGATCAACCTGTGTGTGTGTGTGTTTGTGTGTGTACCTGTGTGTGCGGGGGTCCCAGCTCCGGAGCTGTAGGTTGGATGTAGAGCCGCGGTGGGAGTGGGTGTGGGGGCCTACGTGGGTGGGGCAGGCGGGGTGTGAGGGAGGAGAGGGAGGATGGGGAGGGTGCAGAGGAGGACGGGGTCGGGGCAAGGTGGATGGGATCTCTGGGGGGGTCGCACTCTGACGTGGCACCACTGCTGGCTTCACCTGGAAGAGAGTGAGTCACATTAACGTGATGCCAACATGAGGACCAGTAAAACCAATCAGAGACCACTGTGGGTTCTCACTGCTGTGTGACGCCTCAGAGGGACGCTGGGAATCTGAAGAGGCTCCACACACGTTCTCCTCAGAGCTGGGGGCTTCCGATGGCTCCTCTTCCCCTCCCTCTTCTTCTGCACCCCTGCTCGCTTCATTACTCTCCTCTCCTCCCCTCATTCCGCTGTCACCAGCATCATCCTCATCTTCATCATCCTCCTCTTCCTCCTTATACTGAGACATACACAGAGAGTTTGGTTATTTGCTGCAGATGACAAATCAAAGCTGAAAGTATAGTGAGAAACAAAACAGCACCTCCTCATCTTCTTCCTCCTCCTCCTCCTCCTCTTCCTCCTCTTCACCTTCCTCCTGCTTCTCTGCCCCATCTTTGCTCTCACGGCTGTCACTGTCCGTCTCGATCACAATGACGTCCCGAACTATAGCAGGGCCCTGAGCGGACATCTGATCACAGGGGACAGACTGAGAGACGCCTTCATCCTCGATGTCTTCATCATCTTCAGCTAAGACAGGGAAACTCTCCTCTGGAAGCTCCTACACCCCAAAATCAAATATTTTAATAACCATCATCAGTATAATTCACTTTCAAACAAAAACAACCATTTCTGTGGTAGTGGAGAGGATTTACAGCCATCATGCACAACGACTAACATCTCATCTCGAGCTGCCATGACCGGACGATTAATCAATTAATTCACATTTCAAAGCAAACGTCAAACATTTGCTGGTTCCAGCATCTTAAATGTCACGATATGCTGTTTTCCTTTGTCATTTATTGGAGTCTTTGGGTTTTGGACTGTTGGTTGGACAGAATAAGCAATTTGAAGCTGTCACTTTGGAAATTTGGAACTTTCACTTTTTAATTGACATTCTATAGATAAAACAAGTAGTGTGAAAATAATACTCAGATTAATCGATAATAAAAATAATCCATAGTGGCAGCCACAGTCTGATCTGCAACTAACAACCATTGTGACTTTAGTTTAAAGGGGAGACTGGAAATGCTGTCAGATCTTACATATGAACCAAAGGATTTCATTTGTTATCCAGTGTATTAATATGTGTACTATATGGACAAAAGTATTGAGACATGTTTGAATTCAGGCTGTTGTTCAGGGGTTGGACTCAGTCCCTGACTTCCACTGAAGGGAAATCTTAATGCTTCAGCATACCAAGACATTTTGGACAATGCTATGCTTCCAACTCTGTGGCAACAGTTTGGGGAAGGACCTTTTCTATTCCAGCACAACTGTGCCGCAGTGCACAAAGCAAAGTCCATAAAGACATGGTTGGATAAGTTTGGCATGGAAGAACTCGACTGGCCCACACAGAGTCCTGACCTCAACCCCATCCAACACCTTTGGGATGGAATAGAGATTGTGAGCCAGGCCTTTTTGTCCAACATCAGTGTCTGACCTCACCAATGCTCTCTTTCATGAATGGGCAAAAATTCCCACAGAAACACTGCAAAATCTTGTGGAAAACCTTCCCAGAAGAGTGGAAGCTGTTTTAGCAACTCCTCTCAATTCTGTCCCAATACTTTTGTCTAGATAACATAGCTTTCAAATGACAAAAATTTTTTGAATCCCCTGCAAAGTTGCTTTCACTGGCAACTGACCTGACTGTCATCAGGTGAATCCTGTTGTTCTCCCTCATCCCTGAGCTCTCCTTCAATGTCTTCGTCTCCTTCCATCTGAAACACGACGACACATTACACTGTTGTAATAGCACAGTTAATAATGCATGAATGTAAAGACACAGACAAAAGAAAAAAAAACAGATCATGGCAAAAAACAAAAACAAGTTGGTAGAAAAAAAACAAAATAAAAACAATCGCTTCCTGAGTGCCAAGTTTTTGAATCTTGGCTTTCTTTGTCAGGTAACACAAACCTGCACATTCTAATTCTAAGTGTTAATCTACTTTCATCCTGATATTTCAGAGCCAAATGTTGGATTTATGTGCAATCGAAAGGCTTAGAGGAAGTTCAGGCAGAGATACTTAAGGATTTAGGCTTTGATTTGTAGTTCAGCTTCAGATTTTTCCCCATCACCACCATCACAATACAAATATGTTATAACTTGTATATGTCCGGCCAACAGCCCAAAACAAACTCGTAATCATGATCCATAGTCTAAACTGCAACCTTTTTTTAATTTTGAAATGCCTTGTAGATTCTAGCCAGACTTGAAATAACCTAAGCATTTCTCCATTAGCACCATTAAAACACAATATTACATTCAAGATAGTTCTTTTTTTTTGGCAGAACCTCCTCATCATTGTTTATAACTCGTGCTATCATTTTTACAATATATCACCTGATGAAGAGCCACATGAAGTAATTTGTCCAGTCACCATAGCCATGTAGTTGGCTGCATCACTCTTTTGTTTTGTTCATGTAGTGTGGATAAACCAGTCAATGAGATTATGATGAAATGTGGAAACAGGAAGTAGATTTTGGATGCCCCAAAGATTGAGCACGGTCTAAAATCCACACCCCTATTTGGTGCAGAGCTGTTTAATAGGCCGTGACGTACAGGTATTACAGGCGACTCTGCGCAGGAGTAAGTGGCACGCCATACTTCTTGCCTTGCTTTCAATCAAGTTTACTCCACTTCATGCTCTCTCACAGCGGTAAACATGGCGTTTGCTCTGGCTGGCTGCTCCAATCGCCATGAAAAACACTTTCAGCATTTTTACAAATTCTGAATTCTGTACTTTAGAAGACAGAATAGGAGCAATAATCTGGAAATGCAAACATTATCCCACACTCTCTTACTCACTTTTTACATACTAATGCAGAACGGGAAATAACTAAAATCAAGTTCTGTACTTTTCCATACTCTGCTTTACCAGATTTATCTGTCCCATTATCCAACCCCTGAACCTCTTTGGGACAGCAACAAAAAATAAGATAAATCTAGTACATGTAAAACACACTAAGCATGTGCGATCTCAGTATCCCATGGAGAGGATACACAGAGAATTAAAGGGTCGCCAGTGATGAAGATGACGCTTATGTGTCTCTGGCTTTTTCATGCTTACCTGCAGTGCTATTGATGGTTTTAGTCTGAGTTTCTTAGTGATCGGAGGTGTGTGTGAACTCTCTGGTCTGCTCTCCTCCTCTTCCTCCCCCTCCTCCTCCTCTCTGCCTCGCTTTGAACCTGCTTTAATCATGCCAAACACACAAAGGACAACACCAGGATATCAGTTAACAAAATTTAAACGGTCTCGTACTGCCTGACTGCCTTGTGAAAAAGGGACAGCGTTTGTCTGGGATGAGCACCTTCACAATCACAGCTATCGGTGCTCTCCCAAGGAGGGTATTCAGCATGTGGGGGATACACCACAGACCAATTTATGTTTTAACCATTTAAAATTGTGAAGGCATGTCTCTTGTTTCTTTGCTGTGGATGTGTTTTATGGTCATCTGGAAAGTTGCTGGGCTGTTGCTCACCGGCTCCAATCAGAGAGGAGGATGTAGATGGCCGCTCTGCCTCCATACTGGGGCCTGCATCTTGATTTGCTGCCTGCTGCTGTGTGGGCTGGACAAATGCTGTAGCCTGGCTTATTGATGTGGGTGTGTTCACCAGACTGGAGCTAGTAGAGTGTACAGGGGCTCCTGCAGTCATCAGCACTGCAGACAGAAACATGACATCACGCTGTGGTACATCAAACAGGCATAATTTAACTATCAGCTACTATCAGCTATACAGTATACTCAACCTCTTGAAAATTAATGCTTTACTTCGGTCTGCTTTTATGTTTAGGTTTATGTTTAATCTCTCACCCTCTTGGCTGTCAGTTTGTGTGGTTGGCATGACAGTGGCGGTAGGCGTCGGGATGGGGACAGTTGCTGGGGTAACCATAGGCCGGATGCTGGCACGGGGTGTTGCCTTGCTACCGGAGGAGGGGCTTGGCTTGTTGCTAGGAGATGAAGTACTTGGGGTAGGGCGGATGTTGGCAGTGGGAGGGTCAGACAGGCTGGAGTTGCTAGGGAAACCATAAGTTATTACAGGTTTTATGCATACAGATTTCATGTGCAGTTAGTTTTTTGTGTTTGTGAACAACTTAGTTTGCACTTTTAGAACTCAGGATCAGTCCATCCTAATTCTCAAAAATGTACATTTCAGTGTTTGTGGTGTCTGTGTATGTATGTTTGTTTTCATTAGTTACCTTCCCCTGTCTTGGGGAGTATTCTTCAAGGATATCTGTCTCTGCTCTGCAGATCTGGCCTGATCACCCATCTAAGGACAGATACAAGTTTGTGCAATAAGATGTCAGAAAAACAAAAACAACAACAACACAGAGGGCTATTAGATTTAGACAGCTTAGTTACAACATTTTAAGAAACAAAAAGTGTAACATCTTGAGGAAAAAATGTCATAATTTCTCAACAAAGTGGTTCTATTTTTAGAGGAAAAATTCTGGGGAATAAAATCATAAGTTTTCAATTAAATGAAGCTTTGATATTTTGCAGAAAAAAGGGGATAATCTTAAAAAAGATGCCAGTATTTCTAAGAGCAATGAGTAACAACATTATAGCATAGTAGCACACAGGCAGGTCCTGGCTGCCTTTCATTATCATTTTCTTTAAGCACACTGAGCTTTAATCATTCTCAGTTGCCAGGACTCTGCTGTTCCTGCTACATATAATTATTGACGCATTCATCACATAGCTGGTTTTATTTTCATTTTTATAACATCAAATCTCTGAGATAGTAAAGGTGAAACCTATAACTTATGTTAAAACTTGATTCTTGAAATCTGAGTTTTTTTCTTGTAAATTTCCAACTTTCTCCATGAAATGTTTTGACTTTAAACAATCTTGGACAGCACCCCCTCACCCCTCTAGATGTGACTCTAGTACTTCGTAGTACAATTCAAATAAAACATCACGTTTTGAGAGAAGATCAAATTAAATTCTGTCCTTGAAGGTTCCATATGATTACAGAAGGAAAGAAGTGTTGTTGTTGTTGTGTTGTTGAGAAAGTCTCACAGCGTGGACCTTCATGTCAACGAGCCAGCACGATGCATGTACCTTAGCTCCGCTCTGGTCCTGCGGTTCCTCTCTGGGGTCAGAGTGTGCTTGTGTCTCTCTCAGTTCTCTCAGCTCTCTGTCCAAGCGAAGAAGTCGTCCTTCATACTGAGACTTCAGGGCATTCATTCTCACCTCCAGTTCCTCCTTACTCTGTTTCAGCTCTTCTATCTCCTGAGTAAGCTGCTCCTTGGCGCCTACAGGTTAAGGTTCAAGTTACAAATTCAATACGCTCTTCAAAACCAAAATAAAACAAAAAAAAACAGAGCAGGTTCTTTCATTTAGTTGTACTCTGTCAACATATCTTCAATTTGGCTTCTGTGTGCTTAAGTACTTGTGGAACTTACTGTTTAGTTGGTTGATTTTGGTCTTGGCTCCCATGAAGACCTTCTTGGTCTTTTCCTCTTTCTCAGCCATCTGCTGCCTGAGCTGCTCCTCTCTGTTCTTTCCCTCAGACAGCTTAAGCAAAAACAACACAGCACTATGACTGCTGCTCCCCGAGTGGTGAATGACATTATTAAGACACTCAATTGCAAAAAAAAAAAAAAAAAACCCACTGTGCAGCTGTTTGTATTAAACCGCCAGGATTTTGATACAGCCCACCATGTCGCACAGGTGAAAGGTGGTGAAACATTAAACACACTGTCTTTGTACTGTTTTTCATTGAAAATATGTCAAGAAATTTTAGGAAATTAAGACATTCTGTTTTAGTTACGTTTCACTCAGCGTCCCAATGTTTTTGGTACCAAGGTTGTAACAATGGTTTAATGCTGCACTCTTGGCTGGGTATCACTTGAAAAAGATTTTAAGCTCAACAGCTCTGCTTTAATAAGGAAGAATAAAATAAATGAACCTGCTGCCACTTTAGACAGAGACTGTGTAAACATCTTAAACTATAGAAAACTTCCATTCAGTTCATGCAAGTTAGTATGAGCCAAAATAAAGCCATTAATGTATGGGTGTTAACAGAGAAATGCAAATAAAAACAATGTAAAAAAAAATTCAGGAAAGGATTAGGAAATACCTCTTGCCGGAGTCTTGCTAGTTCCTCTTGTTGTGCCTGGTTAGCATCACTGGCCTGGATGGACTGAGAACTCGTGTTGGCCTGTGTGGCTTGGCTAGCCTCAATAGCCTTGTTAGCTTCAGTTAGCTGCTCCTGTAGACGCTTGATGTCTGCCTCACGCTCTCCAGCCAACTAAGGATCAATTAAAAAAAAAAGCAAGCATGAAGCAGGTAACGTGCACAAGAATATGCGAAGGAGGTATGCGAAAATGGAGAAATAAAAATATTCATGACACTTGTACATCAGTCTATGAATGCATTCCACGACTCAATGTTACTTGCGCATGCAGTGCAATTTCTAGTTTAAAAATAAGTCAGCAGAAAGCTTTTTCCAACCTTCTGCAGGCTGTCCAGTTGGCCTTGAAGCTCAGTCACCTGACAGGATGTAAGCACAGACACAGTAATTCATTTACATACTGGGGGGAAAACAGAAAAAGAAAAATCACTGGTTTAATACAGCAAACTTCTGAAAAAGCCAGAAATGGACAGAGGATATGTAAAGAAACTGCACAGTTTGACTGGGCTTTCACTAAGCAAGCTTCCTCGCAGAGCTGTTACTGCAATTATTATTCTGTTAATGTACTTGAACATTTCAAAGTGCATATAGGACACCACAACGGTCCTGTGGGTATCACCTTTGTTATTTGGCTGACTTTGAACAGAGGCTTTCACTCAGGGAAGAGGTGTTGCTGGATGGATGAGCAGTTTAACCTTACACCTTATTTACCTTACCTTATTAAATTGTGCTCAAATTTGACTGTTTGCTGAGACTGTTTTCTTACTTTTAGATTAGTCAACTAGTCTAAGTTTGAACTGCCTGTTTAAATGTCCGGGAAGGTTGTTAGGAACATCCCTACTCAACGGTAATGCAAATGTCATTTATTGTACTCGGAAAAATCTTGCATAAAAACTGTTAGATGTGTTTGATTTATAAATAAATTTATGGCAAGGGCATTTACATTGGCAATTACAGCTCAGTAAATGACATTCTTCATAGATGAGCGGCATACTAGCAGATGCTACACTTCATTTGAGTAACTGCTGCATGCTGTCGAAACATTAAAAACCTGAAACAATGTCTGGATTCAGTATCTCAGTGTATATATGTGTTATAAATATATGCATAAATATAGTCAAGCACTAAAAAAAGATACACAGTAAAGAGAAAGAAGATTGCTCACCTTGCTCTCTGCTTGGCTGAGAGCAGTCTTGAGGTTGGTGACTTCCTGGTTGTGGCTCTGCTGACTGCTTTGGTGGGTCTGCTGTAGCTCTTTCTGATTAGCGAGGTTCTGCTGAAGAGCCTCTTTAGCCTGCTGGAGCTCCCTCTGGATCTGCTGAATCTGGTTCTGACGGGCCTGAGCTTGAGACTGTACTGATTTTAATTGGTTCTGCGCCTTTAAATTAGAAAGGAGGACATAATTAACCAGATCATGTGGGTATGTTGTCAGATGTGGGCTGAATTGCTTTACTTCTTTTGGTTTTGGGGTTATCAATATTACAACCGGATCAAATGTCAACTACATAAACAACAAACATGTTTGTATATTCAAAAGATGTCATCATCATTTGTTGCTGTGTTCTTTTACCTGCTGAGTGAGGGACTTTGCTTGCTGAAGCTCTTTCTGACTCTGGGTCAGCTGGTTCTGATTTTGTTGCAGCTGAGTTTGGGTCTGAGAAAGCTGGGATTGGACCTATAAAAACAAAAGAGTTGACAATCAATCAAAGTCAGTTCCTCATTGCAGGATTCTACATGTAGAGCTAAAATAACTTAATGTACTTCCCTCCTCTGCCTGGTGAAACCTTCCATTTTTCTGTCATTAGCAGCAATTAACATACAAAGAAAACATTGTATCTGCAGCGTCCTGGTTAGATCAAATACAGACATAACTGCAGTTTACATTTACTTGAATGTACTACAGTACCTCCTGGAACTTTTCCTTGGTCTGTTGGTTTTCCTTCTGGGCCTCCTCCAGCTCTTTTTGGGACTTCTGGACCTGGTTAGGGGGGAAAAAAAAAATCTAGCGACAGTTTCCAACAGCATGTTTTCTTACATGATACTCTAATTTGGTTTTGCATTATTGTACGCCTTTTAGTGCCTTTTCTGATGACTGAAGAGAGCTGCAGTAACGGCCTGGTAAAGCATCTCAAAGGAGAGAACTCAATATTTGGTCATGTCCATGGTTTCCAGACTTCAGGCACTTCAGGATTTTGTGTGTGTATGTGTGTGTGTGTGTGTGTGTGTATATATATATATGTATATACACATATATACATACACAAAATGCAGCAAAAGAACAAACACAAAAGTGTCTCTTAGTAGGGTAGTCTTACATAATAGATTTCATTGTAGTGATTATGTTTCTCACTGATACACCTGGCAGTAAAACAGTCAATTGTTCACAGTTGCTACTTAGCTCAGATAGTATGGAGAAGGTGAAAAATTATTTAAAAAAGTTAATATTGGTCATATAAAGGTCTAAAATATCTTCCTGCTCACCTCCTCCTGTTTGGTCTTCACCTCCTCTTTCAGTGTGTTCAGCTCCTCTCTGGCCTTGTTGAGCTCCTCCTGGGCTTTGGTCAGCTCGTGCTGCACCTCTTCACTTGAACTTGCCTCACTTCCTGCTTTACCAGCTGTTTCCTCAACCAGCTGGAACACACACGAGTGACTCTTTGAATTTCCATCCATACAAAGCTAGTTTTCCACTGCACCGTTTAACATCACTCCATTACACAAACTGCAGTCCCACCTTGTCATGCTGGGCTTTGAGCTCCTCATATTGAGACTTGTAGCGTCTACCAATCTTCTTGACCTGAGTGATGGTCTTGTTTTTCTCCTGGATGTCATTGATTTTGGTTTCCATGTCTTTCTTCAGAGTGTCTCTCTCAGATGTCAGACTGGCCACAGAGTCTCTGAGGGCTTGCAGCTGAGACTGAGCTGAGTTACTGCTGGCACTGGATCTGATGCACACACACAACAAAATCTGTTAGCATATGCTGAGGGATACATCAGTCTGTCACTGAGCACAATAGCTGTTGGAGGGTCTACTCCGGTTGTTTCAACTCTCAAACTACAAAGGTCAGGTACAAAGCACAAGACAGAGATGAAACCTAAACAGATATCTATTATTCTATCATAAAAGTCAGTTTCTGGATTCAGTTAATACATTTTTTATTAGTTGTGTGCTTTTTTTTTGGTTAAAATCCTGGGTACTTCCGTGTTTTGGCAGTCTATGCATTATGTATTTCAGCCTGATGGTGTTCATGGTGTATACTGTCTCAGTGTGTGTTCTACCTTGCCAGCTCAGTCTTCAGCTTGGCTGTCTCTTCAACTAGCTGTGCGATGCGCCTCTGCTGGGCTTCTCTCTCAGTGGCAATTTTCTGTCTCTCCTCAACATCGCCGTCTTTCTGTTGGCTAATCAGTTGCTGAAGAGGGATAGTCAGACCAGTGTAAGTCAAACTCATACACTGACGGTAGAAATTAGTTACTGTATTACAAAAAGAAATACAGTGACAAAACAGCAGACTGTACTGCGTAATGCAGCGTGTAAGAACTGTGCCATAGACATTACCTGTATTTTAGCTTTCAAACGTTTGACGTCTTCTTCCAGTATCCTCTTATCAGCCTGCAACGAGCAATTTTTCTCTGAAAGCTGAGACAAAGACTGATGTAGTGGATTGATGTCTGACTGGAGCTTCGTAACCTGACAGAGGAAGAAAGAAACGGCGTTATTAAGTAAAGGTGTAAAAGATTATCTCTCAGATGCAACACAATGATGAACTTCCTCTTGCATAAAAACACTGCTCTGGAGGAGTTTGGGCATCAGACAAACATTCATTCTATCACTGTATTCAAAGTGGGGCTGCATTAGAGCAGTAAACTGCAGCTATCAACTAACTGCATCAGTGATTTGTACAACCAGACCAATATATCTAATCTGGTAAGATATCTATACTGGCCTCACAAATATACTGGTATCCGAAAAAGCTTGGGGTTATTCACAATTAATAGTTTACAGTTTCACTGCACTGATGTCACTTCGGACAAAAAAAGTCTATTGATAAACTGGAAAACATCCTGCCCTCTTTATAAATCTTTGTCATCCAATATACAGATATCAGAATTTTTTTTACTTTTTTACTTAATATCAGTATTGCCCCACAAATCATCAGTCGGGCTCTACGATTTTGAGATTCAGACAGGCACTGATGAAATAAGGTTATCCAATTAGTGCATCACAGGAGGCATGGTGTTCCTCAAAAGTTCTCAAAGCTAGCACAGAGTTAGCACAAGTCTGAAGGTTGTGCTGCAAACTAGCAGAACAGCTTAATATAGGTTAGATTGTAGATTTGCCTTTCAAATGTACTATGGGGACAGTTTCACAACCTGTGATGAAATTTTAGCCTGAGAGGGTCAGCTCATACTCTGCTCTTATCATAGATACAAACATTGTAAAAAAAAAAACAACAAAAAAACAAAAACAACACAGCTTACAGCAAAAGGAGATACAAACTGTGACATGCAAAACTTGAACCTCACTTTAGCCTGAGCCTGCTGCAGGTCTTGTTCCAGGTTGTCTTGGTCTACTTTCAGCATCCTGTTGGTTTCTTGGAGAGCACTGATAGTGTCTATCTTCTTCAGCTGTTCCTCTTGTTGGGCCAGAGTCTTCAGTGTGACCTGAGCCACGGAAAGCCAGACAGACACACACAATATTAACACACCATTTTATCTTGTTCAACTTTTATTCTTTTTCTCAGCAAGCACTGCTCATTTTTCAGAGTCATAACTAACTGCCCTGCTGACGACAATGCCCTTGTCACATTTTAGATAACACGAGTGGCCACCATCCCTAAAGTTTTCTGTGAATCACCTTCTGCCTCTGGTTTCCATAACTTTATTTCGTACCTGCACTTTCTCCCTTGCAGCGTTCAGAGCTTCCTGTAGCTCCTTCACTTCTCTGTCTTGGTGTTGCACTCGCTGTTTGTGGCGAAGGGCTTCTTCCTCGGACGCCTCACATCGAGCCACAGCGATCTCTTTCTCACGCCGTACAAACCTACAGTGGTTTGTACGGCACACACACTTCAAACTCAATCCAAATGAGTTTACACTAAGATAGTTTTAATGTGTTAACATTCTCAAATCCCTTCTCACAAGTATGAATGCAAAAACACACACAGCCTGCCTTGGTGTTGCAGTGTTACCTGAGTATTTCTAGTATCTGTTCAGTGGTCTTCCCTTCCTCGCTGAACGACAGGTCAAGCTGCGGCTGCTGCTGTTGCACCTGACGACTCCTGGAGGCCATCTCATCCATCTGTTGGTGAAGGAGCGCATTCTGCTTCTCCAGCTCTGCACAGTGACGACTCTTGTTGGACAGATCCTCCTGATGGAGAGTCAAATTGTTACGACCAATCAGAACATTTACCGAAAGCAATGTATCTGCAGATAGCCCCTTAAAACACAGTCATTTTAAGAACAATTTTCTTGTAGTAAGTTGTGTGAAAGGACCCAGGGATGCTTAGTGTCTCAGTTTAGTCATCCTACCTTCTGCTGTCTCTCCACTGTGTTCCAGGCTGCAGTTTTCTCCTGCAGGAGGGACGTGGTCTTGTTTAGTTGCTCCTCTAACTCCCTCTTCTGTGCTGCTTCTTGCTGGGATTTCTTCTTCAGCTCCTGCAGGGCCTCCACATCAGCAGCATGAAGCATTAGCTCCCGTTCATACTTCGCTTGCGCCTCTGCGGCTAACTTTGTCTGAGAGGAAGACAAGAGCGGAAACAGTTGAGTTAACACAGCTTTCAGATTCACGTCGAGTGTGTTGTACGGAGTGTGTGTGTGTGTGTGTAAATGTACCTGCAACAGGCTGTCCTGCATGGCCTTCTGCTCCAGTGCAACAGCAGCAGCAGCTCTCTCCAGCGCCTCCTGCTGCTCTGCCTGGCTGGTCTTCAAATTGCGGTGCAGCTCACACAGCTAGACAAGACAGCAGGAAACACAACTGAAGACACTTGCATGTTGGCATTTTACAGGCTGAAAAGTCACACGCAACTGAAATTGCTAGCCAAGACTGTCCAGGACAACTAATCGTGATATAGTTTGCAGACTAATTTATTAGTTGATTTTGCTGAGGTGTAGGTCAACCCGTTTTTCCTGTTTATTTATTCCTTTACAGATGAATGAAGTCATTCTAAAGAACAGTATTATGTTATTTATACATTCTGGGCATTTCTGACCATCCAAAGCAACCAAATTTACTATATTAAATGAGAGAAAATGGACAAATCCTCTCATTTGAGAGACCATCAATGCTGGATGGTTGACAAATTTCCTTGATAAATAACAAACAATGAACTTTCTTTTCAATGAATCTACTTATCAGCCAGCACTAATGAAAGATCTTTTAAAATATATAGCTCAATGGGATGCCACTGTGTCTTAAAAGTCAGGACACTGAGCATGGAAAGTCCCAATTACTGACTAATTGTCTACAAAACTACTGATTTTTGTTTTTTACTGATATTTGAGCCTGATACCAATTTCTGTATTTGGGATTTTAAAAAAAATAAAAAAATAATCACATAATCATATACTGGTCAATAGTATTTTTGAGCTGAGCTTAAACCATGAAGTTCTGTAGAGCTGAGTGGAGCTGCAGTTTTTACATGATGAATGACTCTTAACACTGTTTTCACATTATCATTTCATACATATATTCTCAATATATCTATATCAATAATAATCTCAATTTAGCCGCTTTAAGTTATTTTCTGTCTGTTGATTATATTCTGTTTCCCTCTGCAGATAAAATGTGAATGGAAACTCTAGTGCACAAACTGAGGAGACAGAAACTAAAATAAGTCATATAAACAGCCAAGGAACAGCCAGTGTGATATTTTGGGGCGGCTATTTCGTCTAGTCAGTTATTTCATAGACACTTGCACCAAGGAAACATTTCCACAAAGGTTCACCAGTATAAATTCGTGCAACAGGCTTACTTGTTTTTCCACTGCATCTAGAGCCTTTCTCCCTTCTTCCTGCTCCTGCTGCTTCATTTTCTCCACCTCTAAAATCCTCTTCTCCAGCTGCTTTTGCATCTCCTCGGATTCCTTCAGCCGGATCTCCAGAGGGGAGCGAGACTAAAGGATGGAGGAGGGTCAGGTCACGTGTGTGGACAGGTGTGTAAGTGTAGTAGCCAGAATAAAGCGATTGAGAAGAAACATAAGATGAAAGAGAAAAGCAGAGTAGCTTACAGAAACCTTGAGAGGCAAGTGTTGTTTTTATGGATATAAGAATGGCAACACTTTTTTCCTCCTCTGCCAAATATTTTTAACTTGTTTTCAAAGATGGAAGGGAAAAAAAAAAAACAACTAATACCAAAATTGTTTTCTCACTTGCCTCTCAGGGCTTCCATAGTCTGCTGGTGCATTACAAAGAAAACAAAAGAGCTGTATACCTCCTTTTCTTTCTTCAGGCTGTCTTCCAGAGTCAGTACCACAGCCCTGTACTGCTCCACACTAACATTAGCATTCTTTAGCTGCTCTGTTAGTTCACCGTTTTGTTCCTCAGCAGTACGCAGGAGACCTTTCACCTCTACGAGCTCCTGCTCTGATTGGCTAGGCTGCTGGGAAGCTGCTGGCAGCGGAGAGCGAACTGAGAGCAACCAGAGACACAGGAAACAGTTACAAACAACAGCTGTTTAGCATCAGTATTAGAGCCTGAATTTTTCAGAAGGTCTGATCTATTGTTGAGCACTTCAAAAGATGAATGATGATTTTTGCAGCTCCTTTTATTGCACACATACTACAGATACAGTTTTAGTTTTTCTCTTCTGAGTACAGCTGTTTACCTCTAAGTGGCGCTCTGAGGCTTGCAGCTCGGGTAACTGGGGTGGTCGTAACAACCTCGGAAGATGAAGTGGAAGCTAGCTGGGTTTTTAGAGCTGCCACCTGTTGTTCAGAGGTGCGTAACAACTCCCTGGTCTTCTGCTGCAAAGTGTTCTGGGTCTCCAGCTGTTTCTTAGCTTCTAGTAACTGAGCCTGGCAAAGCGAGGAAGGTTACAGAACTCCAACAACATTTTTTGAAGCATATAGAGGAGAATACACGTGCATTAAAAGTATTCCACATACGTCCATGCTGCGGCCAAGGCTGTGTCTCTGTGCTACTTCCTGGTCCAGCCTAGTCTTCATTGAAGCCAGTTCTGCCTCCAGATGCTCTATCTTGTTGTTCAGCCGCTGGCGAGTGTCTGTGTCTGTGCGCTCCATAGTCAGCTACATCAATGTGAAAGAGGAGCATGAGAACGGGAGGCATCATGAGGAGAAAAAAGGATTTTAAAGTGCAATAATGACAAAGAAAAGCCATTTCATCTTTGATTGTGGTCATGTTTAGATGTAAGGATCAACAGTATGTAGTTCTCTCACTTCCTATGATCTTACCAAAAGACAAAACACACTTGCTTATTGCATAGATTAAAGAAAAACAACAGGCATGTGTTTCAGTCATTCAAAGGAGAACAGAAACACTTTTGCATGATGTGGTACCTGTATTGTCTTGAGGTTGGTGAGCAGCAGGTTCTGGTTACGTTGCTCAGCCAGCATGGCCTCCTTCTCTCGACTGAATCGACTCTCTGCTTGTCTTAACATGTCTCTCTCTTTAGTCAAGTTCTCTACACGCACCTGCAGACACATCGCAAAATTAAATCATAGTAGTGAGCAATAGTTTGCAAGCAGTATTCAGAGATAAATAACGTAGACACGATGTCACAGCTCAGCTCATATTAAAGCTTCTCTTCTTCCTCACCTCTTCAAGCGCCAGTTTCTCATTGGCTTGTCGCAGGTCCTGGCTCATTGTGTGGATGACGTGCTCATAGCGCTGGGCCGCTGCAGCCATTTTCTGGCTCCTGTCCTGTAGGGCAGAGATCTCTCTGCGGTAAGCTGATACAGTCTCCTGGAGCATCTCGTACCTGACATGCATAGAGACACACAGAGCAAACACATGCTGTTTAAAAATGATCTCCAAGAACTGAAATATGAGGCGGCAGCAGCAGCACTGGACCTAACAGACCTCTTGTCGCTGAACTCTAGCTGAGAGGTGAGCTTGGCGTGGCTGGAACGGAGCTCTGTCAGCTGCTTCTGGAGCTTGTCGTTTGTTTCGTTCAACATCCTGTCATTCTCTGCCTTCTCCTTCTTGTAGAGGGTAAAGGCATCATTCAGCTGGAAAGGCAAGACATGCATACATCCACTCAGAACAGCTCCTGAAATTGAAGATTTCTTTTCTTTTTGGCCCACATTTCATATGAAGAACAATATGTACCGCCTTGCTGTTGTGTGCCACACACACCGGTCAAGTTGTAGTTTACATTCATGTCTGTCCGCACTCACATGGTTTATGTAGTGACTGACTGAGAGTTTTGGATGTGTGGATGCTTCACACACATGTTCAACCTGGCAGCACAGAAGAGCTCTAAAGTGAGCACAGTTTCTAGGTGGTTTCCCAAGATTAGTGTCACCAATTAAGCATCTGACCAAATGTGAAATATGGTCACAATGCACCCTTCTGTTCCTGAGTTGGATGATGAACAGAAAACACTATGAGGTCACACTGAAAATGACATGTGACTTTATAAAATGCCATCACTTAATCATTTTATCCTATTAGGTATTTCTCTGAAACTGTCATATTATGTATGAATTATTGAGTTACGGACAAAAATGTGTCTTGTGAGGTTACTGTGATCTTTGACCAAAGTAAATTAAAATCAGTTCATCCTCGACACCAAGAGGATGTTTGTGTCAAATCCGAGTAAACAGAGGTGGAAGCATATCAGTGCAGATTTAAGTGTGTGCGTATGTGTTTGTATGTACCTGTTTTAAAGCAGCTTTAGCCTGAGCAGCCTGCGCTGACTCAGCAGCAGCAGCTCTCTGAGGAGTAGAGCGAGTAGCTGGGATTGAGGGCCTGACAGGTGCGGGGTGCAATGAAGAATCTGGACCTGCAGACACACATGAAAACTTGACCTCATTCTGTGAACAGCATTACATCCACTGCTCAAAACAAATTCTCCCTAAAAGCCCTTAAGCGTTGGTGTTTTGGCGTCACCTTGAGGCGGCAGGCTGAATCCCGTGCTCTGTGTCAGCAGGACCTTGTACATGTCTCGCTGTCTGGCGCTGGAGTCAGCCAGCTGTTTCTGTTGGTTCCTCTGCTCTCTCAGCTGCTCCAACTCCTTCTGAAGCTTATCCACACTGGCCTCCAACTCTGACACACTAGAGGGAACCAGAGAGATTGAGCTAATGTTTCCATCTCATATAGCTTCACTCCGAGTCAACACTCTGTTAAAGGACTGAAGGTAAACCGCTGCAATCTACTTTCATGCAAATAGATGGAAATAAGAGTGTCGTTATCAGGACAAATAATCAGATTTACCTAAATAACCAAATGTTACTTTTTTTTTCTTTGAACATCAGTTCTAATAGGTTGAACTATTTAATTACAATATGAACAGTTAAAGATTCTGGGCTGGTGGCTGATTTGGTGGTTGAACTTATGGCAAGAGGTCACCAATGACTGTAGCTAATGTCAGTCAAGTCTGTATTAGGTTAGATCAGTCACAGATTTATCACATCTGTAATTTGACTGATTTTATTTGTGTGATGTATGTTGTATAAATAACCTCACTTATTTATTTAATTTTCAATTCAATTTAGATTGTAAACCAACAACAACCAACCAATAAATAAAAATATTCCTAAAAAAAAAAACAAAAACAAAAACAAAATAAAGATTCTACAGGTTCTACATCATTTGAACGTGGCTTTGGGCCAAAGTGCCAGCCACTGGCAGAGTCAGTCATTTGTCAGTAAGCCTTTATTACCGTGCTGATGTTATGTTGCTCTGCTGTCTGTCTTTCTCCTCCTCCAACTCCCTCAGCCTTCCCAGCAGGCTTTGGTTCTGCCTCTGTAGCTCCTCCACGCTGCGGAAGCACAGCTGGCGTGGGCTGGTGACCTCAGAGGTGCTTGAAATGTTGGCAGAGCTGCCATCGTCCTTGGTCACTCGATTACCTCGGGTTTCCTCCAGCTCCACCAGAAGAGCACAGAGCTAGAGACAAATGAGTGAATGAGTGTGTTGGATCATGAAGCCATAGATTCTGCTAGAGATGTTGAACAATCACATTCACAGACTCAAAAACAAATCAGAAGAGACCAATTTAACTGCATCACTTGAAAGCATGTCTTATGTGTGTACCTGTGTAGATGTATCCTCTAGTTGTCTCTCTGTCCTCAGTTTTTCTCTCTCCAAGCTTTCACAGCGCTGCTTGGCCTCTTCTTTCTCTTTCTGTAAATTGTAGATCTCCTAATGACAGAAAGCAAACAAAATACACGTTAAACTTCATATGTTCTGTTGTGTGAGTCAATCTGATTAACACAGAAGGAATGTGAGGGTGTCCCGGACCGTTCGAGCCTGTTCCAGCTTGTTGCACAGGGAGGCCATGGACCTCTGCATGCTTTCGTACTCCTCCCTCTGACGTTTGAGGACAGGAGCCTTGGACTCGACCTCCTGGACGATCTCATCCAGCACTCTGCTCACTCTCCTGGTCTCCTGCTTCTCGAGCTGAAGCTGTGTCTGACACTCGGCGTACGCATTATACAGCTGATATAGGGAGAGAGGATGAAGAATTCATACTTACTGCAGCACACGCACAAACTCGTAGTGTGTCAGGTAGACTAGTTACTTCATTACAGACATATAAAGGTAGCAGAAAGCCAAGTTCTACACACTCCAGTGGACATTATTGGTGGTTTTCATGTTTAAGGCTGAAAAAAATGCATGAATACCAGTAGCTCTCTTGTATGCATCTCAAATATTGCAACATGTCAGTTAAAATCACAGTTAGTTATTCATGGTTAGTAATTACATAAATGAAGTGTATGATGATGATTTGATAAATTTAGTGTAAACAGTTCGAGGATTAATACTGTTGACGGTCTGATCGGGATCGTGATTGGTCACAGCAATGAGACATTGATTCTGTTTGAACTTCTCGCCACAGCACTGCTGCGTTTTTGTTTTTTTTTTGACAACCCCTGCGGTCCACACTACGATAGCCTGGACACTGTACTCACCCTCAAAATGACTGGGACGCTCTGTGTAAAAGACACCGTTCATTGCACGTATATAACGGTTGGATTACTTAACAGGCTACTATGCATATAATTGGCACACAACGTCATGGTCAGAAACGTGCTCATCCTCATATGAGTTTAAGCATGTCGCACAGCTGTGGTATGTCCCATTACACTCACATCAAAGAACTTCATGCCAGGCTTGACGATGGCAGCGATGGCAGCTGCTGATGGACACATGGAGTCCAACTGCTCTTCAGTCAGAGGCGGCACACCTGGACAAGAACGCACACATTTGAATAAAGGTCAGGTCTGTGCAGACATACATAAACACAAACATCAAGTACGAATGATATAAAGTATCCTCTGTGCATGTGTTCTTACAGCAGTGTTTGGCAGCAGCCTTCACTGTGGCATTTTCCAGCTCTTTTTCCATTTTCTTGATCTTTTCGCGAAGCTCTGCCTCAAACCGGGTCTTTAGTTCCTCTCCCTCCGACACCTTCTTTTCTAGAGCCTTGTTGGCTGCGAACACAGTGACATCACACACAGAGGTCGTCGTTAATACTTTACTGATTCACAGTGGGGTTCGTCCATCCCTGTCCTGTTTGATATATTAAGAGTACAATTGTGAGCAGTGCTCAGTGCAAGCAACGGTCATTTAGAAATGTTTTGTTCCAAAGTGAGAAAAATCTGGACTAAATGGTAAGAAGCAACCACCTCCTCATCTTATGACATGCATGTACATTTAGCGCCTGCGCAACACTTTTCTGAAAGGCTGGAAAAAAGAAAAATCAGGAGTGATACCTTCTCCAGTGTCTTTAACCAGCTTGCTGAGCTCTTCCACTGCTCTGCTCAGTTCTTGGTTCTTGTTCTCCATGTCTGTTGCTGCCCCCTACAGGGAGAATACAGACATCACAAACTGACTGAATAATAGAAATATTATATAATATTTGCCTGCAAAGTATAAAGTAGCAGAAAATGGAAATACTCAAGTAAAGTACAAGTACTTCATAACTGTACTTTATAGTGCTTGAGTAAACTGTATTTAGTTACATTCCCTCACTAGTTTTGCCTCTCATGAAATTGAGGCCAGTAATTTCACTGTGATCTTGCTGATAAACAGATAAAAGACAAGTAATAATTTAGATGTAAAGTAGTATTATTTTTAAACATTTCGTCAATATACTGCTTATATCCCCTGTGCCTTGCAGTGATTCTCACCTTATACAGTGAAGACAGCTTGACATGAGCGTTGAGCTCATTGCGGTATTTCTCCTCCATGGCACTCTGCTCGTCTTTAGCCTGGATGGACATGAGGCCACATAAACACTCTTGATGATTAGCTAAGACACCAGAGCAGTCAACAGTCCCTGCTTTGAGGAGCTGGGGGTCTTTACAGGGGTGAGAGGACCCTTAGCTGTCTTACACAGCTGACTACAACCATAGTGTTCAAAAGCAGTCATACAGAATGGAAATCAAATGAGAGGCAAATACCTGAATCTTCAAATTTGCCTGTCCATGAAACTCCTATGTGAAGACAACACTGCTGTGTCTATATTACCTGTTTCAGTTTGTTGTTGAGGTCTTCAGCTCTTTTATTCTGACTTTCACTGGTTTCCTTCAGAGAAGCGAGCTGACTTTCCAGTCTGGTCACCTGTTGAAAAGTTATTCCAAAAGGCATCAGATTTTCCTGTCATCTCCCTGACTGGTTCTAACAAATAACAGTCCTCTCTGGTTTTCCTGTGACTTCCCAGCAGGTTTTATTCTTGCAAAGGTCAATTACATTTAGGAATACAGATCAGCAAGACTCAGCAAGACCAGCTCCATAAGCTGGTCTTGCTGAGTCAACAGGGATACCACTGACAGACTTTTGTACACACTGCACACTGTGCTCAGTCTAGTAATTTTAACGTGTATCTTGTCTGTGTGTTACCAGCTCCTTGCTGTTCTTCAAGCTGCCCTGAAGCTCCAGTATCTCTTTGCCTTTCTCTCTGTTGGTGCTCAACAGTTCTTCAGTTTTGGCCTTCAGTTCTGCAGTTAACCACTCGATTTTGTTCTCCAGTAACTCCTTTTCCTGCTCCATGCGCTTTTCGCGGTGCTACAACATACAAACACAGGACATACGATCACAAAGAGTTCAGAAAATCACATTCAGTGGTGAACTGAGAATTTACTATAATAATAATAAACTGCAGCTTCCAAATGTGCTTTAACTTTGAGCTGTGGTGGTTTAAGAGAAATCTGATGGGCACCTGCACAGAAGCCTCAGATGACTGTATATCATCCAGTTTTAACTGCAGCTCCATCTTGACTTTGCTGGTCTCGGTCAGCTTCTCATTCAGGCGCTTCACATCCTCTGTGAACAAAAAAAACAAACAAAAAAAACCAAAAACACACACACAAACTTAAAATGACACCAAACTGTATCTCAATGTCTGAGAATCAAGGGTGTGGCATGCTGCACAGATTGTAAAGGCCCTTGGGGCAAATTTGTGATATTGGGTTGTATAAATTAAAACTGTATTGACATGAAAAACAGAAGAGTACTATAAACAACTGTCTAAAGAGAAAAACATGCACATTTATAGAAGCAAACAGTATTTAGATATTGTGTAATCAGTTTATGTCTTTAGATTGGTTCTGTGTAAGCATATCTGACATCTTACCAGTAAGGTTTTCCACCTCCTGCGTTCTCTTCTCTAGCAACCGTGCCAGCTCTCTCTTCTCTGCCTCAATCTCATACTTGGCCTTGGTTTGCTGTAGCCACAGCCCCAAACACACAAACACACACACACAGATTACAGACCGTACTTGAAGTATAATGTGATGTAATTCCACAGGTGTGTTCATACAAAATAAAAGGTCTAATTTTGTTTTCAAACGCTAAAAGCTCAGATTATGCTTGACGCTTAGCTTAGTGGTCGGAGAAACTGCTCCACACATTCTACATTTCAGATTTGAACGACAACAAACGAGTGATGATGTGAGAAAAACATATCCATGAAATCTGCTTCTCACTTAGATAAGAATCATACATGACAGATTAATGCAATTACATTTCTTACTTTCAACACAATATGGATCAAAACTGAGTGCACTTCACTTTCACCATTTACAATTTTACTATTATTTTATCAAGGGAAAAATAATGAACTATCCTTTATTTTTTTATACTTGGGTTGAGTATTCTAAAAGTAGCATATTCCAAACAAAAACAGAACATTAGCTCTACATCGTGAGGTGCATGGGAATGTTTACCTGCTGTGGCGGTTTCTCTTCAGAGGTCTCTCCCTCTATTCCCTTCAGAGCGCTCAGCTCTTCATCTGCACAGAGAGAAGAATTAAGACGCTGCTCATAGGAGACCCAGAGAGAAAACAGGACAATGCATTAGTCCTTGATTTTAAAATTAATCTTTAATGATTCCACATGTTTTAAAGCTAAAGCTTACAAAACCATCTCTGCACAGTGTGGTAACAGTTTAAAGTTACAGCACACCGGCTTTGAAATGAAATGACTATGAGATTAAAATAATGACTTTAAGTTTTGCATCTGGCACTCAGCTTTAAAAAGACATGTCTATATTGTAAGCTAAATGGACCTCATCATTGATGTATTATTGGTGAGTATTATTTTGCAACTATACATTAACATGGAAGATGTAACTGTTAACTGTATTTAACAGAACAAACAGTAAACTATCGGCCTTGTTCTCAAATAACACGCAGCATGAGGACCCCTGACACTGCATACGAACAGGCTCAAATGACTGTATCCAAGACCTTTTAATGCTTCAATGGTCTGCATTGTAACAGCACCTTTATATAATTAGAAGAACTGTTCCCAGAACCCATGAGAGCACTGTGGCCATTTTAAGCAAACAACACAGCATAGAAGATCATTTAAGAAACAACTAAAAATCACACTTTGGGGAACTTGAACTTGAAGCTTGAATGGTATGGAAATGTGTGTTAATACTATGATGGTGAAAACTCACTGAGTTTTTTATTTTCCTCTTTGAGTGTCTGCAGGTCTCTGGTGGCAGACAGGATCTGTTCCTGACTCTCCGCCAGTCTTTTGTCAATGTCAAAGTACTGCTGTTCTGTAAGGGCAGAAAACATTCAACAGAAATACATGAGTGTGCAGCTCACATTTCATACAGCTCAATAAACACCGAGTGCCAGTAGTTTAACAGTATGCTATATGCTGAAAAACTGCAACACATTTTATAAGCTGCAGATACTCAGCTTTATGCAGACATTGATCTAATGTGTGTCCCTGTTAAATATTTCATACACATCCAGATCTCATTACGAGTAGCAGCAATTTAACATTAATGACCATCATATTGTAATGAAGATATTTCGCAATGTAACTGAACTATAATTATATATTAAAAAAAAACAAAAACAGGAAGGATTCATGGGAATCATGTTTTTTTAAAATCAGAATGAATCCAAAATTCATAATTGTGAATTCAAGTGAGCCGCATTCAAGTAAAGCTTTGTGGAAAAAAAACGTCATGCCAAACTTCATTGAATTGACAGTAAGGCAAAAGCAAATATATAAACACAGCAGACCTTTACTCATATTTGGGAATTGTTCTTTAATTCGGCATTAATTTTACACACCTCACTACTAATTTCAGAAGTAAAAGGTTATGTTTAAAAAGAGTTGGGATAATTGTCTTCCGCCAAATTTAGCCTTAACGTGACACAGTAGCTAAAGTTAGCGGCCGCTGTGACCACGGTGGAACAGGTACGACATTGCTTTTTGGCCCATATTTCCTTCGTACACTGCTGTTCGACATGGGTTTTATATCTAACAAACCTAATTAATTTCTAATGGGTTGAAGCTACCTACCACTGTCTGCTTTGAACCGCTCATGCTGCGTCTTGAGCGCCTCGTTAGCATTCTGCAGCTCCGTTACAAATTTCTCGAGCTTGTTCTGGGCGCCTTTCGGGAGTTTATTCAACTCCGTCCGCTCCAGAATCTGCAGCAGGACAGCCGCCATCTCCACCTATCCCCTAATAAAATAATAGTAAACAGACTCCAAACTCTGCTAAGATGATTTCGTACTACATGCCGTTGTTCACAAACCCGATGAGAACTTGTCAAGAAAGTGACAAAGTACTTTCATACAAAAGACGTTGTATCCTTTCTAAACTTTCAAAATAAAGCAATCATTTACGAGTTAGATCCAACAGCGAGGTGAGAAACAATCGCCTACTATTGCTCGGTTGCCATCAGTGAATTTGCACTGATTGAATTCAGAACTGCTGTTTTTGTTGTAAAACATAATTTGGCAGGGCTATGACTAAACCGAGCCAGTTTAGTTCCTCCACCGACAGCACTGCAAATATTTCTTGTTGCACTGAAATGCTAACCGTTACGATAATTTTATCCTTAACTCTAACACTTAACTCTGACTTAAATATATTCGTCATTGTCATCGTCACGTACAAAGTAAGTAATGCCTTGTATGTAAAGGTAACCACTAGTTTTATTGGTGACTACAACTTTTATTTTGAAGCAAAGTTAACAATGTTCTATTAGTTGCTCATTTTTCGTTGTGTAACTTGACCACTCGACCTCGCATAACCCACTACGACAGAGACGCGCGACGGAAATACGTCAATGAAAAAAGCATTGCTGTAAATTGAGTTTTTTTTTTATTTGCAGTGCTGACGAACCACTGCCAGCTGTAAAGCTGTCAGCGTTCTGGTTCATATTTTAACCCAGTCTTTCTTCTGTCAGGTATTTTCCTTAATGGTACATGTTGGGTTCTTTAAGTTGCCGGAACTTTATAAAATGCAAATTGCATCGTCTCACGTTAGCCAAACTTAGTAAATGATTACAGGCTAGCTAAAGTTAGATGGGTAAACCATTGACAGTATACAGTCTATGGGTCAGGCAGCCTTTAACCGCTTAACGTTGACATTAAATTTTACGTGGTTTAACTACTTGTTGCTTTTAATTCACTCAGCAACTGTTTGTGTGCTATATCACCTTTCTAGCTCTATCCACACAAGGCAGCATGGGCCGGGGCTACATAGTGGAAGATGCTGTGGAGGGATATCTGTCCAAACTCTGTGAAATACGAGCAGGTCCAGTCACTGGTCTGCTTATTGGACAGGTAAGATTCTACAGTAACAGTGTCTTGCTCAGTGATCTTGTCCTGTTGTTTGACTGTCTTCTGCCCCTATTGTAGCATCAGACCAAATGTAACAGTTTGCCATCAAATCAGACAGTTGTCACTCACTGCAGTTACGTTTTGGTCATAATAAACAATTCTGTTCATGTTGGGATCTGGCTAATATATCTGTGAGTGTTGTTTGATATGTTGGAGGGTTGTGTCTCATGACTTGTGGAAGAGTGTTTGTGTATGTACGTAGAGTGAAGAGGTGGTGATTGGTATGAATGACTAAACATTTCAGAGCTCAGCCCAGAGGGATTTTGTCGTCATGGCAGCTCGAACACCTCAAAGGGAGGAGTCCTCTTCAACAGCTGGAAACTCTCTGGACAAGGAGTGGGTGACTGAGCATGCTCGACAGGTAATCAGAGACGAGGGATGAGGATCCATCCCAAGACCGCACTGGGACATACTGTGTCGCTACAGGGAGCTCATATAGTCAGTTAATGATAATAATCAAACAAACAAAAAAAACTATAACAGAAAGACTTTGACAGAGTTAAAATAGTTGTAAAATATGTGTATAGCTTCATTTAATGATAAAATTATGGAATCAAACACATAGAGCTATATATGTATTTTGCAATAAACATCCAGTTGCGTCCACTGGAGTTAGACGGCAAAACTGAACAGCAATACAACTATGGTCTTTTACACTGTTTTCAGGTGTCTCGAATGCTGCCCGGAGGCCTATCTGTATTGGGAGTCTTCATCATCACTGATACTGATGCCAAGGACACAATAACCACACTCCGACAGGTAAGATACATATCAACACGCTGAATTGTACGCGATTTATATAATTTTAAAGCTGCATTAAGGGGCCAGAAAATCATTAAAATCAGCTGACAGTTCCACAGCCATTACATGTTTCTTGCTTACAAAACTGTTGTGACCAGTTTGTTAGTGTAGGAACAACAACCTCAAAAGCACAGTCTTTTAGTTTTATTTAGTTTTTATTTAGTTTTAACCCTGGAGCAATTCAAGGGTGTTGAGACAGTTGAAGGAGTTGCAGTGGTGCAGGCAAGACAAAATAAACGTGTGAACAATAATTTCTGTCTGAGCTTGCGAGACAATGGGCCAGAAATTTGCAATATTTCTCAGCTGGGGAAAAAAAAATACAGGAATGAAAGATGTTGGTCCAGAGTGACACCTGCAAGGGAACAAAGACCTTCATTACCTTAAGGACAAAGCTAGCTAGGGCAGAAATAAGAGCTTCAGTTTTGTCATCTGTGGGAAATAATCTGCCATTCAATATTTTACAGAATCTGGTTTTTAGTTTTTAGGCTTAAATATGTTGTGTAATTGACTGTCATCTGCAGAGCAGTAATTGGAGATCAGAGGCTTACTACTATCATGTGCATGTTTCAACTCTTCAGATCTTTGTGTGTGTGTACTGTCTGTGTGTAGCTGGTGTTTGCGGTGGACAACCTGATCTCCTCAGAGTACCCCTGGAGCCCTGAAGATGATGATGTCACAGAGCGCGTCACACTGCACGTCAACCCCAAAATCAGAAAGTATCCTTTTGTGCTGTTTTCTCATTGGATCAGGTAGCTACCAGAGGCCATGCAGGGATATTCTTTAACCCCACACGTCAGAACTATCTGCAGAACCTTTGATGTCAAAGATCCCAAGGTCAGTTGTCATCTTTCAGCTTCCATTTGCATTCATTACACTGAAGCCATTTCATATTCCTTTCATAAAGTACTCAAGCCCCGCAAGGTTCGCAAAGATTATTTTGATTCAAGATTTCACATGGGACTAGATGAGTTGACTGGACGTGATTTGGGTCAGGAACTGAGGATTCAAGCTCATGACTGACACTCAAGTTGTTTGAACTGACTGAAGAGCTCTCAGACTTGATATGATCTTTAGTTTAAGCACACCTTGTGGTGTTGTTATCAATCACATCGATGTCACTGACTGTTGCAGAGCATCCCCAAGCCCGCAGACTGGAAGTACCAGTCAGGTGTGTGTTCTTCCTGGACCATGGTGTCATGTTGTTTAAATGTGGACATGTTGGTACCCCTACCAGTCAACACAACCGGTACAGAAAACATGGATAAATGTCTTAAGGTTGGTGAACACACACGCACGCACACGTACACACACATACATCAATTAAATACAGTTTCAGGAGCTTCAGTGGAACCGTTCTCAGGTTATTTTTTTGTTTTGTTTTAGGAGGAACTCAAAGTGTGGGCACAACAGATTCAGAGTGGAGTTTGTCTGATCGATGGAAAAAAGCTACCAGAGGACGCAGAGCTGACAGCCGGACAGGTTGTATCGGTCTAAACACCACATTTCGGAAAGTAAACCTATGAAACTTGTTTTCAACTCAGGAAGACTGCTAACTAAGCCATATTTTGGACCTTTGCTTAAGGGCACATTAGCAGTCATTATTATATAAAATACATGTTTTTAGGCCATTTGCAGACTTCCTGCTGTTCTAACTGCTGTCTTGATGTATTATAAAGTATTTCACAGTCTGTTTGTGTCCGATAAGCCTTCAGATTATTGCATCTGTTGCTCAAACTGTTTGTAGTCGACTGTCATCCTCTCACCAGTACAAAATTAATTGCTACATACATGAGAAATTGATGCTTAAAGGTGCTCTGTTTCCAATTGAGAGCAGTTTACGTTTACATAAAGGTAGATTTCAAAATATCATTAAAAATGATTTTTTTGGGATAAAATTCTAAAATTACTACCATGATCTAAATTTTTTATGGAGATTGGAAATCTATTTAGCAAAAATGTACTGAAGCATTGTGGGCCAGGTTTTTGATTAAAAATCTGTGTGGAACGTTTGTGGAGGACAGTCTCAAGATGCAGTGTAATTATAAACCTGTGTCCAGCACAGACTGCCATAATTTAACAATTAACGTAAATATGATTAAGATATACTAAAACCAGGAAGGAGTTTATGTAACTGCAATAATGAATCTAACTGGGTTTGTGTGAAACGCAGTGGGCAGCATGTGATTCTAACCTACTGTGTTTGATGTTTCTCTGTAGAGGAGGAATGTGAGACAGGTATACACAGCTCAGCTGCTCCTAACACCAGTAAGACATGTACACACTCTCAAACACACACTGTATAAGCACTATATTGCATCGGCAATAACTCCATTGTGAATGCTGCCTTTGAATTTGTTTTAAAAAAAATGATGGCGACAATGAAGCTACTAAATCAAGTTGAGTGTTTATAAAGAGGACCATGATTTCATGTGTGTTAGGATGACCAGAGGTTAACAGATGTGGTCCACCGCTGTGGAGGCAGTGTGTCAGTCAGAGGAGCGATCCACAGCAGAGCTTACCTACACAGCAACAAGCCAAAGGCCAGGCTAGCCGAAAAGGTAATGCTTTAATTCAGTAGTCAGTGTCAAATGAAATGGAAAGAACAGCAATCATTTAGTCATAAAATATTCACTGTCAACAGCTGCTGAAAAGGGATGTGGTTTCTACGGTGGCCACGAGGGTTCAGATGCTGCTAGAGGAGCTGCTGGTATCAGAGGAGGAGAACAAGGGCAGCAGCAAAGGCAGACAAGAAGGTATACACACACACACACACACACACACACGCACACATGCACACATACAAGCAACAAACAGGGTTTGCTCCATCAATCAAAAACTTTTGGGGTTGACCAGTCCCATCCAAGAGTTAGAGTAGGATTTATATACTGATAGGAAGATGTGCAATGGAAACCCAGCTGTGTGCAAAGGATTACCTTATTTTGCAAAAGCCAGTTTACCAAGAGTTGTGCTTTCTGGTATGAACCAGAGCTCACTCTGTCGCCTCCAGGGGACTGTGCTTTTGTCATCAGGACCTTTCTGCTTTTGGATGACCTGCCTGAAGAAATAAGACAACTTTAACTGCATTTAAATCACTATACAATATTGCTATTTAGCTTAAATTCACTCACTGACTTGTTTACCTGTGCTGCAGTTACACTACAATTTTAGGATAAAAATAAAACAGGAAGTAAAACTACACCAGACCCAGCACCGTCACCGTCTACTCGTGGCGTGGTAAGATTCTGCCAGGTGAAATTTGCATGCTAAAGTGACTAGTGGGCTAACAACAGCTTTTAAGGAGTTAAATTAAAATATACAGCCTGTTATAACACTTTGCTATCACTATAGGTAGTCAGTACTCAGTCAAATTGCACTTCAGCAAAGTCTCCTTTGCTTAGTATTGATAACTACAGAAACATTAGGTGGCAGTATATTTAATCCTGGAGTGCATTTCTTTTACATTTGCAGAACATCTGTCACATTTACACCTCTACCAAATAAGTTCACACAAGCCTGATAAATCTCTCTGTATTTCACAGTACACCAGAGTTTTAAAATCTGTGGTGACTTTCCCATGCAGGCAAACTGGTTTTGATGCTTTTTCCTTGAACCACTAAAGGTTAGTTTGCCAAGGGAGGAGAAACTATAACGACAGAGTAGGCTACACTAAATGGCAGGATAGTAGATTGTATGGCATCTTAAGCACATTGATAGTGTCTGTGTAATTACTCTCACTGCCAGAAGGAGGAGACAGAAGTACCGCGCGGCAGGTTTAAATACTTCTAAGAATGTACCAAGTATTAGTATTCAGCTTCTCCTTTTCACTTTACCTCTGACTGTTTATGTCTCTCTTTCAGAGCAATTCTGTCTCCCTCGCCGAATCTTCTGTCCTATAAAAGTGAGTGGGCCCGTGTGTGTGTGCGACTACCAGTTCGGTGACGAGGGACAATCTGAGGTGACTGACAGGCTGAAGGAAATGCTGGACATTGACGCAGCTGAGGAAGACTTGGACACCAGGCAGGAAGTGTCTGCTGAAATCGTAGAGACAGACATTGCAGCAGGTAGGGAAGAAGTGTGTGCTTGCACAGCGTCTACTATGTGGTTCATGATTTCAGTTTCTAGTGTGGGATTTTCACACCAAAACGCGTCGTTAATTTAGAGATCATTGGGTCACATACTAATTTTCATTTCACTGTTTCAAGGCTCACCAGGGTCAGTGTGTGTTTTTGTCATTTAATTCTAAGAAGCACATATATAAAAAATGTAATGTATTATGTGATTTTTGTTTTAAAATACAAAAGTTAAAATTGAAATTTCTTTTTCATGCCACCCTACCCACGTATATGAGTTCAGATTGCAAAACAAGGATTCCTATTCCTCTCATATTTCAACAGACTCTTACCATCCTGACTGTGACAATGTGAACTCTGAGTCCTTTTACTGTACAGTATCAGTACACATCACTGTGTACTCATACTGTCTGTTCTTTTTTTTTTCTTTTTTCTTTTTAACAAATTACAGACTGTCCACATTCAATCACAAAATATGAGAAAATCAAATTACCAAAAGATACACAGACCCAATAAAATGGTTATCAATAGTTTTCGATTAAAGATCCACACAATGTAATGTACAAACCTAATGTTGACTTGCGTTAACTCCATGCAGACATTTAATGTGTAAAAGAAATTACTAAAGATCCCCTTCAGACATTTTTCAAGAGGAATAAAAATATTCTCCTTCGAGTAATAAATTTGTGTCTCATAAGGTACTTCCACAAAAAAAAAAAAAATTAATTTATCCCGGGAAACCTCCTCTCTCAAAAAACTGAACTTCTGTTAATATTCAAATTTGTCTCCTGTCAAATATTGATTTACTAGAAACAAGACATTTCAAAATTCAAAGTTCATCCTTGGTGTATGTGCACTGGAGGCTCAAGTTTCCACATCACACGTGCACATAAATCACTGTGCACACCGAAGGTCGAACATCTAGCAATAAGTAACAATAAGCAAAACACATTTTGCCCGAAATCTTAAAACCTTTTCTGCTGTCGTGTCACATTCACATATACATTTACACTTTCTCAGACTGCGGGAAAACTACATTTATACATTAAGCCACTTTATTCCTACAAATCAGTAAAGCACAGAATGGGTCTCTTTTGTTTTTTTGGAAAAGCTTAGTTTTCGGTCATGTATACACAAAGATTTCAGAGAGGGATAATATTATCGTGGCAGCAGTGCAGGGCATTGAACCTCCTGTGTATTTAGTCCACGTGTCTTCTGTCTTTCAGTCGTCAGTTTGTCTGAATTTTCTGTGTCCGTTTTCCTGCTGTCTGTCCCGTGTTCCAGCTTCGTTCTTCATGAACTTTGGTCACCTCCTAGATTTCTTCTTGTTTTGTTAGAACACTTTTGTTGGGATTATTTTTGCTGAAGTCAGCCTATTTCACCTGAACATCCGGCTGCTTTTAGTTATTTTGTGTATCTTTGTCCGCCTCTGTTATTGCCTCCAGTACATTTAGTAGAAGTTAACTTTTGTTTATGATTCTTTTCATGGATCCTGTGTCTGCGTTTAGGTCATCTGAGTTGTTACAATATTATAGCTTATGTAAATGTGTGTTTCCAGAGCCACCTGCTGAACTTGTTGAAGCCCTTGAACCCAAGAGGAACAACTATGTTGGTAAAGCACTTTTCACTGTTAATGCCTACATTACTGTACTAAAGTAATCAATCATATACCAGTCGCATTCATCACTTTTTAATTTATTATGAATTAACTACTTGACATTACAATGATCTGTCCCTGTGCATGTTTGCGCAACCACCATCCTGATTCCTCTCTATGTCGTTTAGGTGTTGCCATGGCTACTGCTGTCGCCCTACTTGCCACTGCTGCCTCGATGCTCTATCTCAATGACATGTAATACACTCATATGCAAATAAAACATATGTTAAATAAAGATTTATTTCTGTAAAGTGTAAAATGAATCAAAAAATGAATTGTTGCAAAAAATTTGGGATTATTAATTTGACTGACTGCAACCTGTAGCCCATTATTTTTAGTGAGCCCTTTTAAATTATATCAGTATTTTTGTCAACAATGTTTTGAATTGTGTATGTGAAAGGTGTTATCCATTGAAAAACACAAAGAGAATAACCAGCATGTGCAGTAAGACAAACCATTACAGCACACCAAGAGAAGTGCTGTGCATGGGAAAGAAAGGGGACCAGGCAGGGGGTGTGTTTGCATTTTGGCTCTGGTGGTGTGTGTTTTCCTCAAGCTCGGGTCCTCTACCAGACGCCTGGGAGTTTGAGGGGGTTCTCTGCAGCATCATGACTGTTCCTGGGACTGAGCTCTTCCGGACAGAGACCATGTTGGAGCCACTGTTTTATCTATATATAACATATACATATAAGTGCAAAAACAACCCTTTAGTGGCTACAAGTAAAGATTTTGGCTGAAATGCAGCTTAGGGCAATGAAACCAAATCCGACTTTCCACTTCTGTGAAGTTGAGAAGATAATGTCTGATTTTTTGTTTTGAGGTGAACTTCCTTTATGGGGACCAGCAGTGTCCAACCAGACCCCCATTCTTAACACACCAATAGATACATGTCTCCATTTCAGCCACATTTCCATCTGGACCTGGTACTTTTATTCACTGTTCATCAAAAACACAATATTAGTAACATACTTAGTAAAACAGTATAACTTTTGAGTGCTTGTAATCAAAATTTAGCTTCATGATGGTTTTAAGGATGTTTGTTAGCCTTCATTTAACTTCTGTCTGGCTACAGTTGTTGTTTGTTTTGAGTGAGGTGAAGTTCCCACAGAGAGAAAGAGAGGAGTAGATTTCAGGAAGTAATGAGTTGCACAATCAAAGATTTATGTGTCTGAATGAAGAAAATATATGCAAAACTCCACCCCCTCACAGGAGGTGGAGTTTGGACCTGGCCATGACCATTGTTCGATTTATCCAGAGCTCAAGTGCAATGCACCCAGGAAACCAGTCTGCTGCTCAGCTCTGCTGAACTTCGACCGCACAGAGAGATATCAAGTCTGTCTGTCAGTCGACCTTATCATTGCACTATTCTGAGAAAAAAAAGCTGTTTTAACCAACCAGAGAACATGTTGTCCAACTATTGGTGAGGGGAGTTTTCCTGATAAGGACGTCATCTCTCACAGAGTTCCTCTTGGGAGCAGAGCAGTCTTGGAATCCCTAGAAGATCATCAGCAAGCCTTTGAAAGCTTTTATTCCCCTACCGAGCAGAAGCATCATGCTAAGTAAAGATCCTCCAGATATTGAGGTAAATTATCGTTCTGCTTTTCTCTTAAAAGGTTTCTATGTTTGCTGCATTCATTAACATACTGTGTATCCTTGCACATAGTGTAAATCTACCTCAGTCTCATAGTAGAAACATGTATCTATGTTCACTAATCTTCCTAATATCAACTGACATTGCACATTCTGGTACAGAGTATCAAACTTGTTAAATAATACTGTTTGAACATGTTGATGGTTGTTCTGTAGACTTGCTCACTTGCTGATCACGTGTTCTTTTGCACACTTCGCGAGTTACCTGGCAAGCCATCCTTTTATGGGACACTTCATTTAATCTCGTTTATTTGCAAAGGAACTCCTCTGGCAGGATCTTTGTTGTTACATAACAGTGATGAAGAGAAAGTCTAAATATGTGCTCTATGCAACTGTCTGAAAATACCACAGTAGAACAAAGTCATCACAAATGAACTTGTTCAGCAAGTCAAACAATTCCGTGCACTGTAAGTCCTTACAAGAGGAGTACAAAGATTTTTTTTGTTTTGTTTTGTTTAGGGCTAAGCCCCCATTGCTTGAGAGAAAACATTAATCTGAGACCTTTCGTAGGGTAACTGCACATGTTTTTACAAGTGGTGGACTTATGTAATGGCTCTGATCTCAGCAAAAAGAAAAAAATGTTTTCAGTCTAAAGAAAGGTTCAAATATTCACACAAAGTTCTGTCCAGCCGTAATTGTGGTACTTTTTTTTTTTTTTGGCAGAAACATCACAGTTAGATTGCCAAGTATGAAATCAGGGCAAGATTTCAAAAGGTCTTAAAGGAGTAGCAAATTAAGTGGGCACTCCACTACTTTTATACATGAAGTTCAATTCACTGATCATGCGGAGCATTACTCAGCAGCAGAAAAGCCCCTGTAAGTCCCCCAACTTTATGTAAATGCATTACTAAATCCTTTAAATGCATCTGAATGACTCTGAATACAGGAGAGCTGAGAAATGTTGAAATAAACTGAAATGCATTTCACAAAAGTCTTGTAACACGATCTCATCAAATTGCCAATAGCACACTGTTGTGCTCCAGGCTGCTTGGCTGCTTTGATGCTTTTAAATAAAATAATCCATATCAAACAGACAAAAGAGAGGCAAAAGTTCTGACTTGAATACTCAATAGTTACCTCCTGCTTCTGGCCACACTAATACCACTGATTCATTTGCACAAGAAGGGTGACTGACTGGAAAGTTTATGTTACTTCTGCACCAATGGAAGTATCATCAGGCCTACGTGGTCCACACACCTTTAAAGTTCATGAAAAGTTGCTGTTGTTGGTCAATTAGCCAGGATGATTTCTAGACTTCAACACTGAAATCTGCCTGACAGCAGCTCTGAAGGCCAATAGACTTGGTGAGATATACAAGAGAATATTTATACACTTAAAATACTGCTTTTTTGTCCACAGAACAGTAAGCCATGTTCGAGCTTAAACAACATACTACTCTGACATTTGTACAGTAGTAAAAGAATGAACAGCACTATGTACTCCTAATATGGCTTTTTGATCTGATGCAACATAGGTTGTGTTGTATAAGCTGTAGATAAGTGACATATGGTCAGAGTGGAGGTATGAGTATGCAGGTATAGGGATAGCATGTAAGATTCCGTATGCATGAAGCAAGTGAAAATGTAATAATGCCAGATAATGCGCATAAATAAATATATAAATAAACCAGATATTATTACTAGAAACTGGATATGAAATCATTTGATTTTAAAATTGAAAGCAAACTGATGACAAGATAAGATAAGATAAACTTTATTGATCCCACAGCAGGGATCATTTCAGCTCATAAGAACAGAATAGAGTCCAAAAAGCATAAAGATTGTTGAGATCTGTCCCAAATTCAGATTTAATAAATTCAGATTCATTTAATCGGTAAGATAATTATGCATAAAATTGCCTCAGATTGCACCAGTAAAACAGAGCCTGTCACATGTAACTTCTAGAGGTTTTGTTGGGTGAGATGTGATATGAGAGTGATTTTAATGTTAAACTAGCCTCCAGAGCAATATACTGTAATATGTTAATATGTTTAGGTCTGTAATTATTTCATACCTGGAATCAAAACCTGTAGACTTAGTTAGACAGCTTATTCCATTGTGATGGAAATTGTGTATGTTGCAGTAACAATGACATAATGTTTACTTTTACTTTATACTTAATGTGGTTAATCTGTAGCTTTAGTTATAGTGACCAAGTAATGACCTGGTGCACTGACTGTTATAGCCCCGTTATAAATAACATCCTGGGTAAAGAAGAGGGCAGGAAGAGATCTTCATCTCACAAGAGATAAACCTGAATTGGGGTACTAACAGTTATTACATCCTGTCTGTTTTTCCTTCAACCTGTGTTTGAAGCTCCAAGAACAAACAAAGAACTTTGAAGTCTTCAACCAGTGGGGCACAACTCTGAACTGCTTGCTGCCGTGTGGTTCTGTGTGTTGCCTCCTCTCTGTAGAGATTAAAACATTTTGGTGCATGTTATCTTCCAGATTTGTTGTGTTTTCCTTTGCTTAACTCACTACATGCAGAAATGAAATTGCCATAACACCATATAACAGAAAAGAGTCATTCAGTGGTCTTAAAAGTAACCATGAAATCAGAGAGCATCTTAAGCATCAGCATTCTTAATTGGATATATTTCCTGTTCTAACAGGATGTTCATATGGGAGCTTGATTTCGTTGTTTCTGCTCTCAGGTATTCATGCAAAGGTCACATAACCTCAGCACATCGACCTGGCAACTCACCATTATCTTTATTATCAGCTTAACCCCAACCATCCAAGCAAGCAAACTTTCTCAGACGTTCCATAGTCTCAGTGTTTCTTCAGCAGGAGTAGTTCAACGTTTGCTTCAAGTGACAGACTTTTGGTTTAGGAAAGGATGTAATTTATAAAAATTGGATTCCATTATGATATTAAATAATACTTAAAATGGTAATTTGTCTTTTTTTTTTATAAAAAGCAATTATCTTTATAGTAAGGGATGACAAAACTGGAATATAATGTGAAACATTTTAAGGTTCGTGTTATCCTGAGATTACAACTAATTATTGTGTTATCTCAAGATAACAAAGTGGTTTCCTTGTGATAGTGATAGTAGACGGTAATACATTCTGCAATGAAAGAGAAAATGGCTATGACTTTCTGAGATAATAGCTTGTGATCTCAAGATAATAGGATAGAAAAATTAGATAATAAATGTGAAAAGCATTTGCGACACCTTTGTAGTCTGTTGTCAGGGGTTGTTACCCACAAATAGAGTCTACAAATGATAGACTGTGATTCTGTTTGTATCTGTCACAGTGTAAGAATCGAGAGTTTTAATTGATGTGTTGATTTATTTCACCTTATTTTGCACAGAACATCCTGGCTCTGAATCCTAGGGTGAAGACTCATGCTCAGATCATATCCACTGCGAGCAAGAAGAAGGAAAAGAAACACTGGAAGAGAAACCCTGAAAGGAACTGTGATGTAAGATAAATGACACACACACACACATCTGTGTTGTGTTTCCATACTTCAGAGGACATTCCATTGGCTTATATTCATTTCCTTAAAATGTAATGATTTATGTGATGTATACTTGTGTTTTGCCCCCACAATGTCACAGATTAATGTCCACACCACATGAATAATACACACACACACACACACTTACTAGTTTTGCATAATTTTGTATTTTCTTCATCCCTTTTTCTTACTTTTTTCTCCTCTTTTCCCTTAAATTCCTCTTCATTGTTATATTCCCAGCACTCTTTCTTTCTTTCAGACTTGTGTGAAGTTAGAGAACAACTTTGATGACATCAAACACACAACGCTGAGCGAGCGCGGAGCTCTACGGGAAGCAATGAGGTGAGAATGAATCTTTGCTTCCGCTTTGTGCCACTTTGAACTGACTTGTAACACACTCCCGATCTCACAACCCCACCTAGGCACATTTAGTAGGCCGGAGATTCTCCATAAGGAAAAGCTGTTGGTTCATTAACAGACTTGTTCTGCACCTGTTAAGTTTCACCACCTTGACACCTTGAGGAAGGAATTTTTTTTCAAGCTTTGGTTAAACTGTCAAGTAAAAGTAAAATCTGTGTTTAGGTGTCTGAAATGTGCAGATGCTCCCTGTCAGAAGAGCTGCCCTACTAACCTGGACATAAAATCATTTATAACAAGCATCTCTAATAAGGTACTGTAAAATAGATACATGCAAACACATTCATGCACACAGTCATTTTCAACAGCCAGTCTCAGAAAATGTTAAAGAACAAACAATGAATTAGAAGCAGCAGCACCAATATCATGATCTTATTATTCATGTCTGTGTGTATACCAGAACTACTATGGGGCAGCGCGGGCCATCCTTTCTGATAACCCCCTGGGTCTGACCTGTGGAATGGTTTGTCCCACATCAGAACTGTGTGTAGGAGGCTGCAACTTATATGCCTCTGAGGAGGGACCCATTAACATTGGAGGGTTACAGCAGTTTGCCACAGAGGTAATATTTGTAGCTGTCAAGGTTTCTTTGTGAAACATATCATGAACAGTTTCTAAAATTTCCTTTTGAAAAACAGACCTGTTGTGTTGCGTTTACAGCCACCAACTAGGCTTACTTAAACTAAACTAAACTACAACACAGCATGTTCCCATCATTGAATTCATATTCTCAACTGTATGTATGTATCCATGTACTTGAATGTTTTTAATTATTTTTTAAAAGTTAACTTAGCATAATGTATTCAGATGCATAGCTATCTGTGCTGATGTCACGTAACGTAACTATCCGTACAAAACTCAGTCTGTTTTTTTAGACAAATAACACGTTGTGTTAGTTAATGTTAGCTAGTGTTAACAGCCTTAGATAGATAATGCTGTGTAAGCTGTGTTACTGAGTGCAGGCGGTCAATGACTCACAGTGTTTTGGATGAGTTTGTTAGTGATACAAAATATTTTAAAATTACACGTCATTGCGTTATGATTCTGGCCACGGTGGGATTTGTTCAGCAATAATTACACAGGTTCACTTTAAATTCAGCCACGTCAAGACTGAGGTGTGTATTTTTATTTCAAATTTTCAATTTGTGTGTGTGTGTGTTTTTCTCCGTAGGTGTTTAGGAGGATGGGTATCACTCAAATCAGGAATCCTGAACTCCCACCAGCCAATGAAATGCCAGAGTCTTACCACACCCCTATAGCTCTCATTGGTTGTGGCCCAGCATCAATCAGCTGTGCTTCCTTCCTGGCTCGTCTTGGATATGATAATATTACTATATTTGAAAAACAGAAGTATATTGGAGGGCTGAGGTAACATATAATCATTGTCACATATCATCATATCATGTCATGTCATGTTATGTCATGTCATATCATATCAAAGATTTTAAAGTATGTTAGATTAAGGCGTATATTATTGTATTAATGAACTCCTTTGATTGCATTTATTGAGAAGTCAGTATTTATTGTAGTGTTAAAACTATAGGAAACACAGTGCCAATAACAATTTAAGTCCCCAATAAAAACAAACAAATCAGTTGCTTTTATTCAGTAAGACCTACCTATATAGGTGATTTTAAAACAAGCAAAAAAAAAATGGAAATTGCTTGTTGTTAGTGAGAGAGTGTTCGATCGAGACTTGTACTGCAGGCAGTCTCCACCAGAATTCACCAGAAATGCTTGAGGAAGACAGGCTCACTAACAATGTGGAGAACGAGAATGGCATCATTTAGATGGCAGTTGGAGAGATTTATGAGACAATGTTAAACAAGCCGAAAGGAAAATTCAACTTATAAATAATGTGTTTTGCTCCCTGCAGCATGTCAGAAATCCCTCAGTTCCGCCTTCCCTTTGAGGTTGTCCAGTTTGAAATAGATCTGATGAAGGACTTGGGAGTCAAGGTATCAGACACATTTTTTAAGGGCATGAAAGAGGATCCATAAATGTTGTTAAGTAATAACTAAAATGGACTCAGTATGTACTGAAATATAATTTGACAGAAAATGACAGAAGATTTGGACTAATTCATGATACTTGACTTTCATTAAGCAATAAAGACGTGTTAAGAGCTTTTGAATAATTTTAATCAGCTCACAGTCTTGTTAAATGTGTGTTTGTACACACCAGGTGGTGTGTGAGAAGGGTCTAGATGTTAATGGAATGACTCTGACGACCCTCAGAGAGGAAGGATTTAAGGCCGTCTTCATTGGGATTGGTGAGGGCCTCTTGTAAAATATTTCAGAAAATAGCTTTTGTGCAATATAAATATAAAGGTTTATCCACTGGCTTTTTCCTCCAACGTATGTGTGACTCCAGGTCTCCCCCAGGCCAACAGAGCTAAAATCTTTCAGGGTTTAACCATGGATCAAGGGTTCTTCACTTCCAAAGACTTCCTGCCCATGGTGGCCTCAGCAAGCAAAAGAGGTACTGCTGTAGACACTCACACAAAGCACGTGGCACATCAGCCCTTTAGAGGAAATACACAGCACACACACAGTCTGGGTGCTGGTGACATCACTTCAACTACCACATATATGCAGTGGTTAAAGAGAAGATCTAGCAGGAAGTGGACTACTTCAGATATAAAACTGTTTTCATATGGCAAAGACAATCTGTCACTACCGTGTCTCTCTATTCCTGTCTCACTCTGTCCAGGTATGTGTCAGTGCCGCTCTTCTCTTCCGGAGTTAAGAGGTGTAGTAATCGTTTTGGGGGCCGGTGACACCGCGTTTGACTGTGCCACCTCGGCCCTTCGCTGTGGAGCCAAGAGAGTCTACGTCTGCTTCAGAAAGGGTTTCACCAACATCAGGGCTGTACCTGAGGAGGTACGGATGATCAGGGATAGATGGATGAACAGACATATAGGCAGATGGATACGCAGACCTTACATATATGTTTTTTTCTGTCAGATGGAGTTGGCTAAGGAGGAGCAGTGTGAGTTCCTTCCCTTCCTGTCTCCACGTGAGGTCATCATGAAAAATGGTCGGGTAGCCGGTTTGCAGTTCTGCCGCACTGAGCAGAACGAGGAAGGTGATTGGCTTGAAGATGAGGACCAAGTTGTCAGGCTGAAGGCTGATTACATCATCAGCGCGTTTGGTTCCATGCTAAACGATACGCAAGGTAATTAAGCAGTCATCTTAGAAGCGCACTAACGGACCAACACTTAGTCTTTTTGCTTCAGGCTCAACTGATATGAGAGGTGAAAATGAATCAGAAAATGTGAGTAAATCTTTGGTTTCTGCAAGGTGTCTGTGTGTTTGTATTTGTGTGTGTATTTGTATTTTTATTCTGGGTAGTGGTAGATTTCTACTACAGATGATTTGCATACCATTTGATCAATTATGATCTTTTTTACTGCATTTATTAAACACAGGATGACTAACATAAACTTTTTAAAATCAACCAATATGGATTGCCTCAAATTCCCAGTATCTTGGCCCAACAGACTGGAAACGTGTTATGAAATATATATTTGCGTTGTTACATAACAGAAACAGAGTGTTTGGACTTTTCAGATATGTCACTGATTAATGCAGTAGGTGACTGTAGGACATTAAAGGGGTGATGACATGCTTTCTTACGTAACCTGATTCATATTCTGTTTGTAGTGACTGACGCCATGGCTCCAGTGAAGCTGACCCGCTGGGGTACTCCGGAGGTGAACACAGACACCATGCAGACCAGTGAGCCCTGGGTGTTTGCAGGAGGAGACATTGCTGGTTTGGCAAACACCACAGTGGAATCAGTGAACGATGGCAAACAAGCCTCATGGCATATTCACCGATATGTTCAGGTAAATTTGCTTCAAACATTCACCACATCTTTAAAATCTAGGGCTGCATCCTAAACCTGCTCTCCTCATGTGTTCAGACTGACTGAAAGTAGGCCTTCCATAATGTTCTGCTGGGCCCAAATAAACTGTAGGATTAGTGTGATAAGTAAAATATTTGTCTCATCTCTATTCCTCTTGTAGTCCCTGCATGGACAGACAGTGGACCCAGTTCCCAAATTGCCTTTATTCTACAGTGCTATAGATCAGGTGGACATCAGCGTTGAGGTTTGTGGAATAAAGTTCCCTAACCCATTTGGCCTGGCATCTGCCCCTCCCACCACCAGCACAGCTATGATCAGAAGAGCATTTGAACAAGGATGGGGCTTTGCTCTGACCAAGACGTTCGGGCTGGATAAGGTATATGCTATATGCGCACACACACACATTCAAATAATGTAAGGTACCAGGCAAGCACATAAAGTGGCACATTAGCCTCCAAGGTAAGGCTCTGGGTGATTTCTTTACTCAGAAATTATTTTACAAAAGGCTTACATGATAAAATAATAGATGAAATAATCTGATAAAACACAGAATTGAATTACACTTGAAATGGAGAGGTGGGGAAGTGGAACGAGTCTGTAATCATAATTGTACAAAAGTTTCCAAAAAAAGCTTATGAGACCCTACTTCTCATTTGACTTATCACCTCAGTAAACAGTTTCCTGATGAGTTCATGGTCTTAGTCACTAGTCGTATTCAGTACAGGATGGTGTTCATTTTATAAATTATTGTCCTATTCAGTGTAAAGCAGACGGTAAAGCAGAGTATATTTTAGGGTGTGGCTACCAAGGTGTGTTCTCCAGGTCTCAGTCAGTTCCACACAGGCAATACATATCCCTCCGTGTTCCACCCTCGCATCCAGATATGGTCTGTTCTGGCTCCAAAAACCCAAGATGGTGACAGCCATAATGCCACCCTCAAGATCTCTCAAAACTGTAGTCATGAAACCAGTGGATAACACTGCTCAGACCATGATTTATCATATATATATCGATTTAGGGAGTCAAAGGGTCATCAGCTTCACACATCCATCACTGTCATTTCATCTGATTGGCTTCTATAAATCTGTCTCTGCAGGACCTGGTGACCAACGTGTCTCCTCGTATTGTGCGAGGCACCACCTCAGGTTATGTGTATGGACCAGGTCAGGGCTCCTTCCTCAACATTGAGCTCATCAGTGAGAAGACAGCAGCATACTGGTGTCAGTCAGTCGCTGAACTAAAGAAAGACTTTCCTAATAATGTAAGTTTTGTTTTTCTTGACCCTACAATGTTGATGACAGGCAGAATGTTGTCTGTTATGTTCTTGTTGCAAGACAAGATTCAGATCTACCTGCATTTGTATGTACATTAATGTGTAATAACAGTGACTGCTTATGTAACAGTGTTAAGGGATTTGTGAAATGTTTTGTTTGATCTAGGGATGGGCAAAAAATATTATATTGATATTTTGATATGTTTTGCTACAAGATTAGTGTCTCAAGTTTTACCTTGCTTTATATTGTGATACGACAAGCTTTGTCTTTTCCCGGTTTTAAAGGCTGCATTGCGGTAAAATGATGCAATTTTCTAAACATACCAGACTTTTCTAGGTTTCTTAATATTTGCCTTTACCCATTTAGTCAACATATCCACATTACTGACAGTTTATCAAAAATCTCATTGTGTTTACATTTTGTGAAAGTATCAATAGTCATCCCTACAATACCTTTGCAATACTGAAGTATTTGGTAAAAAAAAAAATATCACATGTGATGAATGAAAGAGTGAATCAATTGATGGGGTGACAGTCTTTTGCTGTCTCACTTTCAGGTGGTGATCTCCAGTATCATGTGTAGTTACAACAAGGAGGACTGGACAGTACTAGCCAAGATGGCAGAGGTGAGAAAAAAAATACATGCCAGTTCTCAAATTTCCACCATTCACAGTGCAGGGTGTAATTCTTGTTATTTACATTGCTATTATATGAACAAGTTACGACTGTGTGGATAGTGAACTAAGTGTGTGTTCAGGAATCAGGAGCAGATGCATTGGAGCTGAACTTGTCTTGTCCTCACGGGATGGGAGAAAGAGGCATGGGACTGGCCTGTGGACAGGTAACAAACACAAATACAATTGTGATCTACAGCACATACACAGAGATTCACTTAATATCACTGTAATATCAGTCTAATATATATTTATGATTATAGTGCAATCTTTGACATCCTGTTTTGCCATATTACAGAAGATCACATCTGGCACATCTTTTTACAAAAAAGAGTTTAAAGCTGCTCAAAACAGTCTGAGGTGCTGAATGATTTGTGAATTGATGTGTTGTTGTCTTTGTCACTAGGACCCGGTGTTGGTACGTAACATTTGTCGATGGGTGCGTGCAGCCATTTCCATCCCATTCTTTGCCAAACTGACACCAAATGTTACCAATATTGTCGACATCGCTAAAGCTGCTCATGAAGGTGACACAGCTCACCACAGCACACTCTCTTGTTTTTCTCTCTTCCATATCATGGTGCTGTAATTTAGTGTTTCATTTTATAGTGTGTAGTGCAGATAACTTAAACTCAGCACTCATTCTAAAACGTGATTACTGCACACATGTTGATTCTCGTGTTGTTTCATAGGTGGAGCAGATGGAGTAACGGCCACAAACACAGTCTCAGGCATGATGGGCCTAAAGGCCGACGGTGCCCCCTGGCCAGGCGTTGGAAAGGGCAAACGCACCACATATGGAGGGGTGTCTGGTAAGGAAACACACAAGTGGTACTTACTAATACAGTGGTTATAGAGGGATGCTGACCCTCACGCTAACATAAAAAGACACCAGTATTGTCCTTTAAAAGACTCTTGAGTAAGCTTAAGTGACCTGATGTACACCCTGAACCAGCACTTACTGAGGGTCTTAGTCATATGAACAATGTGTGCAGGTAATGCCATCAGACCCATTGCTCTCAGAGCAGTGTCGGCCATCGCTAGAGCGATTCCTGGTTTCCCAGTTCTGGCCACCGGAGGTATTGACTCAGCAGACACTGGGCTACAATTTCTTCATGCCGGGGCCTCAGTGTTACAGGTGATAATATTAGCGTGACACCCACCAGGTTGACAATCATTATTATTACTATTATTGTTGTTATTATTGTTATTAGTAGTATTAGTCAGTCAGACACTGTTGACTGTTGATTACTGTTTAACATCGGTGTAGATAACATTTGGTGCTTTTGCTACATTATGTTTGCTATTTTCTGACATTTTTTGTTGTTTTTCAGTAATTTTTAAAGAGAAACACTCTTTGAAGAATAGAAGCTGACATGGCAAATCACATTCTTTATTGAAGCTATAACAAGTATCATATTTGATGTGAAGTAAAATAAATCTTCATTGTTTGGTGCTGATTTTGCTTTTTGGATTTTTTGATGTTTGTCTGAGCACAGGTGTGCAGTGCAGTGCAGAACCAGGACTTCACAGTGATTGAGGATTACTGTCTGGGTATGTAACTGTGTTTCTCTGTTCCCTGTCCTATATGCTTTTTTAAATTTAGCTTTTTATCCTGCTGTGAACAGACTCAGAAACAGTTTTTATGTCAGAGCCATAGTTGCACTAAATGCTGTTAAATCTTGAATTTACATGTGTGCAATATTCTTTATGTGCAATAAGACTGGAATTCAGGAACTTGTAGAATCTTTGTCTCAAAGTCTCTTGTCAAGATGGATTTTATGTTCTTTACTTTTTACTTACTCCATTTTAGAGTCTTCTTTTTTATTTTTAGATTGCCTATTTATTATTACATTGTGATTTATTTGTTTTACCTAATATTTATTATTTATGGAATAGATGTAATAGATCTTTACTGTTTTTATTAATGTTCCTTTATTGCATTTATCATTGCATCTTGCATTTGTGGAAATGCACCAGCAGAGGAGCTTTCCTAGTTTCGTTGTATGCAAACATACATTGACAATAAAGGTATTCAGTTCAATTCAATTCAGTTATGTGCACACGCTTTGTATACCCTCAACTTACCACCAACCTGATGCTCTCCTGTATTCAGATGCTACTGAGAATTTGAGAAATTGAAACTATCTGATAATACCGATATGATTATTCGTATAATATGTGTGTTCAGGTCTGAAGGCTTTGTTGTACCTGAAGAGCATGGAGCTGAAGGACTGGGATGGTCAGTCTCCTCCAACAGACAGACATCAGAAGGGTAAACCTGTTCCCAGACTGGAGGACCTGGTTGGAAAGGTACCAATACTCACTACCAATGATGCTATTGTTATTACAGTGACTTCTAATGCTATTAGCACCATTGCTATGTGGGAGAAGTAAATCAGAAGCAGCTCGATTATCTGTTTGGTCTTGAAGATTCCTGTTAGAAAAGACAGCACTCATCCATGAGACTTTTTAAGTTCACAGAAGTTTGTTCAAAGGTTTCACCAAAACTCTTGCATTTGAGTAACTTGTTCTCTGTCTGTGTACATGCTTGTTCTTTTTTTCAGTTTACATGTCTGCATTTTTGCAAGAGATACATTACAGAAAAAAATACTAACAATACACCCATAAACCACACAACGCATAACATCGAGCAGGGGTGCCTATGGCTATGCCTGTTTTCTCTATGCGGGGGCCAAAACTGAAACTTAATAGGGGAGGGAAGGGAACTTTGAGGAATGGGATATACCACATAATTAAATATAATATTTAATTAACTAGCTATATTCATTACCTGAACTGCAGCTTTCACTCAATATTAATCTATATAGTTTGAGTGAAAAGAATGTGGAAAGGCAGCACTTCACTTTATTCCAAATCATCCCAGAAATGTAGTATCAATGATCATGACTTCTCTTTGTTCTGAACCAAGAACATGTAAGTAACCAGTTAAGTATTGACTTATCCATCTAACTTGACTTCCAAATCTTCTGATTCAGCAGCCTAACACCTGTGGATGCACATAGTGAAAGGTCCATAGCCAGGCCAGCAGAGATCAGAGCACTTTGGATTGTTTGTTTTTTGTGGGGGTTTTTTTAAGTCTGGAGGTAGCGATATGAGCTCTGTGGAGGAAATTTAATTTAATAACTCTTAAACTCTTAATAACTCTCTGCGTAGAGCATCCCTAGCTTCGGTCCATACCTCCAGCAGAAGACAGAAGTCATCGCAGAGTACAAGAAGCAGCTTAGAGCTGCTAGTAAAACCGATGCAATGGAAGCCAACATCAGCCGCATCAGCGCACCTAAAAAACCTGTTCCTGCTGTCAAGGTACACACACATACACACACGTTATTCCTTTGGGTGTATTGTGCTTTGTTCTGTGTAATAAGTTACACACCAAAAAAACATTTGTGCGTGTGGTGCGTTTCTAGGATGTCATAGCCAGAGCTCTGCGCTACATTGGAGCATACCAGGAGCTTAACAACTTGGAGCAGGTACCTGAGACAATTACACTGTTGACTTCTTGACAAACTGTCCTCTCCTGATAATTACATAAAAAATGTGTGAGGTTCTGGTGTGGTACTCATCTAGTCAGCAAAGTAAAGGGATCCTCTGCAGAGCCTTTGTGTGTCCATGTGCTACTATACATTAGGTGGAAACAAGGGAGTAATATAACTGATATTTACTTACTGCAAAGGTCACAGATAGTTACTCTAAAACAAAATGAATATAAACGGTTCATAATCACAACCCTCTTCTGTGTCCTCAGGTTCAGGCTCTGATAGATGAAGAGATGTGTATCAACTGTGGTAAATGTTACATGACCTGCAATGACTCCGGATATCAGGTCTGTCAACCTGTCTGTCTGTCTGTTTCTTTTTGGCATTCATCTCTTCCTTTGTTTTTAAGACTTGCCTGCCTCAGTCCTGTAGCTTGTCTTGTTTACTGTCTTGCCAGGCTATAGAGTTCAACCCGGAGACACACCTTCCCACTGTGACTGACAGCTGTACAGGCTGCACTCTGTGCCTCAGTGTCTGTCCAATCATAGACTGCATCAAGATGGTTGCCAGGAAAACCCCATATGAACCAAAGAGGGGTGTGCCCATCAGTCCTGTCTGCTAAAGGGAAAGACAAGCCAAAATGTTCCACCTATTTAATGATGGCGATCATATATAATGAAGTTCTGATTTTATGACTAATTAATCTGCCGCATGAGGCTTGAGACATTTGTAAAGCTGTTGTGCACAGGTAATGCAACTCGTGTAGACTATGAAAAGAGTGAAAAAAGATGGAAAATGTGTTTATCTGTTTACATGTGGTCTTGATTTTAATACACTAGCACCAGCAACATCAGCGGAGCAAGAGGTGACCAACCTCTTAGGTCAAGGTTGACAATAATAGCATAAAAATACATTTATTGATAATTTAACATAATTCAGACTCAAATTACTTTAGTCTTGGTGGATTTGGTTTGTAGTTATTCCATTTTATCTTTAATGTGAAGACAGAAAATTTCAAATTTACCGGGCATTTAATGTATTTTAAAGGTACTAAAATGAAGGAATGAAAGGCATCTTTGACATGATGTGGTTTGATACTGATATAATCTGTGATTTAAATAAAGGTTTTTCGATGCAGCAAATTGTCTGTGGAGCACAAACAAATGATTCTTGTAGCAAACAAACACAAGCAGAAGCAGGAGTTTAGTAGTATGGCATGTAGGATGGGACATACTCATAAGAAGTACTCAGATCTTATACTAAAGTAAGTTTACATTTTTAAAGTAAAAGTACAAGAGCTTTATTATATTATAATCACTGATCCATCAATATGTGTGAAGGTAGTTTAACTACTTCATATTTTCCAATATAGCTTGTGTATTGTGAACATCAGGAATCAATAAAGCTTTATCTGAATCTATAATGTTAAATCATCATTTATTTGTGGATATATAGTTGATATTGTCAAACTAAATCTGCAAAGTAACTAGCAACATGTGTTGTGAAATAAGTCAAAAGTACAGTATAGTATTTATCTCTGCATTGTAGTGGAGTAGAAGTATAAAGTGGAAATGAAAATACCCATGTAAAATAAAAGTACCTCAAAGTACAGACAATAATGGAAGAGGCATTCAGATCCTTTACTTAATTAAAATGGAGAAATGCTGCTGGGATAATTGGAGCCTATCCCTGCTGACAGTAGGCGAGAGGCGGGGTTCACCCTGGACTGGTCAGCAGTCGGTCGCAGGGCTGACACACAAAGAGAGACAGACATTCCCACACTCACACCTAGGGACAATTAATGTGGAGTAGCCAGTTAACCTTAAGTGCATGTTTCTGGGACTGGGAGAAAACCCATGCAGACGCAGTTAGAAGATGCAAACTCCACGCAGAAGGGCCAAGAGCCAGAGTCAGTCCTGGACCCTCTTGCTGTGACGTAACAGTGCTAACCAGCGCACCACTGTGTCATTGTACAAATTTTCTATTAAAAGCACCGTCAGCAAAATAGACTAAATAAATGATATGGAAAAGCTAAAGTAAAATAAATCACGGTGTAGAGTGTGAGTCAAATTACACAGGTATATTATATTATTTCCAGTCACAGAATTCAACTTAAGTACAGTGACTTTACTTTTACTGTCTGTTTTCTGTTACTTTCTATGTCCACTCCATCACTTTTCAGCATGCTGCACAACTTGCAGGTATTGTACTTGTAATGGAGTATTTTTACATTATGATACTGCTACTTATACGTAAAGTATCTGGAAAGGTCATCCACCACTTATTATTGCATTATTTTTATTGGTGCTTTAACATGTAGGTAGATTTCATACATTGTATGTAATGTCTGAATCTGAATAGATGTCAAATAATGTGGTGGAGAAAGAAAATAAAGTATATCCCACTGAAATGCACAGAGCAGCACAAAATATGTACTCCAGTAAAGTACAAGTACCTGAGAAGTACAGTACTTGAGTAAATGAGGACTCCAAAGGTTATAGAACAGAACACTACCGTTCTGTGTTTCCATTCCAATTCTGTTTTTTTCAGTAGAATGCAACTCTGTAGTTATTCTGTTTGTAAGTTTCTGGCTTGCAGTCACTTCATAGCGAGAAGAGCTCAGTGAATCCACAATTTCCTGCTTACACTTACGAAGCCACGCCATATTTTAACTCTTCATCAAACAGTCGTTGATTTCTCTTCAAATTATAGAGGTAAGTTACCACAACGCTGTTTGAAACAGTGACTTCTATCCTGAGGACTGTCACTTGAAACAATTATATTTTGATTATTTTAACACTTCATTTGACTGTCACTGAGAGATTCAAGTTATTTTTTTTTCTATCAAGGAGTAATGATGGAAAATAGCTTTGCAAATTTCACAAGAAATACATTTGGGATGAAATGAAGAGAAAGAATAGAGATAACAGAGTCCGGTTTGGAGAAGGATTCAGATTTCACTCTTCAAAACATACACGTATCTTTCAACAGGCAGTTAGAGTATTTTGATGGTTTGAAATGATTTTCTTTAGTTATGTGGATTAAGTTGTGAATATAAAAGTGAAATCAATTCAATTCTGAGCCCTGACAGTCAGATTTATTTAGCTATATACCTTTTAGTTTTTTATTTTTCCAGTGAGTGTGACAAATGACAGTTTACTTTACCGCAGATCTACAGTTCATTGTTGAAAAGGAGGAAGATATAAAAGATAATAAGAATGTGTCTAATAGATACATGGATTTTAAACTCTTCATGCTCTGTTTTAGAAGGACATTAAGGTCGTCTGAATTGAGCTGTGGGTCCCAGTTGGTCCCGGTTGGCCTCCCAGATCCTCCCTGCGTTGCATCGCCTAAAACTATAGTAGGTTCAGAGTACACAGCAGATTACAGATGGCAGTTTAATTATATTTTTCTAGACTCAGAAATCAGCCATTACTCCTGCTGCTGAAGTAGTTGTCCACTTCAGGTTTGTGTTGATTTGGTTCACCAGACCTCACTCAGTGGTGGAAGAAGTGTTCTGCTAAATCAGACAAATGTAACAGAGTAAAAAGTACAATACTTAGTTGACTGAAGTGGAGTGGAGTAGAAGTATAAAGTTGTACAAAATAGAAACACTCAAAGTGTCTAGTGGTAATTTAGCATTGATGGTTAATCTTCCTTAGGGAAATGCAGCATTTTGGTTCAGAAATGTGGAATGAATGCATATACTTGTTCATTATTCAATGGTTTATTATATTTAAAATTTGATTACTTCTAACAAATTACTTTATGCTGTTTGCTTTCTTCCAGTTTGCTGTGACTGTCCATCAGTCATCAGCTATGGCACGACGAAGCAGTCGCTTGCTTTCAATGGGCTACTATGACGAAAATGACAGACCTCGGATTTCATACAAGGAGACCTTATACAAGTAAGCTGAAGAGTGTGTGTGGATGTGAATGGTGTGTATGTGCTTTATCTGTGGTGGAAAGTAACTGAGAACACTTGCTCAAGTACTATACTTTGTGTTACTTGGACTTACTATAGCTTAGCACTTAGACTACTTACTTAGTGTTTTCATTATGTGCTTCAGTATTTTAAACTTTTACAATTCAATTTTACATTTCACAGGGAAATATTGTAGCCATATGCAAGCAAAAAATATGATGCCTTTCTGCAGATTACAGTACATAACATAATTCCTTCTCCATTAGCTACACATTAATAACCAGTAAAGTTCCATGATATAATGTATAACAATATAACTCTGCCACATAATGACTATTTCCACTTTTAAGAACAATTTGGTGATAATATTGTACTTTTGCTTAGGTGAGACATTGAGTGTAGGACCTTAATTTGTAGTTGAGTAGTTTTATTGTGTTCTATTGCTTTTTTTACTTAAGTAAAGAGTGCTTCTTCCAACACTGGCACATGTGGTATGGTTAAGGTAATGTATAGCACCTGGTCAAAATCTTCACACCTCTGTCCTCTCTCATTTCATTGCCTCTTTAAGGGTCTTTCAACGGAAGAAGGGTCGTCGCAAGTCTGGAGCCAACATTTCAAACAAATCGCTTAGCAGCACAAGCATTTGTAAGGAATTTTAACTGAAAATGCACCAGCTGAAATAACAAAGACATTACCTCTTAAATACATATTTTCACTGTTATCAAGCTCTAAACATCCTGTCTGTCTTCCTGCAGTCTCAATCCGGTCCGGCCTTCGCTTTATCATCCTAATGTGTTTTGGTAATTCATCAAGAATCACATCTAATACCACATCTTCCTTGAATTGTCTTGGCTGCACCAAGACAATTCAAGGATGAGGCCATGAGATTTGCAGTATAATGATTTTAGCTTTGCATATCCCTACTAAGTGTTTGTGTCTTTCTACTCAGGAGGATGCCTGTGCAATTTGTATGCTTCAAGCAGGACCCATGTCTCTCAGCGTTCAGGGTGGCCAGAGAACGTGGTACAGTACTCATTCTTATTATTTCAGCTCTGCTCCTGCATTTGTAATGCTATTGTTTGAAGCACTTGTCTGCCTCCCCACTAGTAAATGGATCTTTTTTTGATTTAAAGGACAAAGCTGAAGCCGTTGTTCAGATGATGCAGGAGGACAAAGCTGAAGCTGATGTTCAGATGATGCAGGAGGACAAAGCTGAAGCCGTTGTTCAGATGATGCAGGAGGACAAAGCTGAAGCTGATGTTCAGATGATGCAGGAGGACAAAGCTGAAGCTGATGTCAAGATGAAGCAGGAGGGCAGGAGGACAAAGCTGAAGCTGATGTCAAGACGCTGCAGAAGGACATGCTAATGCAGCTAAAAAAGCTGCAGGAGGAGCTGCTTCGTCTGAGGGAAAAGCTTCTTGCCTTATTTACCTGCCTCTGTGCCAAAGATTCTTAATTGAAATGTTTAAAATTTAGAATGCTCAGACTTAAAGTCTAAGTGTAGCACTTTTACAAATAAATTTTACAGTATACCAGAGATTAAAGTCTGATGTCTCTGGCGTGGTGTTTTACATCAACAAACAAAGATTGATTTACAAGTCATCAGGGTTAAATTTGTAAAGTTGCAGATTGATAGCACCCCCGGCCATTCAGAGTACATTTGTATGTACAACTTCAGGGTCCATGAGAAGATTCCACAAATGTCTGCAACATCAACATGTTTGCACGTTTATTTTAAGATAAAGAAAGGAGACTGAAGGGAGCTGTACTGTCATTGGCATAAACAGCCAAACTGCTGTTGCATCTTCAAGTAGGTGCTGAGCTATCAAGATATTAAGAGTACATTACAGTACATTTACTTAAGTAGTGCACTTGAATAAAATATGTACAATACTGAAGACAAAGTTCAAAAGCAGAAAAAACCTGAAGTGTGGGGTCAGGAACAACCTCTGTAACTCGGTCCTTGTCATTGCAGCTGGTGCTAGCTAAACACATCTGAATCTGTGACCAAACAGTTGGTGTTGAAATTGCATTGTGGGTAATGTAGAGCCCAGGTTTTGAGAAGGATGTAGAATGTATAGAATAAAAATAACTCTACACCATCAGTTTTGACCATTTTTTAATTTTTTAATTTTTTCTGTGAGTTTGAAAATCTTATATGAGCGTAATGCTAAAGCATTTGGGTAATCTTTCAAAAAATTTTGTTGAAACACTCTCTTTATCACCCTTCAGTGATGCAAAAAACATCAACTGACAAAATGTCTAAACTATGGGATAAAAAGTTGTATTAAGCTGTCTCTGTTAGCAATGCTGCTAACACCTGTACATGGCAGTTGAGCCAGAGACACGATCATGTCCTTCATCTGCATTCGTGCTCACTATACCACATACTGCCTGCTGGTTTAAATTAAATTAAATTTCAAAAAGGCATCATATTTTGCAAGGTCAGTGTATATTTGCATGTAAAACATTACATGCTGAAAATGCCAAAATGGACTGACATCAGATAAATAAAACACCATCTCATTGTCTGCTCTGCCAAACATTTTTTCTGGGTTATTTGGCAGATGCTGAGAACGTGACTACCCTCTTTCTGAAATGTGTTATTTTAGACTCTAAATGTACATGCAAGACAAATTCAGTACCACAAAAGGGCACTAAAGATGCATTAAAAAAAAACAAGGTCAGAAGAGAAGAAACTGATGCTAAGCAATACAAACACAAGAACGAGAGGCAAATATTTGTAAGGTTTTGTTAAGCAAGATTAGGTGTGGGAAAGAAGTGTTAGCAATAACACACTAATAATCATTGTGTTATTGCTACCTTAGAATGAGCCTTTTATATCTACAAACAATGTCTCCTTACATGGGGTCCACCTGGTTACACCCCAGTGTTTCTACAGTAGAAAGTCAGTCACTTTCTGAGATATCCTAAACGGAAGGTGGCGTTAGTACCTCTAACATTACTGTTAGTTGCCAATTGCCATTAAAAGAACAGGACTTCCTTCGTTGATGAAATAGGTTGAGTAATCATATTCGAGTTTGTTTGAAATGAAGGCACACAGCACCTCTGGACGATAAGAAGAAGAAGAAGAAGAAGAATAGATTTAGTTTTGTTTGGTTTTTTTTCTCCAGTCTGGCCAACACTCCAGCGTAGTAGGTGGCGGTAATGCACCTTAAACGTTAAATGCCGCCCGCCATTAAACCAACAGGAGTAGAAGAAGAAAAAGAAGTAGAAGAAGTAGAAGAAGAAGAAGAAGAAGACGAAGAAGAACGCCCATTTTGCTTTTTTCAAGGCATCGAAGTGCGCTGAAATATCATCAGATAGAAGGACAAAGAGCTGCAATGGACGGGTAAATTAATTTATATTCCAGCTACTTTTTCTGGGTGCATTTTCCACGATGATGCATGTGTTATAGACGGAATGAGCCGCCCCCCTTGCTTAACCTAACGTATGCTAACTGTTAGCTCCACTGTGAACCATGGTACTGTACAACGTTTTTGCGAGCAACATGACGTTATGTACATTAGCTAACAACACCAAGTCACAGTCTCAAAGTCTCAGATGTGACAGTTTATTATCGTCTTGCTTGCGTGGAAACGTGGAAACGTACATTTACGTCATATTTTACTTGTCATCTGGGTTCTCTATCATCGGAAATGTCAGAATTGGCAGGCTAGTTTGCAGAAGGTACTAGATCAATTTGGCTGCCGGTAAGAGTGAAATGTCTGTTTATGTGTTTATACGATAATGGCGACGACAGTTATTGTCGGTTATCATTAGAGTAATAAGCCGTTGGCCCCGTGTGTTATTAATAAGACATGTCTTGTGCTACGCGCACCTGTCAGTTCTTTGTTCAAAAATAATGCATGCCACACGCGACCTCTGCCGGCTTATTGTATACAACGTTATTCACTCCTTTATGGAGACTTTACCGTCAACTTCGCCCACAGAACGATACTAGCATGTAGGGCTACAAAATGATGTAATGAAATTGTTTCTCCAAAAAAATTATTTAGTTTTAGTTACATTTAGTTTTCTAGTTTGATTTTGATATTTGGAGCGGACTAGCCTCTACAATGGTTTTATTTGTCTTTAATGCTCTTCGAATGACAAGTTGTAGGAAAGAACTTAAGACGTAAATAATAACATAAGTTAACGATTTCAGTGCACTAAAATACAAAGAATTGCTTTAAATGAGTTATTTGAATCTATGAAACGGTTGAATTTCTTTAGAACCAGAAGTGTTTAAGAAGTAAAAAATAGCATTTATTGCATGATTTTTCTCCAAAACGTCATTTAGTTGTTCAACTTTTGCATGCTTTGAGTAATATACCACAATGTTTTCATCCAGGTTAAACTCTCACCAGTGTCACCATTCTCTCCTTCCTTTTGGTCTTAGTAATCGGGTTTCCTTGAGAGTATGAAATAACGTTTCCTCTTGTTTTTTTCTTTTTCCATCTCCTTGCCTTGTCTCCATTGGCAGTGATGTTGCGGTTGGTGTGAAGGCAAGCAATCTTATTAATTAATCAATTAATTAATCACTATTGATATGACATGATATTGTTCAAAAATGGACTACATGCACAGTCACTGGATTTAGGATACAGTGGGTGAATAGAAGGAATAGCTTGCTGGAATTGGCTGTGAAGCTACAAGATGGTAAATTAAAAAGTGTTTAAACTTTGTATGCTTGTAATAAATGCCAGGAGGTGTCATTTCATTAAGTTAAAGTAAAACTGTTAATTGAGATGTAATTGTTTTAAAATCTTTTGTTTTCTGCTTAATGTCACAGTGAGTAATAACAGAATATCAGGTGATTTTATTACAGTGCTGTGCAGTAGAGCAGGCAGACATTTTACAATATAATGTTTGACATATGTTTGTGAGTATTATGTCACTTTGTATATAATAGCAATATCTCAGAATTTGCCATATGTTGCAATGAAAATGAAAGTTCTTTTTTTTTTTTTCCCTTTTCCTTCTTTATTTCCAGAGAGGCTCAGATGAGCTCAACATGTACGGTAGCAGCCCCAACTCTATGACGGGTACGAAGCATAATGTTTTTAGTGCTTGGAGAAGTGTTCAGGAGGTGAAAGTCTGATCATGGAACCTGAACCTCACTGGGTCTAAAAATGATTGGGGCTGTCTGGGAGTGAGAGATACACCTGACAATATGGTTAGAATCATGTATAAAGAGAGCTGGATCTTTACCGTGGAAAGTAAACATCTTGAATATGATTAAAACCAGCACTGGACTCATAAGTAGGACTGAGAATGTAACCATGTTCCTGTATACCTCTGCTATGACAGTATATTCAGTCAAGTCCTGACAGCTGACAGTGAGCCAGCATGAACAGTAGCAGCACCCTGAAACTGAAGCAGCTTAGTAATCACTCATTTCAGTATTTACATTTGTGCTTTATGTTACTTTAGAGTCATGGCTTAATGATAATGTAATGCATAATGTATTTGTCTGTGTACACGTCCATGTTCAGCGAACGGCAGTGACAGTAAGAAACAGCGTCTGGATGAATCCCCTCCCTCCAGAGTTCTTCACATCAGGAAACTTCCCAACGAAGTGTCAGAGACTGAAGTCATTGCTCTGGGACTGCCTTTCGGAAAGGTCACCAATATACTCATGCTAAAGGGGAAAAACCAGGTAAACCATAACAGAACAGAACCATTAGCAAATATTTTGGCATGAAGATGAAACAACAGTATTGTAATCACATTTAAGTACGACTGAATAATATCCACAATTCTATACAAAAAAAGGACAGTGACACATGGAATTGGAGGGGATTTATTCCTTCGTTTAAGGTCAGTAATACTGTGTTCCTCCAGGCGTTTCTGGAGTTGGGCACAGAAGAAGCAGCCATTACTATGGTGAACTACTACACAGCTGTCACACCACAGGTCTGAAATCCGTCTGTGTCCATTCATGTTGTGCATTATTAATCATTTCTGTTCTTGTTGTAAGAGCTGCTCTCTGAATTGTGTGTTATATTGCTTTCATTTATTTAGGTCAGAAACACTCCAGTATTCATCCAGTACTCCAACCATAAGGAATTGAAAACAGACTCTGCTCTGAACCAGGTATAAGCATTTATTTGTACACAAAGCACTGTCTTTCATCCAAACTGGGTTTGACGTGTATGTACTTACGTGTATCTTACATTTATGCAAGAGTAAATTCCTTTCCTCTGTGATAAATCCATTATCTCTTCTTTGCACCAGAGGGCCCAGGCAGTGTTGCAGGCAGTGTCAGCAGTCCAGGATGGAAGCTCTCCATCTTCTGACCCTGGAGTTTTAGACCTGGCTCCGCCCCCCAGCCCTGTCCTGCGAATTATCATTGACAACATGTTTTATCCTGTGACGCTGGATGTTCTACAACAGGTAAAACCTGAATGCGTAGTTTAAATCCACCATCCCAATTGGCACTGCAACCCTCTTAAATTTTGCTTGAGGGCTTTCAAAAGCCCATATCGGTTGACCTCTAATTGTGATAATGATTGTGCGCCTGTATAGCCTTAAACTAACGTTAAATATGAAGTTTCAAATCAAGCATGACTATGACTGTGTTATTCTTTATCAATTTTATGATTCTTCCAGATCTTCAGTAAATTCGGGACCGTGATGAAGATTATAACCTTCACCAAGAACAACCAGTTCCAGGCTCTCCTGCAGTTCAGCGACCCCGTCAATGCACAGCAAGCTAAACTGGTAGAATCACACGCATCGCTGAACCAACAACCAGTCCAAAATAGCAGTGAGAGGTGGACAGGTTGTTAGAATTCCACAGTTACAGCTTCCCAGAGGCTTTGACAGTATGTCATTGGCTCAGACTGTGGGATAGCCTTTACTGTGTTGTTTCTAGGAGAAAGATGGTAAAACAACATCTTTCCTTAGTATTATTATATAGCTTTAGGAGCAATTTTATCACATACTCAAGAGTTTCTTTGACACAGCTCAAAGTAATGTGTTTTTTTTATGTGAAAATCTCTTGTTGAAAGTCTAAGTTTAGAATTGAAATTCTTTGTATTGTATTAACCAGTGTTAGTAGTATAATAACCTCTCTCTCTAAATATCAGTATTAACCTCACAAATCCAGTGTCAGTCGGGCTATACTTGACCTAAACTGATAAAATGCTGTTAAATAACTGTTGTAATTCTTTCTCCCTCTTGAACTTTTTCTACTCCAGTCTTTGGATGGACAAAACATCTATAATTCATGCTGTACTCTACGGATAGACTTCAGTAAACTGGTCAACCTCAACGTCAAATACAACAATGATAAGAGTCGAGATTACACCAGACCAGACCTTCCCACTGGAGATGGAGAGTCAGCCAACAAGGATCATTCTTTGTTGGGTAAGTACACCTCTGTCTTCATCCATCTTCAACACATCCAATTATAGCTCCTTCCAGGGTATCCGCAATATTTCACACCTGTGGCCCCCCCTCATGCACTGAACTACCCCTAGGTCATCCCCTCTGCCAATAGTGCTGTTCAGTCATGGACTGACCCCAGGTGATAAATGTGAAGCCAGAGACAGCTCTCCTGGGAAAGACACTCGTCTATGGCTCAACATCGATCTGACCATTATGTTCCACCTTTCCCACTCCACTTCTTTTTGTATGAAAGGTTCAGCGTATTAAACGCAATCCCAAATTATTGAAGGAGAGGTGTGTACTGTAACACAAACAATTCAGGATGCCATGATATTTTCTATAGGTGGCATTTACTCTATCATCTCCATTTTCCATACAACTGTCCATTACTTAATTATTTGAAATGAAATTATCTTTAGAATTATTCCGACAGTTGTGAAAAGTGTGCAGGGAGAGCCAAACAACTAAGAGGCTTAACATGAGGTTCAGCTTTCCTAGAGCATCACATTTCATCATAATTTAGGATCAAAACATCATCTGGGCAAGTCAGCATTTACAATATTGTTCAAACCAAGAGATGACAATGACATATTTATGGCTCTGGTCAGATTGACAGATGCTATTTGCTAATTCTGCACTCTGAGCTTACCGTCTTCTGTATATTAATTTGCCATGTGCTTTGGGTCACTTGTTCATGCTTTCTGTTCTATACACCGTACCTGGAAGTGTGACAGCTGTTTTGTTCACTTCCCTGCCTGGTTAATGTCAGTTCAGCTTTCCTGCAGAGCAGCTGTCCCACACTCAACTCCCGTATCAACCTACATTCCTGTCATATTTTACTTGGAGAAACTCCACATTTTAATGCTTTTATTCATTATCTGTGAAATGAAACCATTTTCACACAGTCAGAGACTGTAAAAAACGTGTGCATCCTCAAAAGTGCATCGGTTGAGTGAGTGAGAAATAAATAAACAAGAAAGAAATCCAGTAACTCCCTTAGGAATAAGTTTCTTTCCTGCGGTGAGGTGCATCAGGTTGATGTCTGTCGATGTCTTGAGGCTGCTGGTGTTCTTTAGTTTGGCTGCAATAATGGTTCAAAATTATCAAAAGCTTTCGATGTGGTGTGTATTTAGTACATCTCAAGCTCTATTTCTAATGCTTGTGCTAACATTAGGGCTAAGTGTTTTGTTGTAATTTAGCTAAGGCAAAACTTAAATGTACAGTGAAATTTGCAATTGTTGATTAATTTGTAGTCTTGGATTAGTTTAATTAAGATAATCAAAGGAGACAATTACGGACAGCTAATACCAGTGTCTACAGTGAATTTTATATTATGTGACTTTGGGTTGAACACTGCAGGAAAGGGATTCTTTAATTGGACAAAATAATACATACTTCAGAGTATTTTCAGAGTTTCGTGCAAAGACACATTGAGCAGTGGCTATAAAGTTAAAGCTGGGATTGCTTACACAGACTGCATTATAGATAGTGGACTGGGCCATTGTGACATTTGCCGTAGCTTTCTGAAGAGCTGTGTGGGTGGCTGCAGCCATCGCGATGCTGACTTTGTCTGACTCCACCTCGCCCGCTTAGCTTGAAACTACCAAGCTAGCTTAGACTAACAAGCTAGGCTGTTGCTATGTTTACACCACAGACTGTATAATAAAGTTCGCACAGACAGTGAAGCATGAGTTTGACCTCAGATTAATTTGCCCAAACAGTCAGAATACTCTACTTCATATTAACCCAAGCAGGCACCAACAGCGTTTGTCTGGTTGTCTCTGTTCAGTTTTGAGCTAAATTCAGCACTCAGCAGATTGCAATTCTTTCTGTTGTCTATTCTTGTCTTTTCTTTGTCCCATTTAGTACATTTCCCCTCCATTCAGCAGTCAAATAAAAGAGTTATATCACGATGACATTACATATCAACAGCTCCGCGCTGCTCTCCAACCTCTGCAGAGGAGGAGAAGAGACCGTAGTGAAAGAAGATAATCCACTTTTTCCATTGACTCTGGTGTTTACTCGACTGGAAGCTCTGGGCTCTGTCTGCCAGAGCTCAGCAGCTCTCAGCAGCTGGCTGCGACCTGGCTGCGAGCTGGCTGCAAGCTGGCGGAGTCATTCGTGAAGCCAGAACACCAGAGCGTGACCCTCAGCTCACTGTCTGGTGCTGCAGTTGACCTCACAGCAGACCATATTATTTACCCCCGTATTTGGATGAAATATTTTCTGAAATTCACAAATTTCATTCATGACCTTAATCGTGCATTACTTAAAGCCTTAATATAGTTTAAAAATTTAACTCTACAAAAATTGTCTATTAATCACAAGATTGTTAGCCTGGTCTTGACGCCTCTTTCTTTCTTTCTTTTTTGTTTCTGTCGTTCTTCTGACAGCAAATGTCAAAATGCTCATTAATGCTGATGCTTAATTTTACATTACTTTAATAACTTTCACTGGTTTCAATATGTTCAACAAAGCCCTGCCATGGAGATGAACCAACATTCGTCCATGTGCTGCTGCACCCTCTCACAGAATGCCCACACAGCCTCACAGGAACAGCTGGGGGTCTGGCTGCATGTGTTGAAAATAATGGTGACATCTCAGAGTGCAGTATTTGTGATTAAGCAATTAACAAGTATATTCCAAGTCCCATGTGTGTACTGTATTGTACTTTGGCATGCTAGTATGCTATCATAACTTAGTTGAGCTTAAAATCATTGCATGATCTGTGCAGATAGAACAGAATTTGATTTACTTTCTGGTACCTTTCTGGTAGCATATCAAAACAGGTTTTAGGTGTAGTTTTAGATAAATACTTGACGTATTGTCAACATTTACTCACAGTGGCACAATACTGTAGTCTGTTACAGTTTAATGTTTTACTGACTTAGGCTGATAACTGTGCTCTTGGTGCTAGGTTAGATGAGTGTTTTGTGGTGTAAATCTAGTTGTCATTGTCTTGTAGGTACCCCATCTGGAGCGCTAGCTTCCTACTCTAGTGGAGGAGGTTACTCATCTTCTCTCTCCCTCTCACAGGGTGGAGGTACTTATCCTTTCTTTTTTTAATTCTTTATTCTGTTTTTCCATCACTCTGTCTCTGCTGCTGTCCTTTTTCTTGTCCTGCTGTGGTTTTTCTGAATATGCCAGGGCTAGAAAGTAGTCTCTGAATGGCCTCAGTGGTTGGTTGATGTTACAGCTTAATTAAATGATGAAGCAAATACTGACCTTAGGATGGATTATTAGCCAGTGGGGGTGGGATTAATTCTTAGATACATACTGATTCTGTCTTGAAAGATTGTCTTGATAAAAGAAAAGTGCATAATTAAAAAATGTAAAAACCTAGTCTCTCAACATTATGATCACAGTTTTGTAAGACCTGGCTGTACAATCCTGAGCCAGTTTGATGTTGAAACCTAATAGATGTAAACATCTGCTTGTGTGTTTAAGTTCCGAAGAGCTTATTCCATCAAAGCGTTTTTCCTGAGGCCAGCACATGTTCTTTTTAACTGTTTGCAATGAGAACGCAAATATGATATTGTACACTGTGCTACAGACACTGTGACGAGGCACTGGGCGCTAATTCCGCTCCAAGTGCTGTGTGTTTGACAGATGTTCATCTTACGCTAAAACTCTGAATTCATCATTTTTAAATCATCCGTCCAATTGCAGTAAAGAAATGGCAGAATAAATACCACAAAGACCACCCACCACACCCTACATGTTCAAGTGGTGAACACCAACTACAATAGAGGAGAATAATGCTGCTCTCTGAGTACAAGTAATTGGCAATTACTCTGCCTTGTGCTCATTTGTTGATAACACAAACAGTCTGTGAAAATAGATACTTGCAACACATAAATTAACAATTACTTCCACAGATATTCATAGTGACCAAAGCATCTCAGCAGGGAAAACAAATGACTTGCTGGACACCACAACTAAATCTAGATCACCTCTTGAGTTTTGGTGAGGATTGATGAGCGTGAGCAAACATAATGGAAGTAAATTCACCTGTTAAGGGATCGTTACAAATACCCTGTGTTTTAAAAGTAGCAAGTCCTCATGCAGTGAGAAAACCTGAGCAATGCATAGAAATCAAACTTTCTGAAGCATCAACATGCATTGATAATTGTATTATAATTACCGGTATGATGTAGCCCTCTGAATTGGATGGGTACAGTGCAGTTTTCTTTTTACCTATCTGTTCTATATTTCTATATGTCTTTTAAGTGGCATTAATTGTAAACAGATTTTTCATTCAGTCCTTTTTTTTCTTTGTTTAGAATTTAAAAAGTTGGACAAAAAAGCATTCACAGTTCTTTTAATTATCAACCTTAGTTTCTCATCTAATGAAGTTTATTGAAGCTGAATTATCACATGAATAGAATGAATGAATTCCAGGCCTGAAATGGTTTGAATACAGTTGAGTATAGGCTTTTCTACCTTCATTTCAGTTTTCGGTCTTTTGTCTGTCTCAGTATTAAAATGTTTTTACTATGCTATCCTTTACACTCATGTACATGTATTTTTTGGGGTGAAATAATATTGTTTGCCTTCTTTCCTTTTGGGACTGTTTCATAGCATTACAGTATTTTCCTTTGTGTTGAACTGTTTCACAAGGAGTAACAAAAAGCAAATCTGTTTTTTAACCTATTATTCATTTAATTGTAGTTAAGAAATCAAGCCTACAAAACAAACAAAATTTTTTTCCTTGGTTTTAAGTTAATGTGGTTGTATGTCACTTAGGTATTAATTACATTCAAGTGGGAGACTGAATAATACACTGAGTACATAGTTGGCTTAGATACTGATGAGTTATCAAGTACACATCATGTTCAAAATACTTAGGTCTAAATAAGAGCATCTGCACTTCAGTGTAAATAATGTTCTTTACTGAAGTGTATACCCCCAGGAAATCCCATGCTGCAGCGAGTTCTTTTGTCCCCACATGCCTGTAAATAGTAATTGATGAAAAAATATTTCATTGATGTAAGGTTGCTTAGATTTTGTTGCAAAATAAGGATGAAAAACTCCTTGGTTCATTTGCTTGAAAGTTAGCCATCCTTAAACATTAAGCGTACTACCATGGCATCAAGTACATCACCATTTCTGTCTGATTAGTTTCTTTTTTTTTTGTCATTCCAATTTCTGGAGTAGTAAATAGTGCATTTGCTACATGCAGTATTATTATCAGTTACAATCTTGCATCTGTTAAAAAAGAGATACGGTGTTATTGTTTTTTTTAGTGTTGTGTTTTTAAATCTGCTTTTCTGCCCTTGCATGACAGCATGTGATTCTGAGGTGTGTGTGTGGTTTTGTACTTCCCTCACAGGGGCCATCAGCCCGTTGAGCGCCGCAGCGGCAGCAGCCGCAGCCGCAGGTCGCGTTGCTCTGTCCGGGTCCGGAGTGTCAGGGGTCCTATTGGCGTCCAACCTAAATGAAGAGGTAAACTAACCAATAAGTATAATGTGAATCATTATTTTTAACCTCTGCTTTAAGCCACTCGCTTCAACTATTGAACAGACGCTGCTGAATGATTTTCTTGAAAATAGTGTGAATTCCTGCGTGAGTGCGTGTTTGTATGTGTCTTTTGTCCACTACACAACGTGATTTATTATGTGTCTTAAACCTAGATTTAGTTCGTCTCATATAATTCTAATAGATTGAAGTCACAGGGCAACTGTAGGTAGGTGTCAGGGCGTAATACATTCTCTTTAGTATATAATGTATTACATGCCAAAAATAAGCATTAAAATACTTTAAATACTGGTGTTGTAGGTGTTTCTTCTCTATGCACTAAAGACTCACTTTAACCCTTTTTTGTTTTTGCAAGCAAACCGTTATGCTTCAGAAAATCCTTGTAGGACAGACACACCCCTTGTTAGAGCATATACATATATATATATATATATATATATATATATATATATATATATATATATATATATATATATATATATATATATATATATCCTGTTTTTTGTATGTTTCATGGTCAGCACTAGAAATTACCTAATGGTCAGTTCACCTTTCTGAGACACGTTCAGACTGGAGCATCCCCCTGTAGCTGCACGTAACAAAATGTATACGTGCGTGTGTGTGTGTGTGTGTGTGTGTGTGTGTGTGTGTGTGTGTGTGTGTGTGTGTGTGGACTCTTCAGACTGATTTTTGTTCTCCATTGACTGTCATAGTTCCTAAATGTAAATGTCTTCAATATTTTCAAGCATTTTATGTTTGAGCACGTTGTGTTTCCAAATCAAATTTTAAGAATACTGTTATGTTTTGAACTTTTGGTTTTCTCTAAGCTGATCACCTATATATTTGTATGTTTTATATTTCTGTTTCTTTTGTCAAGTCTCAGTTTATTCTCTAATTGTAAATGTAGGTATTGCTATACCTACTGGGGATGGGCATTTTAAATAATCTTCTAAAAATGAGTACTTGCATTAAATTATTATAGAACACTCCCAAAAAAAATGGCGTAAGAATGCAGAACACAAGCAAAAATGCAGGTGGACGTTAGAGTCAGCAGCACATCTTAAACTCCACTGTCCTGACCTCTTCTCCACTCTCATAGCTGTTGTTCACTGCAGTGGTAGCCTGTCCTCTGATTTAACAACAGCTCATAGCCATGCCCTCTTCCATGAAGCTTAACAGGATCATTTTTCCAGTAAATATTTTCATGGCGAGCTGGCGAATCTTGGCTGGCGCTGATCTTATCCTAAGGCTACATGCTAACACAGCTAGTTGAGAGATTTTTTGTCATTCAGGTGTCTCAGCTGCTTTGTCCTTGTGCTTAATGCACAAATAGTTAGCTGTCAAAGTAACGGGCAGATACAACATTACGGAGCTCACGCTGCACCTTAAAGTGGTTTACTTTGTGGAAACACTTCCTAACAGCACTCATATATCTGCTGCTGAACACTAAATGTTATGTACTGCAAAGTGTTTTTTTCTATATGAGTGTGCAGATATTCATAGGTGACAGTTACATCACTGCACCCAGTCAAAAAATGTAAACTCTGAATATAGAACATGGTTAGTTTACTTCGTTATTTATTATGGAAAAAGCTGCAAGTACTCAACACCTTAGGGAAATTCAGACATCCAAATCAGGTACTCTGAGACTCATGCCCACCCCTATTACCTGTACTTATTGCCAGTTGTTCTCGGTTTCTGTGTGCTCCATCTATCTATCCTCCTTTCTCTGTCTGTTTTTGTTACTCTGGAGAGGAGTGGTGGTTTTTCATACTTATGCCGCCTTCTGGTAAACTCTTGTTGCAAACAGCTGTATTCTGGCTGTTTGTACTGTCCTCTCTGGTGACCAATCAGCTTGCGAGCAGCAGCTCCCGCATATACTCAACGAGTATGGGGAGTACAATCCAGTGGCGAATTAGAGTGTGGTGTGTGGCCGTTTCTCATGTTGTGAGTGATGATTCCAGGTGATTATATGTCAGTCATTTGTTCGTTCTTTGTCATCACATGAACAGACATCTATGGTCAGATTACATTCATTTTCATGCTGTACGTGTACTCTGATTTCCAGGTGGCTTAACAATAGAAACCCTTAAGATTAACATTTATTGCACTTGATTTGTAGTTTGCCAAAGGAAAAAAAAAAGAGAATGCTAGGAAAACATCTGCCAGTGATGTTAGATTATATGACATTATGTCTTATTTCCATCAGTGCTGCAACAGAGCTGGACAGGAGAAAATAATTTGGTTAGCTTAGTTAATATGTGGTGTGCCTCATATAATACCTGCTTTTGTCACACAAGTGCAAGTCTAGATATCAGTGATTTTCAATATTGATTGCAGTGTAAATTAACGTGTCACAAACTGCTCTTGTGCCAGCAGTGGACTCTGCCTTCATAGTTCACTGAGGGATGTGTGAATACATTTTTACATTAAAGTAGACAAATTAAAGTTGTTCTCTCCAGTTCCTTTACACATATCTGTCAGTCCAGTCTGTCAGTCCTACACAGTATTCCACAGTATTCCCTTTGGCACCTGTTAGCTGCTCAGCCATCTGCTTCATGGTACTGCCTCCTTACGTTGTGATGTCTCCTGCCACTCACTCTGTCATTCAGTTATATATTTCATGCTTTATTCATTTTTTTTCATTTTTGAATTTAGTATTTTCCACCTCCCGACCATCCGTTTGCTTCACTGATAAATGCATTCAGCAGGTTGTGTGTGTGTGTGAGTGTGTGAGTGAGAACAGAACTTGAAGAAATATGCATGTATGACTGTGTGTGAGTGTGCTTGGAATCGATCCAGAAATCATTCAGACTCCGTTGATGTTCCACTGATGCTCTGTTTACTGACCTCTGCTTTGATTTTTGTCCTCCTCTCCTCCTTTCTCCCTTCCCTGCCTCCTTCCTGCCCTCCTCTGCTCCTCCCTTCACACATTTATTTTCTCTCCATTTGGCCATACACCCTTTAATGTTACACACTTCTCTTAAACACCCCCCCCTTTCTTTGGGTTTGCTGTTTTGACCCCCCTCCCCCTTCCAAAAACAACCTAAACAAAAATCCCTCCCTTGCCTTCCATCTTTGCTCAACCCCGCATCATCATGGAAACCACCACCTCCCCCCTCGTCCAACGCTGGACGGTCTGCTCTCTGCCTTCGTCTCTCCTCTTCCTCCTCCTCTGCTCCTCCTCTTCCTGTCCTCTGCTCTGCGGTCTCTCTCTCTAAAGATGGTCACGCCTCAAAGTCTCTTTACCCTCTTCGGTATGTTCAACCTCTACTATTCTATCTGTATATCTCTCTCTGTTAATCCAATTTTGTTCACTTTCTTCAGTGATGTCGTGGACGCACTATTCCTCATATCTTTCTGTATCTCCAAGTCTCCCTCTATCATATTTTACACTGCAGAGTTAAAATTTTCTCGTCTCTACATTGAAAGAATAGTGAGTCTGACAAAAAGTCTGTGTGGTCAGCTTATCTCTTAACTAATGAGAACAAAGGCACCAAAATCATTCATGTGTTTTGCTTTTATGTATCAACCCATGAAGACAAAACCTGATCATTACCTACAGATTGGAGCTCATATTGTGGACACAGTGTAAGAAGTGTCTTCTTACAATAACAACAGCCCCGTAAAGTGTTACTTACTTTGACTGCCCGTTGTCAGTTTCTTCCAATTAAATGACAGTCACATTTATTTTGTGCTCATGTTAAAACAGTAGTTATGTGTCCATATGAACATTAAAACAGGTTTAGCATGTGTTTAGCTGCTCTCTTTCTAAAGTGATTTCGGCCCCTGAATTGCATTGGCTACCATTCACGCTAATGGCTTCCGACACTGCGTTTCGGTCAATGCATTCTGCCCCTTTTGCTTTCCACACATACCGTTTAGCTGCATGCGAAGCCAAGCGCGTGCACATGCTCAGACTACAAATGGAAACCCTGAATGTTTCCAGTACCAAAATGTTGTCACAAGCCAACAGGTTCAGCATTCATACGCGTATATCTGTTTGAAGAGATTGAACTGATTTCAACAGAAGTGATGGGAGACAAAATCCACAGTCCTCATGTTAAGCAAAAATATATTCTGAATTTATATGTTTCAGTCTGAGTTGAATAAATCAAACGGCTATCTTCCAAAGCTAGTTGTTTAGATGCAAAATGTTCTGTTTGTGTTGCTATCTCTTCCCTCCATGCAACTCAACAGTCAGACACTGCTCAGGAAAACATCAAGTGGAATTTGATGTCAAAAAGATTATTATTTTGTAGAATATTCTAGACCACTGAAACCGGGGGGCTTAACACTTTAGCTTAGTTTTCTTTTCACAGCACTTTAACTAAATGAATAGTAAAAAAAAAAAGAAGAAACCAAAACACTGTGCTGTGGTCATGCTAGCTTCTCTGTCCACATCAGGGTGTTTGATGGAGGGTTGGGCTCTGCTCCCCACACACACACACACACACACACACACACGCACATTCACTGTGTGGTGGAGACAGTGAATCAAGTGAAGTGAACGTATCTTTATAAAATAGAAAACCAGCATTTCCATCTGCTTTGGGCGCATTAGACGCAAAAGATAAGTTCATTAAAGCACATACGAACAAGTAGTAACAAAAGCTAACTGTTTGTCTTAGGCAGAATTCTTAAAATTCTGTATACGTTTGGTACTGCTGGTTGAGATGGCCGCTGCCCCTCCAAACCAGCGTCGCCTCTGCACCTGCAGGCAGCAAATCCACATCAACAGCAGGGGTATTTTGATGTCCTAACCACACCGACCCCTGCACCTGCTTAAAAGTTCCTCTCAGAGTTAAGGAGGATGGGAAGATCACAGCTTAAATCACTAGTGAGTGTAATCACATATTTGTCTAACTTTTCTTCTTGCTTATATCTAGCACGTAATGTGGAGACGTAAAAATGCATCGATTTTTCGTCAAATAACAAAACTTTCTTCCCCACCAGACCGCACAACACCCACCCCTTCCCTCCATAACAACAGCACCCGAGCCCTTCAGAAAACCAGACGAAAAACCTGGAAGTGTCACATAATGTAGATCTTGTCCCCCACCACTTTCATTGGAAGCTGAACCTTTTTATTTCTCATTGCGCTCTTCTTTTGCATTCGAAAAGAGCCACGCTGAAAACATCTAAATCTAGCGGTTTTCTGATGTACTTCGTTAGGTGGCATTAGGGCAAACCAAAAGTTTTACTCGGTCAAAGATAGTACATTCACACGCAAAGAAACAACACATGTTTTGGAGTAATTTACTCAATATTTTGTATGCTAAATTCAACTTAGTCTGTTTGTTAATTGGAGAACTTTAGAGCCCCAAATCTTGTAGCTTTCATTAATAGACATGGATCATTGTAGTGTGTATGTTCTCAGCACATTATTGGTTAAGTTGATCACGACAGTCCAATGTACTCACTAAGACTCATTCTAGCTCTCAAAACCCGTGCATCTTTTCCTTTTTTGTCTTTTTCTCTAGACTTTCTTATGAATCAAGTGCAGTCATAGTTCACTTTTTTTTTTTTTATTATTTTATTCTACAACTTTGCAGTCGGGACTCAGTCACCTACACTAGAGCATATCAGAAGGTTCACATTAGACTGTCAACCAGCCCATAATATTTATGTTTTGTCCTTACACGTTCACACACTTTTAGCTACTCCAGGAGCTATATAGATGTTTAAAAAAGTCTAAGATAATCTGCATAAAAAGCCTAGAAAGAACTTTGCTCTTATTTCTATATGTATTGAGTATGTTTCACACGATAGTGCGGGTGTTTTTAAAAGGTTTTTGTAGATGTCATCCATGCCCTACCCTGTCCAGTTTATGGTTTTGCTCAAGCTGGATTTCTGAATCATGCACACACTGTCAAGTGAAAACACTCGCCACTCAGTCAGATGCCACACAGACACAAGTGTGTGTCAGTTGTAAAGCTGAGATGTCTGACTTTTCTCACTGGTTGACAGTCTGAACATAAAACTTCTGGGTTATAAGCGTTTGATTGAGTTTCTAGTGGAAGTCAAATGGGAAGATTCCATCTTTTCTTTTCGTTTGTCTTTCTAGCACTAACTTTATTCCTTCCATCCTTCACACCTTTCCTTCTTTTATCTTCGTCGTCTCCATCTCTCCTGCTCTGTCTGTTCTGTGCTCCACCCTGCTCTCTCTCTCTCTCCCTCTCTCTCTCTCTCTCTCTCTCTCTCTCTCTCCCTCTCCCTCTCTCTCTCCCTCTCTCTCCCTCACTTACCTACCTTCAGGGGTCTATGGTGATGTCCAGAGGGTGAAGATCCTCTACAACAAAAAGGACAGTGCTCTGATACAGTTGTCCGATGGCAACCAGGCTCAGCTGGGTGAGTTTTTATGCTTTTTTATTATTATTTTTTTTTAATAATAATTAAATTATATATATATATATTTAATTGGGTGGCAAAAAAAGACTGATCATGCCATGGTAACTTCATTTGTTCAAATAAGAGAGTGATTGTTAAAATAACATGCACACATACACCCATCCAATCCAGTCCAATCCAATTGGCCTGCACATCTTAGCACTTTATTTTTCTTATCGTCTTTCGTGTTACAGCTTTTGTTCTGTACACTCTGTAAATGTGTATGTGTTGTCAGGCTGTCATACTAAACGCTTGTTATTTTCTGTTTTTACTCCCCTTTAGCTATGAGCCACTTGAATGGTCAAAAAGTGTTTGGTAAAGTGATGAGAGTGACGCTGTCTAAACATCAGACTGTGGCTCTGCCCAGAGAAGGACTGGATGACCAACTATTAACTAAAGGTAAGAGCCTATCTGTAACCTGGCAGGGAGCTTGTCTTTAAACATAATTAATTTGTGGTTCTGCTTGCTGAATTGTTTAAATGAACAGAAAAATATATTTGCAAAACTCAACAATAAATGTATTCTTGTAATGTAAAATTGTATTTGAAAGAAGGCGGACGAGACTGCAACTTCACCTAGCCTAAGAGAACAAATATTTACTTTTTATTTTGGGGTAAACTGTCTCTTTAAATCAGCAGTTTATGTGTCAACGGCCAGATTAGACAGGTCTAAAACATTTGTCCCAATAGTCAGTTCAATTCAGTTCAATTCAAAAACACTTGGTTTGTCCCCAGGGGACAATTAAAAGGCACACAGTAGTTCCAGTAATCAGACAGAAGTCAGAGAAGCACTGATACCTATTTGACCTTTTGGCTTTAAATAGTGAGAAAGCCTTTGACCAAGTAAACTGGACTCCAGCATTCCAAACATAAAATTCATTTAGAAGTCATTTTGTACTAACAATCATCGATCCAACAACATTGCAGGACAACAGGTGCAGGATGACAGCAGCTTCTCAAAGCGTCACACTGTCTCTTGATTGCATAGCACGCTCATAGGGCTCGCGGCACCTTTCCAGCGTTGGCTCCAGTGCGATCGTGTCTGCAGTTGTTGTTCAACCAATCAGAGACTGTGTTCCTGACTTGTCGACCAATTAGAGGCCGCGTTCATGTGACAACTCGTATACAGTATTGCAGTGATGATGGTTATGAGTTCAACACCCCGTTGACTGCGGTCACAGCTGGATTAGCATTTTGAATCTAGCATATTGCAAGTATTTCTGCTTCTAAACTTAAGAGCAACATCACACAATTTACATTTAACTGTTGCAATTTTGGAGGAAATGTTCCCACACCTAACTTCATTTAACTCGCTGCATTTTTTTTTCCCCACTTCAGACTGCTAACTTTCTAACTGCTATTGTGTTTATGGAAATGAACCTGTAGACCAACATGTATAATCAGCCACAAATATTCTCATTGTTTAACCATTGACGTCTAGGAGTGTTATTCACATTTTTTATTATCTTAAAGATGAATTTGCACTTGAAGTTGTCATCATGTCAATACTTTGTTTTCGTTGGCACAGATTTTTCTGGCTCGCCCCTCCATCGCTTTAAGAAGCCAGGATCCAAAAACTTTCAAAACATCTTTCCGCCATCGGCAACACTTCACCTCTCCAACATCCGGTAATACTGTGTTTGTCAAACACATTGTTTAATCAGTGTTGCAGATGCTTTGGCTTCATGCTGATTTGCTTTAACGTGATGGTGATTTGTCTGTGCGTGTTCAGGGATGGAGTAGGAGAGGATGATCTACGCCTTCTCTTCTCTAACAGTGGGGGAACTGTCAAGGCCTTCAAGTTCTTCCAGTAAGAAACAGTTCAGCGAAGCTCTTTGTGGCACTACAAAGAGATGATCTGACAAACCAAGCTCGTAATGAAAGATCAGTGGCTTGTGTCATACTTTGGACCGAGCTACCCTAGAAGTAAACCGTCTTGTGCAGACAAAGAAAAATAAAATCCAAACTTTTACTGTTATTTTCCGCAACGTTCAGCTGTTTGTCTCTGCTCCTTCCTCATCAGGGACCGGAAGATGTCTTTGATCCAGATGTCATCAGTAGAGGAAGCGATCCAGGCTCTGATAGATCTTCACAACTACGACATGGGAGGGAATCACCATCTGAAAGTTTCCTTTTCAAAGTCTACCATCTAACCCTCACACTTGACTCCTAAACCTTTAAGATCCGTGACGAGCAAGGAAGTCACCACCATTTGTCTTCTTTTTGACATTTTCTGTTAACCTCCCCTGCACTATTCCCAGACCTTTAAGTAGTACATATCTTATCACTGAAATGTGCTTCAGTGTCCAAAATGTAACATTCAAAGTAAAACATTTGAAATGGTTTTCAGTTAAAACACTGAGAACATCCAAACTCCACATAGTGCATTTTGTTGATCAGTAGAAGCAGCGCATACGTTAGTCTTACTTTTAAAGGTAGTTTGAAAAGTTGGCGAGTTCTTGTCCTGACCTGTGTGACATTTCAAACGGCAACTGAACACCAGCTGAAAATCGTGTTTTTGTATTTGAACTTCTCACCTTGCTGCTTTGAAATAAAAGCACACTCACAGGTGAATCAGTACACTGTGACATCGGCGTTGGGTGTGGCTACAGGTGCAACCAAGCCACACCTCTGACCACACCCAACCACATCCATCAGTGATGCTGGTCAGAGACGAAACACACTTGAATCCTTTAACCAGAGAGAACAATGAAACACTGCTGTTCAGCCAGCTGATGCTCTTTAAAGTTCTTAATTTAATCTTTATCATTGCTAAGTGCAGGTTGCTGTTTTTATATTGCCCTACCCAGTGATCACCTGTCACTGTTACAACAGTCTCTTTTTCCTTGGATGTTTTTGTTTAAGCTCCGTCAATTAACCACCTGTTATTTTTATATACGTTGTGTCACAACTCCAGTCACATAACTGCTCTTTTCTTTTCTGGTAGGCGGCCATCAGCTGCACACACACACACACACACACACACAAACATTCTCAGTGTGCTGGCTCACTCCTCCAAATCTCATCCTGCTCATTTTTGTTTTTTGGTGCTTTCAGAATCAAACATTCAGATATTTCACGGAGTAAGTATAGAGGAGGAGGAGGCGATTCGTGCACGTTTTCCCATCTGCAAAGTAAATATGTGCAGTTTAACTTGACCAGCACCCAAAGTTACTTTGTAGGCATTTTAGCAACCTACAATGAAACAGCTTGTAGCTTTTACAAACTCGCTGCACTACACAGAATCACTTTAAATGTTGTTCATACACCAGACATCATGAAAGTTTGAGGACTTGAGTACTAAAATAGAGCCCCAGTGTGTCTGTGTGTGTGTGTGGAGGGGGGGGCAATTTCAAAATTTCAAGAGGCAGCTTTTTATTTCATTGACTTATAGCTGAACAATCACTTTGAAGAAGTTTATACATGACTTGATTAAAAGCAACAATTTCATCATGGGGATGTTTGAAGACAGTCTGGGAAATGTGAATAGTAATTTGAGGCAATTGACATTGATGTTTCTTATACAAAATGGAATGTATTGATATTGATACTCTGCTGACGTGAGAACAGTGAGGATCCGAAGGTGTAGCTTTCCTTGAAGAATAGAGCCCCCTGCAGTGTTCCTCTTCAGATTCCACCCCGTCTTTTATAAACCACTGCTGTGAGTGGGTGTACACACATAGACAAATGTGGCTGTCTGCTTCGGCCTTGCTACAAACATGTGATTCTGGTCTTGGTCTCCGATTCTGGAAGGAGACCTATTGGGACCAAAGTATATTTGCCTTTAGTCTGTGGTCTCATTTGTGTCTTTAAACAGGTTATTTTACTGGTAATGTTTGTTAAAACAGATTATTTTCTTAATTATGTGAACCTTGTCTTCCCAGTCCTCTGTTTGTACGTAACAATTTGAGTTTATCTATCAAGCAGACATGCACGGAAAACTGGGTTAACTGTTTCAGCTGAGCTCATCTCCAAAGTGAGTCGTCTTGTTTCGCTCATTTCTGGTTCTTACAGCTGCGATGTTTTTACTTTAGGAGATTGTTGTAAATTTTCTACTTGAGTTCACTTTCTTTTGTGGTTTCAGATTGGCCCAAATTAAACCTGTCTTTTCTACCAACAAGCCCAAGTTAAATTGTGTGTGTGTGTGTGTTTGTGTGTGTTTGGTCTAGGTTCAGGCGTCCACTCTGTATCCTACCCGTCAATAAACTTCTCTCGCTCTGTTCAGTTCTGTCTCTCTGCTCTCGCTTCTTTCTCTCCACTATTCCCTCTTTCAGCTGCTCTGCCTACATTTCTGCTGAGACGTGAAGGGACAACAAGCCCAACCGTCTGTGTGTTCAGAGAGTTATCAGGTGGTCATATCTTTGCCACACTATCTGAACCTACAGCCATGCAACGCCACAACATGGTTGTTGTGGTCTTATTGAGAAAAATCTACTCAACAAAACTGCTTCTTGCTGCATAACCCAACTACAGGATGTGAACCCTCAGGTTGCAATACAGTATAGCAAACCTTAAAGGGATAGTCTGGATTTGCATAAACTGATCGGTTCATCAATTAAGAATATTTTATTCATAGTGACATTACTATATATCAGGTGGAGATGCACTGTGGAGGTGTCATTTATTGTATGTCTTCAGATCAGACATCGAGTTGAGAGCAGTTACCAAAATGACTAGAAAACTGGCACAAATTAATGAAGATTTCAATGCATTGTATGTTTTAGGTCAGACCAAACTGCTCACACCATAAAAACCAAAGCACAAATTCAACCTGACCTGCACTCGTGCGTTCTGTCGTCATCGCCAATGACACCACTGCCCTTAAGCTGGGCACTTCACCTGCTGCTGCCCCGGTGGAGCTGCTTGTTGTCCAGGGGATCAGACAGGACACTTACAGCTACAGTACACCACCTACCCCTGCAAACATAAAGGTTACACAATCAAAACAAGTTTTTGTTTGAAGGGATAAAGTTTGAGAGCGTTCTTCCCTGTTCTCCCCCCCACTATCAAAAGCTGAGCTTGTCTCCTAGGCAGATGTTATGCCATACGCTCTACATTTAACTGTACCTTGAGTGTCGTCGTGAGTTTTACATTATAATGATGATGATGCAGGTTCCAGTATGTTGCTTTGAATCGAAGGTTGTGCTCTGAATTGTGCATCACGAACCTCCTCCATCACATCCATGTCTCATTCTTGTGAACACCATATCTCAGTAAAACACAGGGAAATTCATCAAATTAGGCACAAACATCCACTTCTACCAGTCCAGGATGAAGTGATAAGATTTTGGTGGTCAAAGGTCCCTGAGTTAGTGTATCTTTGTCATTTGGTTTTCTTTTCCACCTTCAAGCTGCTCGTTGTGTAGATCTTCTGTGCTGAGTACCATGTGAGCGATGGTTTTGTTGTTGAGATCAGAGAGGTTGGGGTTTGGAAGACGGATCAATGAATTTGGGAACAGTGTGTGTAATGTGGGACAGCTTGTTCTTGTTGGAGAGAGACAGCATGAGAAAACGGGGTGCAGTAGACTGACATGTATTGAATTCTGCTTTTGCAGAGCAGTAACAGAAGGTAGGGGACAACAGAGAGTGCTTTGAGTTGGAAAACGGCAGTATTCAATGCTACGTTCATTGTGCAGGGTGATTGCATTGTGTTTGAAACTGTCAACCTGCTTGACTGCCTCACTCAGAAACACATTTATTGTCATTGAAGAGGGCAAGCGTCTGATAAATAATAAAGACCGACACATGAACACTTTTAATCCCATTTTTACTTTAATACAACCTGATAGTGTCCTTACATTGGTCCCTTTCTAACTTGGTAAATACTCATATCTTCCTGGCCGCAGTTTGGAGGCAGGCTTTCTATTATTTGCAGTCTCCAAGCATAAGTTCAGATAACCCCAATTACACCACCAAGATTATATTTTCACAAATTTGAAGAAAGCACAGAAATATTTCCTGCTTGTATAGGTGTATTTGTATTAAATAACCATATATGTCCCCCTATTCTGTTCTCTTTATTTTCCTGTGCATATGTTCTATGTATGTAGGATGGAGGAGACTGCAAACTTTTATTCAGTTGAGCAAGATACCTTAAATTACCTTGATCTTCGATTCTTAAATAGACCACTCAGCATAACAGATGAACTGAACTGAACTAAAACAGATGGAGTGTCTCTTTAGATGCAGTGTTGGTGTCACTTGCAGTTTCTCTTAGATCCACCAGAGGTCAGCGTGAGCCAAGTCCTGTAGCCTGAAACTCCCAAACAGCTGTGCTGCCAAGAGAAGACTAAACCCCATGAATAACACAGTGATACATAATGGAAGTAAACTCAGTTTCAGGCACTGAAAGTGGAAATTTGAACATAGGATGAAGTAATCTGTTGATTCATCTATATCTTTCTGTTATCCGACAGGGTCATCTCCCAGAATGTTTCATAACTAAGCCGTTATTATATGACTTCGCAGGCACACACACACACAATATGAAGGGAGAATAAAAGAGGATAGAGTTACAACGAAGGCGACTGTATCTAGGATGAGATCATCAGACAACTGTTGTCTCGTACAGATGGTGGATGGAGCTTTAAGCCAGGTGCTGCTCTGTTGAACTCTGCAGGAGACACTGATGTAACAAAACTCTGGCAGCCATGCTGGAGGTCTGTAGCTCTCAGGACTGGTCATCTAGCAGACTTACCTGTTTAAACACACACACACAGTTCAGAACTGATCATTTCAGCAAACAACCAACCACTACTCTAGGGTTGAACATGGGCTGTGTGCTTCCACCTCCTGTTTACACTGTACACCCATGACTGCAACCCCAGACATGAAGAGAACTAGTATGCAGACAACACAACCAACAACAACCATCAGGCCTACAGATGATGAGAGTTCATATCAGGAGGAATTCATGGTGCAGAGAACAACTTAGTCCTCAGCTTTGACAAAACCACCAAGTTCCTGAAGGAAATAGACATCACCCTTCTCCACACTGATAAAGGACAGAAACAACTGTACTTTTTAAATAAAACTTAAAAGCTTATATTCTGCCATGTTCTTACCCAGGAGCAAAAGAAAAAATCTTAACTGGAAGCATCACAAACTCGTATGGTTGGTGTATGACCGAGAACAGGAGACATCCCAAGCCATCATTGGTACCCATCTACTGAACATCCATGATACTGGTGAGGTCAGGTGTCCGCACAGAGCCCAAAGGATACTAACAGACAATACTAACCCCATACACAGGTTGTTCACTGTGCTGGCTTCTGCCAACAGGTACAGAAGTATTTGCTGGTGTACCACCAAACTACCGAGCAGCATCTCTCCACAGGCTCCTCTTGAACTCGTCCTTTGTGTATATAAGAATGTAAGTTTGTTTAGTTGTTTTGTATAGCTGCCCAAACCAGATTTTAGTTGAACTTTTTTTTTTAAATATAATTTTCAGATACTGAAAGCTCAATAAATTTCCTCTCCCTTGTACTGAGGCGAAGGCGACAGGCAAATAAAACCTAAAATGTGTGACGTAAGTGGTGTCATTTTGGGCAAACTGATCCTTTAAAATCATGTCTGTTGACCACATATTCACAATTCTCCTCAGGTATTATGTTTTCTTAATGGTTGAAACAGTCACTACCCAGATGATTAACTACACAGGCAAAGAAAAGACACTCAAAATTTGACCCTGTACATTATAAACTATATATAATATTATACAGCTCTGTGAGCTCTCAGCTGACCAATAGCATGTACCCTCACTGATGACCTCAGAGCCCCTCCCCTTCTGTGTGTGTGTGTTCAGTGATGTAGATGATCCACAGATCCGTGGTTGATGTGTTCCTCCCTTCCCCTCCTCCTCCATACCTCCATTTTCCTCACACATATAGTCTTTGGTGGTGAGGGGAAGGGGAGAGTGGGAGTGGAGGAGGAGGAGGAGGAGGAGGTGTAGGCCATTAGTCAGTGGGGTGAAACACACACACACACACAGTCTTGTTTCCATCACTTTTGGGAACATTATGTAGACTTAAATTCATTGTCACCGCCTAACCAGAACAATAAACATTACTTGCCTAATCCTAACCCTAACCTCAGCCTCACCTCAAAGCGAGTCTTCACCCTAATGATTTACATCATGAGGATTTGCAATTTGTCCCTGTAAGAAAGGCGGGTCCTCACAATGTGATTGTGTAAACAGACTTTTGTCCCCGCAACTACAGGAATCCGTGTCCACACATAGACACACACACTCACACACACGCACACAGAACAGAACACTTAGAACATAATGGCAGTCATTCAATCTCACTTCCTCCTCCAGCTGATGAGAGGATGTACTGTATGTTTCTGCTGTAATGAGAGTTTAGCAGACAATTCAACGCTTTCTTCATGATTTTGGACATTTCTGGTTCTGCAGCTTTTGCAGCTGTTCACATTAAGAGATTCTGGGGGGCCGGGGGGGTTTGAGATTGTATGTGTCGCAGCTGAACGTGGTTCAAGTCGGTAGGGTTGATGAAAGCGTAAGACATACATAAATGTCCCCTTTCTTCAATGGGATGACCAGATCTCACACACTGACCTTGAGTTTAAGTACCAGGAGTGCGTCCTGGGTCTGTTCAAAGTCAGATGTGACACCTACTAATCCCAGGTGTCCAAACACCCAAGGCACTTTACTCGATCACTGAGACCACAACGCAGAGAAACCTGCTCGCTTCCGTGATCTTATTCTTTTAGTCACTACCACAGGCTCATGAGGATAACTACCGGACTGGAACTAAGACACTTTAACCTTTTTACACCAAAGTTAGTGTGAATACGCATGGCTTTTAAACACAAGTAAACTCAGCTAAAAATAGCTGATTTTCCCATTGCCAGTGGAAGAGCCTCACTCTCAGTGTCACACACTCCAGAAGACAGGGAACAGTAGAAATCAGCAGATCATATACCTCATCAGACTGGATCCACAATACACAAAAACATATTTTACACAAACTCTTAGTCCAATCCAAGTGTCCACATTCACACCCTCTGACTTTGAGACATTGATTGAGCATATCACTTATTAGTCTGTGTGTGTTATACAGTATACGTTTAAATTACATGCAGACATAATTTACACTGAAATGTCGTGTCTTCAAAGTCAAATATTGCTTTATTACTAATGTTAACGCTGGTTAACTTCAGTAACATCCGCGCCTAAGATGTTATTGAAGAATGTGATTAATGTTCCAAATGGCTCTCATATAACGTTTAATGACATTTGATGATGTTTAACATTACAGATTAAATTGTGATCAATTTTGACATTTTGTGAGTATTTTTCTTAGTGGAGTAATTGACCCCCCCGTTACAAGTCATATAAATATAGGAAATATAGCAAATTGTTATCATTTCACCACTGAAATAACAATGAAAATGATAGTGAGTAAGCATGACAATGGGCCATATTTTACAATAACACCACATATTTGATAACCCTTTGCTTTTATCTGCATTACACATGACCCAAACAGCCACAACATTTTACTGTACATCAGGAAGAGGCTGTCCCCAACAGGCGTAAGCTGGTGAGCAACAGCAGGCACCGATGGTATGTCTTTCTGTGTGTTTGTGTTCGGTTTAGCCTTTAACTAAACTCACCACAGACCTCAAAGCAGTTAGCAGTCAAGTACGAGATCACTGGTTTGAGAAGCAACACACATGACAACAAATCCACTTTTTAATCCCAAAACCTTAAAAAAATAAACTCTTTGTTTTTCCACTTTGACATGGGGTCTTATGACTATTGACTCTCGTTTGGATCCAGCCTTAAGTGAACAACTGCGGTTTTTGGCTTCATTTTTCAGCCGCAGAGGTTGTAGCTTGGCTATGCTGCATCGATTTTGATGTTGTTGTTTTTTTTTGTTTGTTTGTTTTTGTTTTTTTAAGGACTGTCCATTGTGAATCCAACAATGTTAAATCACAGGAGCAGTGCTGTACTGTTGTAATACATCCATGGACAAGTCAACTGAAAATGTCATCTTGAAACTGCCACTCCTGTGAGTATTACTGAGTATTTAATTCAAAGTCCACTGAAGGAGTCATGTAAAGAACATATTATATTAATGAGGTCAGCTCCATCTTCAGCTGTCCATCCATCTGTCCATCCCTGCGTCTGTCTGGCCACTCGGCTATCCATCATCCCTTCCTCAGTCAGCCAATCGATACCTGATGTCAGGATGAGGTAAGTGATGACTTCAGAGTCATTAGGCGATATGATAGGCTGACACAGTGCCATCAGCAGCCGCTGCTCGAAATGGATGGACCCCAGACACCCCGTGTCGTATTTCACTGGTTTCACACACACACATACACACGCACACACACACACACACACACACACACACACTGGCCCAGTGAGGATCTCAAATCTCCTGCCATAGAAATAGATTTTTCCCCTGCAGACCACACAGGGCTGATTCATATCTCTATTGATTTAGAAGACGAGATGAACTGAATGGGATGCAATGAGATTGGCTTCAGAACTAAATGAGAAATTAATCAAATCAATCTGTTCAAGATACACACATAGAAACAGTTACATATATAACCAATTGTGAGAGAAAGACATATCAATAGTGTGAGGCTATAATCTGGAATGAATTATGAGATAATCCTGCTGAAATTGTCATGAGTCAGAGAGGTGAAGGTTGTCACAATATAAACTGTGCTAATGCAGAAGCTGGATGTTTCCAGGAAAGCACTCAGCTGTTTCCACTGCTGACTGGTTTGGCTGCTCGTCTTAACAGTATTCTACTGGAATTCATCAGGACGGAAACTCGTAAACTGTTCCAATCAAACAAAGCAGGACAACGAGGCTGCCTTTTGAAGCACCAACAGCAATCTGTGATGCCTGACACACGCTGTCCTTCCATCTCCACCTCCACCTTTTTGCTGTGCTTAACAATATCACACTACTACTTGTGTTGGTACTGAATGTAAAGCTATAAGCAACAGTCAATTATTTTTCACAAGATGATGCAAAAAAACAAAATAATAATAATAAAGAGGACTGAAAGTCAAAATTTTAACCTACTTTTAATATTTCAGTAGTGTTTTCAGCATTTTTATATTGTAGCCTGTTTATTACAAATGATGTACAGTATATTATATATTGACACAGTGTTGTGATTGTAGTGTTTCAGATTTTTAAATGTATTTTGTAGCCATGTGGGCATCACAGTGGTGCAGTGGTTAGCACTGTCGCTTCATAGGAAGAGGGTTCCAGGTTCGAATCCCGGTCTGGGCCCTTCTATGTGGAGTTTGCATGTTCACATGTTCTCCCTGTGCCTGCGTGGGTTTTTTCCGGGTACTCTGGACTTCCTCTCACAATCCCCAAAACACATTACACATTAGGTTAATTGGCTACTCTAAATTGCCCCTAGGTGTGAGTGTGAGAGTGTATGGTTGTCTGTCTTTGTGTGTTGGCCCTGCGATTGACTGGCGACCAGTCCAGGGTGAACCCCGCCTCTCGCCCGTAGTCAGCTGGGATAGGCTCCAGCTCCCCCGCGACCCTGACGGATAAGCGGTATAGAAAATGGATGGATGTAGCCTTGTCATTACAATATAAAAATTAACTTGATGCAAGTGTCTATGTCTATGCAAGTGACTACAATGTGACAGTACAAAGGGCTGCTGTATGGAAACAGCGTTAGCATATCTAAAACAACAACGACTTCAGCAGCCTCCGCCATATTTAATGCAAGTTGAAAACACACTATTCTACTTTACATTTCACTGTGACGCACACACACACACACACACACACACACACAGGATTACAGGGCTGGTTAGTCCATCACTTGAGACTGAAACATATTACCCTCTGGATGAATTGTAATGGCCCCTAATTTTTTCCTCTAGTGCCATGATCAGGACAAATTCAAAACTAATCCAACACTTTGATTTATGACTAAACAAATTACATTACCATCAGCATCAGTTGTACTTTGTGTTTAGTGCTGATCAGGAGTTTAATTTTACCCAAAAGAAAGTGAACGTGGCAAAGATTACCTGCTAAACATCAGGATGTTAACATTGTCATTGTGAGTTTAACAGCATGCTAACATTAGCATGGTGGTTGAGGAAATGTTACATATCATATCTTTAAGAATGTGACTAATTATCTTGATGTCAACAGTCATGAAATACAGCGTGATATAATGAATGTGTACAGATTGAAATGATCCATTCTGTAGCCTGTAACGAATCAGTAAACAGTGTTGATCTCTAAGTATATTAAGTGAGTTTTGGAGCACAGACTGTAGGAATTAGACACCAAATCAAGCAAAATAAATTCCCACTCTGAGTCATGTTTCTTGTCACTTGTCCATATTTACTGGTGTTGATCAGTTAGCTGGTATGAGTTTGTGAGGAGGAAGTGACTGTCCCCAACTGCTTCTTTTGGCCAGTTTAGCAGGACTCGATTTATGTCCACTGCTACCGATGAAGAAAGCTGTATAACAGTAACAGCAGATCACTAGAATGCACACTGACCGAAAATTGCAGCCTCAACTTTTTTTATTCACTCAGATTATTTTTAAAAAAGGCGGCCAGCAAAACCTCCACTGATCCTGTGTGTTTGTGTCATGTTGTCACAGATGTTTCATCTGTGGGTGCTATGAACACTGAGGGGACACCAGCTGCAGTGGAAAACAAAACTATGAAAAAGTACTCGGTACCAAAAGCACACAAGTAGAGTCAAGTGAAGCCATATTTAACAGTAATGTGCAGTGGAAACAGCTTTTGATGCCTTTAACCGACGAAAGATACAACGTTAAATATTGTTTCTCAAGATTCTGTCAAATCTGAACTTCAGCAAATCTAGAAAAATCTAAAGATTTTTTTGTCCCTCCAAACATGGCAGAAATGTGCATCCTCATCAGCTGGAGCAGGATGTGAGGTTGAATGAATGACCATTATATTCTCTCTCTCTCTCTCTCTCTCTCTCTCTCTCTCTCTCTCTGTGTGTGTGTGTGTGTGTGTGTGGGCAATTGATGCACTGGCTCTCAATGTCATGTTTCTACCATTTGTCTCCCTTGGAAACAGAGAGAGAGAGGGAGACTTAAAACCCCAGAGCAAACAAGAGGACATCTGGACCTGTCTGTCTTCCTCTCTCCTCCTCTCTTCTCTTATTCTCCTCCTCTTGAATTCTCCTCTCGTCCTCTTTCAAACCTCCTCTGTCCTCCTCCTGTCTTCTCCTACTACGTGCCTTCTTCATATCTCTGTCTCTCTCTCTCTCTCTCTCCCTGTCACTCTCTGGGGGCTATCAATCACAGGTGCTGTGACGGCGGCCAGGCTGTAGGTGGTCATGCCGACGGCAGATGGCTCTTTATCGCTGGAGCCCTGGCCTCTCCATGACAACCGCAGAGAGCAGGAAGTGACACATCCAGCCAAGTGGAGAGAGATTCATCTGGACAGGAGACACACACACACACACACACACACACACAGAGTCACGTTTCCATCACTTTTGGGGACATTACATTGATTTACATTCATTTCCTGGAGCCCTAACCACCACATAACCATAACAATAAACATTACTTGCCTAATCCTAACCCTTACCTTAACCAAACCCTAACCTTTTATATTTTCTTGCCATCAAATCCGTATCTTCAGGAAACATATAGCATGACATATTTCACAACTTGACTATTTTTATAACTGTGCTTTAGGGACCTAACACTGTCTTGTACAGTCTGTACTTCTCTGTGTCTACAATCAAGGTCTTGATCCAGGTTAGCACATTAAGCTGCAAACACATATTAAACAACGAACAACATATTAAGAGACATGTTCATTTTGCTCCTTTGTAGTAGATTCACATATCTATGTGGTGTTTTGGGCTGCTTTATAGTAATTATGCAATTATGTGTTGTGAATTTGCATCTGTTTATGGTACGTTGTGTCTCACTGCGGTCATCTGATAAATATACAAGCAAAAAATGTTAACAGTCACTTCACACAGAGATCCAGAGGGCCAGGGGCCTGTGCCTAGTAGGCTGTAATTCAATTCGTTTTCAGTGCCCTTTATTTATATGGCGCCAATTCACTACAAAAGTTATCTCATGACACTTTCCAATTAGAGCAGGTCTAGACCAAACTCTTTAATTAAATTTCGTAATACAGAGAACCAAACATTCCCCCTTGAGCAAGCACTTGGCGACAGTGGAGAGGAAAAACTGCCGGTTCTAGGTGGGGGGCCATCTGCCGAGAGAGAGACGTAGTAACAGCAATAATACCAGAAGTATTGGAACTGTACATAATGATACAGAAGGTACTATGGTGATTATGATAACAATAGTAGTAACAATAATGATGGTAGTAGCTGTACAGAATAGAACTGAAGATCTTTGTGAAATGCAAAATGTAATTATGTAACTTATCTTAGTTTAGAATTTATTTTGATTTAATTTGTTAAGAAAGACTCATTTTAAGTGTTCGCCATTTAGAGGGCCGACTGAGATGACAATGTTATGTTTTTGGTTTTTTTGTTCCAACCTTCAAGTGGCATGTAACTTACGATACTCATGAATAAATGACGGTAAAAATGTATAAACGACTCCTTCTTGACAAAAGGCAAAAGAGCTGCTTGCATGCGCACATTTGAATAATGTCGAGCTATAGGTTTGCGCTTTGAAAAAATGGGTTTATTCAGCTTTGGACAGGTTCGGGCCAAATTCTGTCAGGCTCGGGTCTAATTTTTGAGGCCCGATTACAGCTCTTGTACAGAGTAGTAGTAGAATTAAATAGATTAAGACTAAACAGTAGTAATAGCAGTAGGTTTCAAGCAGGACTGCAGCAGGAGGTCCAACCACGATCCATGGGAACATGGAAGGAAGAGAGAGAGCTCATTGCATTGTGGGAGATCCCCCGGCAGTCAATGACAACTGAATTTCTCCGCTGTGGGATCAATAAAATTCATCTTATCTTATCTTAAACCTATAGCAGCATAACTAGGGGCTAGCCTAGGCCCTAACTATGAGCTTTATCAAAAAGGAAAGTTTTAAATCTACTATTAAATATAGAGAGGGTGTCCGCCTATAGTTGCTTAAAACCTCCGGTTCAAGTGTGTGCTTTTTCAGGAGAGGTTTGACTACAGCTGCTTTAAAGGACTGGGGTACATAGCCTGTTATCAGGGACAGACTGATCATGTCTAATAGACAGGTGCTAAGTAAGGGTAGAGCTTCTTTGAGCAATTTAGTTGGGATGGGGTCTAAGAGGCATGTTGTTGGTTTAGATGAAAATATAAATGAATTTAGCTGAAGAAGGTCAATGGGAGAAAAGCAGTCAAGATAATTATCTGGTTCCACTGCTGTTTCTAAGGCTCCAGTGTTTGAGAGTAGATCCATTGATGAACCAAAAAAGCCAGTTATCTATCACCTGATTCTGGCAATCATGTATCTTCTCTGGCCAGCTATCTAGCTATGTCAGTCTTACATAAACTGGCTTCAAATGCACAGCTAGTGGGTACTAAACCAACCCCTTACTTAAACATACAAACACGCCAAAATGGTCACTACATCCTTCAGTGGTTACTTGTCACTGTCAGTGTCGTGCTAATGATTTTTAAAACAATATATTCATTGCACCAAGCTATTTATCAGATTTATTGCAGTGAATTCAGTTATTTCCTATTAGGCTAGTGTAGGTGTACAGATTGGCCTCTGTACCTCTTCATTGATAGATTTGTTCCAAAATGATTGTTGAACGTTAAAGGAAAAAGATGATTGCAGAGAGAACATTTTTTTCTGTGGTTCTCAATGATATCTTCTGCCATCACTGTCACTGCTGATGCTACTAAGATCATTTACAGTTGTGTTTAAGTCCAATATTCGCTCTCCTTCGCTCCGCTACATGAGGTAATTTAAGTCATTGTTTATTTTACAAAAATATTGATTAATGCAGCTTTAATGGATGAGAGTGGTGATACTCAGTACTTCAGTCATTGTCTTGGGAAGACCAAACCCAATACTACCCAATACCCAATATTTGTCTCTCAGTACTTTCCATCCTATCTGTGGCACATTTTATAAAGGCTCAGTTATTTCCTAAAACAGCTTGTCATTATTTTGCAGTAAATGTTATTCAAACAGGAAGAAACTCTGTATATGTTGGGAACTATTTTCATTGGTGGATTAATCCACATTAGTGAGTATGTATCTGATGTATTTTAATTGTAAAAGGACTATACTTCTACAGCCTAGCCTTTTTCTACTTTAATGCAGAAATCATTTTATTTAATCTCATAATTGTTGTCACACTCACACATGCAGTCCCACACTGATGGCAAATAACGCAGCCACGCAAGGCACTAAGCTGTTCACTGATTCAGTGTCCTATCCAAGGACACTTTGACATGGACAGGAGGAGCAGGGGATCAAGCCACCAAATTTTTTGAACAGTAATGGAGCTCTATGGCAGAGATGAATAAGATATATTAGGCGTTGAATACTCACAATACCAGGTTTTTGGGGTTTTTTTTTTTTTTTTAATAATGTGGTAAAGAGGACACAAACTCTAGTTTTCTGGGTTAAAGTAACCTTTCTACTACTATTTCACTTCCTAAAGCCTTTCTGCCAGAAGGTTTTCTGTAAAAATATATAAAAGTTCAGCATATAAAAGCAGCAGTGAATTTATCTAAAGTCTAAGTGTAGTGTTTAGAAGACACTGACTGCTGTATTGTCTGATTAGCAGTGATTTCAGTGAATATGACTTTTCTTGATTTGAATATGACTTTGTTTGGAATCAAGGTGTTCATTCTCTATGATTGGAAGAACATTTTACGTTCATTTAAAATTGCCTTTGCTATCCAAAAAATTTTTGCAATCAGAGTAGAGGAAGCTAATATTTTAGCTATCACACAGATTCCTAACTATATTTCCTCTTGGACAGAATAGAAATTGTGATTCTAATAACTTTCTGAAGCTAAAAGGCTCCCAGTCATCTGAACAAGGATTGAAAACATTGTGTATCTTGGGTTTGCAATGGTCTTTTGTTTTTACTTTTGTTTGTTAGCTTGCTAGTTGGCGATGTAGCTAGCTTGGCAGGTTTCTGGTACTTATGGTGTCTTCAAGAGGTGCTGATCCTGTTAGTGAGTTATGATGCACAGCGTTATTGAAAATGTTAGAGTCTATAAACATTAATTTGTCACTCTTTTTCTCCCTACAAAAGACAAAAGCACAAAACAAAATCTACTAGGCAACACTCACTTATATTGTCAGTCACCAAGCAACATGGTTAAAAACACGACCTGATGAGTTTTATTTGGTGGTATTAGCCCAAACATTATTTCTGATGTGCAACCAGGTCAGTGTAAACTACAGTGCGGAGGCTGCCAATTTGCTGTGTAATGGTATAATCTGTTCCAAGTTATCTCTTGTCTCAGTGTCAGTTCTCTTAGGAGGTGATCACACTTATACAGCACCTTTACAAAGCACCTGGCAACATACACTGATTCAGTCTGCAGAATGGCCTCACATGAATATGAACACAAGTGTGTGTGAGTGAGGTTGTGTTTACTCCAGCAGACAGTAGAGAGAGGTGGAGTGTGTGTGTGTGTGTGTGTGTGTGACAGACGTCTGGCCTAATCGCCTTGCTGGAGGAAGTGGGACGTGAAATCCACCAGCCACCCTATACCACACACACAAGCACACACACACCCAGCATGTAGTCTTGTCTTCTAACCCCATTTCTCCTTCCAGGAATTTAGAAAATAATATTGTCTGGTTTACCAGATTTCCTGCAGAGAGGGTCCTTACAAAAATTACAAGATCCGGCATATGTACACATTATAAAATATACATATACGGTAGTTTCAAGGGTCCCTTTGTAGATGTTTGAAGCTCTGATTAATATAATTATATTGATTTTGACAAAAACAATTCCAACTTGAAGCAGACTTCAACTAGTGAAAAGCCACTACATAGCAGAGCCTACTCTCTTTGGGCTTGCTAATGCTCCTTTCAGCAGTAATGTTAATGTGTTGAATAACTGAGCATAGCTCCACATTGAACAGTACTGTATTAAGACAAAGCCTGCCTGCGTATCTTAAGGCTCTTCAGTCACCAGCAGCTCTGCTGACATCATATCTCAGTCTGTATCTACAGAATATCACCAGTCACTGTCTCACCAGGCCGTGCTCTGCCAGCTAAATTGTAATGAATTTGCAAAGATTAGGGAATATTATTATTATTGTCCAATATACTGTATTTCAAGTTTATAACACAAAGTTTTAGATCCAGATGCCAAATCAGAAAAATCAATGGGCAGCCCATCAGTTTTACACAGAATTTCAGTTTACTAATCATGAGGAGTGAAAACAAGTTGTAAAATATCTTCTGTGTCTCTAGAGGAACTTGGAAATGTATAAACCAGTGTTTTGGGGCTTCATCCATAATTGGGAGTATAAATCAGGATATCTCTGGCTCCACTGCTTTGATTTTGACCATTCTTTATTTACACAATTTACACATCACACATCAATGTGCCTCTTGCTATTCCACAAGCATTATGGAAATGCAGTGCTAGGCAGTGTGCCAATGCAGCAAGCTGAAGCCTCCCCCTCACACTGTTTGTTTAGATGTTTATACAGATACAGACTATCACAGACAGATAATAGGCGGCAGGTAAACTATCCAGTTTGTGGAAAGAATAGAGGCTGGCCCTGCTTTTTTTTTTTTTTTTTTTTTTTTTTTTTTTAGCAATGATAGCAACAAGTCTCCAAGCCTTACATCATCACTTTGGTTTGGACAATATTTTATAATCTATTGGATGGATTGGAACAAAATTTGGTACACATGGTTCATGGTTCCCAGAAGATGAATTCCTAAGACTCTGGTTATTCTCTGACTTTCTGACAAATGTTTCCATTGCCCAGTTGGAAAGCTGATGAAACTCCCATCAACCTCGGCTGTACCTTGTGTTATGCTAATCAGAAAATGTTAGCATGTTAACATAATAAACTACCAGCCTGAAACCAGCAAATTGAGGCACTGTGAAAAAAAACAGAATTCAGTCATTAGCAAACAAACTGTGTTTACTGACAACAGTTTCACAAAGTGTTCCTGAGCCCATGAAGTTTTTGATACAATCGTGCCTGAGCCTTGGCCAACCCCCGCTTGTGAATATCTGAGCCTTTTGAGAACACCCCTTTTGTAGCCAATCATGATACTGTGTATCAATGTATACCAATGAACCTGTTTAAATGTGAAATGTTTCAAACAGGTGTTTTTAGAGCAGTCCACAGCTTTCCCAGTTGATGATGTCAAACATTATCTATGTACTGTTTTCAGTTGAATATACAGCACGTCAAAGAGCAAATAATGATATTCTGTTTTATTTATGTTCTAAGCATTGTTTTTGGCTCAGAGCACCACTACCATGATGACATGCAGTACAATTCCAGGAGAGAATAAAGTGAATGGGTGACCACATGACCTGAATCAACCAATGACCAAACAGAAGAGTAATGCAGCCAACTGGCTCCTTTGCTTCCAAGGCCAAAAGCCAGAACATACACACTTTCTCTTGTAAAAAAAAGCAAGATGGATGGGCAGGGTTTGTGTTGACTCTGCGTTTTAGGGTCTCTATTTGTGGATTGCTCTTGTGACAGTGTTTTAAAAGAAGTGCAGGATCTGTGTACTGTAAATGCATCATCTTTTATGTAATGAATCTACAACTTTTTTGACTTTTCCAGATTATCGGGACACTTTCTGTGATACGAAGAGAACTAACTAGCTCGTACATAGATTGTTAGTCTGATAGATAGATAGATACTTTATTGATCCCGAGGGAAATTCAATTGCCTGTAAGCACTTATACAGAACAGAAACATACATACAGTTTACTGTATTTACAGTATATTCTGTATATGCAATGGCAATCCCATCATGTCTGAGTTTGGCTTTAGGCTGGTAGTTACAAGGTAGGATAAAAGAACAACAAAATCACATCCATATTGTCCAGCCTCCCTCCCTCCATCTCTCTCTCTCTCACACACACACACACACACAGTGGGGTCTGGCTGTCAGTTCGTGTTTTGTCAGCAGCTCCAGTGGGAGAGAGGCCATTTCTGACGGCTGGCTGGAGTGGTGTGTGCGCGCACACACACACACACACACACACAGAGCCCAACAATTTCCTGTTTTCTTATTTCATTTCCATTTGACCTGAAATGTTGGTTCAACTTTCATTGTTTCCTCTTTAATGCTGACGCACACTTCTCTATGACCACAATATCTAATATCACACATCTAATCACATAGTCTGGTTTAATCACACCAGACTGATATAATTATATACACAAAAGTAATGGGACACCCGACTATTACACCAACAGGAACTTTAATGACATTGCATTCTAAATACACAGACATCTTTGCAGCTACAAAAGCTTCTACTCTTCTGGGAAGGCTTTCCACAAGATTTTGGAGTGTTTCTGTGGGAATTTTGGCCCATTCATGCAGCAGAGCATTTGTGAGGTCAGACACTGATGTTGGATAAAAGGGCCTGACTCACAATCTTTGTTCCAGTTCATCCCAAAGGTGTTGGATGGGGTTGAGGTCAGGACTCTGTGTGGGCCAGTCAAGCTCTTCCACACCAAACTCATCCAACCATGTCTTTATGGACTTTGCTTTGTGCACTGGGGGCACAGTCACATAGTGACTAGTAGAGAACTTCATCATATGGTGCAACCACCATCACCTGAAACTCTGTATCATCCAAACCAATGAGCTTGTGGTGAACTACAGTGCTTCAAATACACCTGCTGCGGATCCTAAAATATAGATGCTTCACACACATTCAGCCTGACAGCACAGATGATCTATACAAATCAGCAGTTTCAAAAGTCATCTCACACTCTGCCTGAATTCTCTCTTACTGTGGAAAGGCACGTCAATCGAAACAGGAGCAAAGTGAGGAATAGGAGCATTGACATAAGACTGAGCTCTTCCAGAAACTCAACTTTTGGTTTCATGGTACCCAGCGATTTTCCACGACTAGTTGTGCTATTGCGGTTATGGCGCATGCTTGAGGTCCAACAGTCTAGGTGATGGAGTACTTGCTAGATGCTATTTCACTGCTTGATAGTTGGTGACTTTGCCAGTGTTTCATGAGAAAGGAAACACAGCGGACAGATCTGTCAGGCCTCAGCGATGCAAACAATGAAAGAGTGTAGTGTAAACCTACCTTTCATGAACTACACACTGCTACCTTCAGGGTGACTTGAGTTTGCTCATTTGCTCTGGAGAGATGATTATATTTGATTTTTTTTTTAAATTTACTGTGAAGTTTTCACTTTCAGTTTTTACTCCAGTTAAGAAACCGCTGTTTATAATACAAGTAGACAGATGACAAACAAATAATGAAATGCAAGCTGAGGTTTGGTTTCCTAGGCGAATATCAGGATTCACTTTTATTAAAAGCATCATAGCTACAATTCATCATACATGTCTTCAAAAAAAAAAAAAAACAAAAAACAAAAAACAACAAAAACACCAAAAAAGAGGAAAAAAACATTTACATGGTATGTCTGTAAACTTCAAGGCTAGATAAGAATTTTGAGGTAATGCTCTTCAGCTTGCTGGCTAAAAGTAACAAAAAGTCCATTTTTTCAAGAAAAGTAGCTAAGTAATAAAGGTACCTGATTATTTTAACTCTTAAACACCAGTGCATCAACAGGAACAGAGTGAGACAAAATTGATTGCAGTACTTATTTGCCATCATTTACAGTTTTAGTTTTGTTTTTCTATTCATACGACACTTGTGGTTATTCATATAGTGTGTGTATATGTGTGTGTGTGTGTGTGTATATATGTGTGTGTGTGTGTGTATTGGGAGAGTGATGTTGGAACATTCAAAAGCTGCCTTGGTTATTGCTGTCTCAGCATTAGAGAGAAGAACGAGGGTTTTTGATGGGGAGGCCATCTTCCAGGGAGCCAAAACTGATCTCTCCCCTTCTGTCCCTCTTCTCTCTCTCTACATCTGCTGGGCTGGCTGTGATAGCAAATGTTAATAAGACCTGGCCACAGTGTGTGTGTTTGAATGCACTTTCAAATATTTGAATCACTTGTGGCGCTTGATTCATCTCGGACACTTGAACTGGCCTCAGAAATGGAAACAAATCAAGCACCGCATGCACCTTTCAAGTATTTAAAACTTCCTCAGCGACCAGAGTTGAACTTCATATGGAAACCTGTGAATTTCCAACTCTGTTGAAAATGTGTCTCAGTCCTGTTTTGGCCAGGCCTGGTGTCAGTGTGTGTGACTAGAGAAACAGTCTTTAAAGAGAAGGTCACTAGGGAGCAGCACTTGGTCTGAACTACCGGGATATGAAGGAAAACAATAAAAATTAAAATAATAAAGAAAGGATTTTAATGTGGCAGCAACCAGGAATATCAACCATCTCATGTGCCCCCTTAAAAGAATAAACCTGAAACAACACATCCCTGTGTGGACCACCACTCCAAACCCCTTCACAGAAACCTCCAAATGAGAACGGCTGGTTTTGGCGGCTTGAAGCGGACCAATCAGAAGGCCTGACTGGTGGCAGACCCAGCCCGCCTGCTACTCCTGAGCCTAAACCAGCTGCCTCGAAAAGAGTGTGGGAGACAGGATTCAGATGTGGCAGTGGAAAGATTCAAGACTAATATTCAGTGTGGGACTGGGTTTAACAGTATTGGTTCTGCGCGCACGCACAAGCACACACACATACACTAAAAGGAAAACAGCTGCAGGGATGAGACCTCCCAGAAACAGTCAAATCACAGAGAGGGTTCAGGGGGTTAGTGTGTGTGTAGTGGTGGACTTGTGAAATGTGTGAGTGTGCATGCGTGTGCAGCTCATGATCAAGTATGTGTTGGGATATGAGTGTGTGTTGTGGTAGTCAGTGTGTGAGACTGAGTTTTAGGCCAGTCCGGGTTCGTTGCCCTCCTCAGAGTCTACCTGGTCTGATATGTGAGAACTAAAAAAAATCGGCTCTGAGACCGAACAGTTCAATCATCTCCATTACCCACAATTCATTTTGCAGCAGCTTTGTCAGACAGACAGCCGGATCAGCTGTAATGCCATTTTTCTCGAGAACTGATGTTGGGGAAAAAGCGCCACTAGCCGGCGTCTCTCCTCTTTTTGATGAGATGCTGCCAATAACCAACAACAACCAAACGGAAGAAGGAGGAGGAAGCAAAAAATACAAAATAAAGATCTGAGAGCTGAAAGCAGCAATAATAATTATAATAATAATAGTACTATTGGAACCTCGTAAAGTCCTATTTGAGGGGAAAGTGTGGATGCACCTTTCACAGTGCACACAGGCCAACCAGAGAGAAAGAAACAGTCTTTGAAGAAGAGCCGAGCGGCTGCTGTGAGAATTTTCCCTGACTACAGTAACAATCAGAGAGATTTTACTTAACGCACACACACACTCCGTCCTCTCTGACGCATAGTAAATATACCTGGCTGAAAAAAAAATAACAGAGTGAGAGAGAAATCATCAACAATGTAAAGGAAATAAACAAACAAACAACAACAAAAAAAAAAACAGGATTCATAATAGTTTGGGTATTTGTGGTGGAGGCCTGTAAACGTGGTGAGCAGGGCAGGAGAAGGGGAAGTCAGAGGTGAGGAAATGTCCAAGGCCAGTCAGTTTTGTGTTTTAGTTCAGTCACTCTTGTCCTTTTGTGGAGACGACGCTGCCGCCACCTCCTCCTCCTCCTCCTCTCCTACCATCGCTCCGTCCTCCGCGGCTGAATCCTCACCTCTCGTCTCCTCCTCGGCTTTCACCTCCTTCTCATCAGCCAAGTCACTGTCTCCTCCTTCCTCCTCCTCCTCCTCCTCCTCCATTGTAGCTTTTGGCCCTGCCTTCTTCTCTTCGTCTCTCGGGGGATTTGTGGTCACGACATTGCCCCCCAGCGCGCCGGCCATGGCGCTCTGCAGCTCGGCCAGTGTGGAGGCGGTGGGGAAGCCGGGCAGGCTGAGCCCCGCAAGGCCTGGAGGTAGAAACATGGAGGGGTAGAGGAGGCCGGGGGCCATGGTGGAGAGGAGGAAGGGGTTAAACGCCAGAGAATTAGCAGACATGCCGGCTGCAGCTAACAGGGCAGCTGCGTCACCATTGATGGAAGCCTCAGCTGATGGATCAGCAGCTGGGATCTGGGGACCTGTAGTGACATCATTAACAGACTTCTCCATTTTCTCTGCTTCTCCTTCATCCTCTTTCTCCACCTTCTTTGCCTTCTTCACTACTCCTTCATTTCTCTCAGCCTCCACCTCTGCTTCCTCTTCCTCCTCCTCGTCCCCCACCTCATCACAATCCTCTCCATCTTCTTTTTCACCTCCATCTCTCTTCCTTTTTGTCGCCACCCTCTCATCAGTCTCGCCCCCCATTGTTCCATTGGTGTTGCCAGATGCAGAGGTGACAGTGGAATTGGATGCGGCAGCGGCGGCGGCGGCTGTCGCCAGGTTACCGCCAAACAGCCCACCAAGGCCAAACATGTTAGGGAGGGCGGCTGCCATGTTGGGCAGTCCTCCCATTCCAGGCAGCATGAGGGGCAGCATGGAGGCAGCAGCAGCGCTGGCGGCAGCCTGCTTCGGGTCATTGGGTGGAGGGAAGGCCATCAAACCAGCAGCCAACTGGAGAGACTGGAGGCTCTGGAGGGAAGACAGGTCCATCCCTCCAAACAGACTGTTCAACAGCAGAGGGTTGATGCCTCCTGTGTATGTACACACACACACACACACACACACACACACACACACACACACAGGCTTGGTTAAAAAGAAAATCTTTGAGGACAACCACATTCACTAACTGTATGAAGACAAATGCTTCCTATCTACTACACAGATTGTGATTTCAAGGCCGTGAAGTGTGTGACATGATTCACGAGATAATGTGGAGAAGGTAAAATTAAATGTTTGGGTGTGATGACTGGATGTCTCAGCATTAGTTTGTACCTGCAGATGAAGCAGCAGTGGCCAGGGATGCCTGGGCAGCCTGAGCCGCCGCTGCTGCCTGGGCTGCAGCCGCTGCCTTGGCAATCTCAGATTTGGGTCGCCGTCCTCGACGACGGACACCCTCCTCCCTTACTACTGGGCCGGTCAGAAGGCGATCAAACATTGCCTCTGGGAGGAAACCCTGTCAAGTGGAGGATATCAGGTTAGAAAATACTTGGCTAGTTAGCCATTTGGGAAAACTAGGCACCAAGGGAATGTATATGAAAGTAATTATGCAACAACTTCTATTCATAGCCAGTTTCTTTGGAAATATTTTGTACGGGAGCAGTGAAAATGATAAGCAAGTTGTTGCACAGGTGCAGATCTTCATAGGTTTTGTTTTGGTAACGAACCGACTGTTTGACGATGTCTGTCCAATCAGGGGCAACAGAGAACTCGGGATTCTCCAGTAACCATCTGGGAAGCTCTTTCATTGGTGGAGCCATGGCGCCGCCCATCTGAAGAAAGAGGAAGATAAAAAACAAAAATCAGTTCATGTAGAAAGACACACAGTTTCAACACGTACAGAGTAACCACGACAAGCCACTTGTCCTGAAATATCATCTGCTGCACGATATTGAGAATCCTGACGTCGGCTCACCTTGCGTCCATTGCGTCGGTTGACCACAGGCACTCTCTCTTCTCCTGTCAGGGTGTTGATGTCAATCTTGTTGGGATTTCGACAGCGATGGCGCTTCTGTTTGGGCTTAGAAAACTGAGACAGCAGTAATTCGTCACTCTTCTGCAGAAGGGAGACACAACATCAAGGTAGGGGTGAGTAACTAGAGAAGACTGCTCAACGAGAGGAAAGCAAATAAAGTCAGAGGTCAACGACTAAAGATTGAATGAAAAGAAAAGAAAAAAAAAAGAGCATTACTGGTGTGAATCCAGCCATGTCCATGGTGTATGTTGGGTGCTGCCTCAGCCATTCTCCAAGCTCTTTGCTAGAAACTGCCGTCTCTTCCTCCTCCAGACTGCCAGAGGTGAGGGATCTGGTACTGGGACTCTGCTCGGCCATGGTGAGGGGTCTGTGGGCACGGGTGGCACCCTGAACTCCCTCCACACCTGAAACCTTTGTCTCCTCAGCATCATCCTAAATGTGCAACAGGGGCACAGAACAGGGGAGAAGAAGAAGCTTAATGCAGATACTCTTACTGTTTTCGGTGTCGGTGCAACTACTAGCCATTGAAACGCTCCATACCCCTCCTGCTCTCTTGTTGCCCATAAACAGCAGCTCCAGACCCTCTACATTTTTCCTACGGCCCCGCCTCCTCTTCGTGATGGGAAGGTCGGCTTCCAGTGAACCGTTGGCCCTGTGACCAGAGGATGGGGCTTGCTGTAGCAACTCCATCTGGGCTTTGAGGGAGGTGTTAGTCACCAGCGAACTGGGGAAGCCAGTCAATGAGGGAGAGGCCTTGTGATGATGTATACCCTGAACAACAAACCAGATGAGTTATAGTTAATACTTAATACTGTTTGAATGTAAAAAATCACTGTAATGTTTGATTGTTGGTAGTTTGGCTTCTAATTAAACATCATACTAAAGGACTGAGTGTATTAATGTTATGGCTTATGTGAGAGAGCACCTTGGTGAGGTCTATAGCCTGGCTCTGGGACTCAGCAGCGGCGTGGCTCTCTCTCAGCTGAGCAACCATCTCCATCAGATTACGCCTCTTGGCTGCCCTCTCTGCCTCAATCTCGATCTTTCTCCTCCTCCTCCTCCTCTGTCGAGGCACGGTCAGACTCAGAACGTCTTCCTGTAACATCAGGTCATTAGTTAAACACCACTGTCTGCCTAACAACAGCATCTCATCAAAGAGCTTCTCACAGTGGTATTGTTATTGGTAAAAATGAGCACTGACGACATTATCAGTTTCTTTATTTACAGAAACAATTTATTTTATAAATGTATTTATTTACAGAAGTTAAAATAAAGTTTTGAATCATATTCAAACTGGAACCTAACTCATTAAGCTTTTCTTCATCAGTCTGAAGGTGTGTATACGTGCACCAACACTCACATGAACCTGTGGAGATAGTGTTTTAGCTTCGCTCCCACTGTAAGGAGTATGGATGCCGGCCATTGTCAGCTCGGCCAGACTCCGCCTCTGCAGAGGGCTCTCTGTCGCCGTAGCTACGGCCGCTGTGGTTGCTGCAGATCCATGCCCTGGCAACAGGTTGCTGGGGAAGTCAAAGATGTGGCGTCTGTTGACAGGCCACTTGCCCTTAAGAATTGCCTCACAAATGTTATCCATCCTGTTGATCATCACTCGATCCTGAGGGGTTTAGAGAATGGAGAGAGGTGATGGACTATTCCTATGCGGCACAAGTACAAGTATAAGTTTTAAATTTTACCTTTTAATAAATGATAACTAGATGATTATTACCCAGCTTTAATTAGCAGCTAGCCCTCATTTGGCGACTATCCGAGACTCACCTTAGGCCAGAACGAGAAGCCGTAGGTGCGCTCCTGTAAGGCCTGCAGTGCTGAAGTTTCCGGCAGGTCATCGGGGCAGAACCCGTCTCTGGTTTCATTTTGGGCCGACGTGCTCACAGACGCAATACTCTCTTCATCAAAGTTCTTCTGCTCTGATGCAGCACTCGCTGTGCGGAGACAAAGTCATGTCACTCTTAATGTAAAAACGGTTTTCACATCATTGTCACACTCTATTCGCTTGCCCATAGACTTTGGATTCACTACAAACACCAGTAAGTCATGAGGGGAAACACCAGAAATAAACCGTTGTGTGCCCCGTAAACTGGCTAACAAAAAGGATGCCAATATCAACGCAACAAACTTTCCCCTTACCTTCAGCTTGAGAGGACTTCTCTGATTTGTCATCTTCATCCATCCTCTCTTCATCTTCCTCCTCTGGGCTCTTCTCCGTGTCTGACTTTGGAGATTTAGGAGACTCAGGGTTCTCCCTCTCCTCTCCGTCTTCCTCCTCTGCAGTCTTGTGGCCTGGTTGTGGTTTAGGAGAGGAGTCAGGATGTTCTGGAATCTCAGTGGTCATCTCCTTCTGGTCCCTGAGCGAGTCAACAGGAGTCAAACTCTTCTTCTCTTCCGTTAGATCTTTTTCTTGGTCATCTCCTGGCTTGGGCGTCTGCTCTCCCTCTCCACTATGCTCGCCCTTTTGTTCTTCCTGTTCCTCTTTTTCTGCTTTTGGCTGGGCCGTCTCCTCTTTCTTCACCTCCTTTGGGGAAGCAGCGGTTTCATCTTTCCCTTCTCTGACCTCTCCCTCATTTTCCTTCTGTTTGTCAGGAGTTTCAGTCTTGGTACATGGAACATCACTGACATCCCCTCCTTCAGTTTCCATTTTCACCTCTATTTCAGATTTCCCTTCCTCAGTCTTCAACTCCTTCCCTTCTCCCTCCTCCTCTTTAGCTGCATTAACAGCAATTTTGGCAGCAGCGGCAGCGCTTGCCAGTTCTGCAGGGGTGAGGAGGGGTGCTGGGGTGCTTTCTGATGCTCCCATCCCGGCTTTGGGGATCTCACCATGGGCTCCCATGTAGACGCCAGCCCCTCGCTGGCTGGTAAAGCGCTGGTGGGCCTCCAGAAAGGCCAAGGTTGGGTCGTTCAAGATGTGATAATCTGTCCTACTTACTCCGTGCTTAGAGGCCCCTAGGAGGAGGTCCCGGTCATGCCGGCCACACTCCCACCACTCTGGAAGGTCTGTGGAGGGCTGGCAGAGCTTGAGGCGCTCAGAGAGCAGTGGATGCGGGAGGACCTGCTCTCGTATGCGGCGGAGCAGCTCAATGCGATAAAGTGTGCGAGAAGCACGCTCCTCGGTGATGGGGTCGATGATCAGGGTTGGGTCAGGAAGTTCTGATGAGATAAAGGACAGAGGCAGAAAATCAACAAAATATAATGTCAGACAATTTTACTTTTATCAAAGTTATTAATTTAACGACTGAACTTAACAAATCGTAACAATGAAAAGATGCCTTACTGACTTGCAGTGATCAGCAATATACGTTTCCTCTCACCTGTTTCCGTTTTGACCTGCATTCGGCAGACCCGTTTACACATTGCAATGAACGAGTAGTAATATTTCTCCAAGCTTTCATCTGTTTTCTTGTCCAATCGAGCAAAGGCCCTGAACTGCGTCCAATCAAATTTCTGACGCTGGGTGTCAAAGACAACTCCGAAGGTGGACACTACACGGTAGAAGTCAGCCTCCTCACGACGAGTCCACCTGACAGAGCAAAAATAGAAAACAAAAGTGTGAGAATAGGTGCAACTACCCAAAGTAACATCTGATCACATGTTATGTGGCATATGTGAAGGCTGCTTAGTAAGGTATAATGATGATGTGCGATCAAATGCAACACTACCTCTGTCTTCTCTCCTTGTAGTACATGGCTCCATCAGCCATCAGGGAGCTGGCAGTCATCACTGGTGATGCATCTGGCATGAACTGCCCACCTTTGGTAAAGTAAGCACTTCCTTTAGCCAGATAGGGGCTTCCTTCTGTCATGAACACCCCTGTTCCATCTTGGATATAAGTTGCCCCTCCTCCTGTATCGGTAACCATGGCGATGGAAGGCAGGAACTCCCTGCGTCTCCGTCTGCGGCCATCAGGCCGGTTGAGGGCCTCCTGTCGTAGCTGCTCTCTGCGGTTGGAGCGCTGGTAGGCAGTGATGAGGCGGCGCAGACGGGCAGTCAGAGCTGAGGCTGCTGGCCAATACAGTCGCTCATTGGAGCCCGAAGTTGCACCCACAGCAGGCACACTTTGGCCGTTTTCACCTGATTTAGCTAGGAGAAGAGAGAAGGAGAAGAGCAGAGAGGGAATGAGGAACATCTCCCCGCAGAAACTTTTCACAAAAAGACTGAACACTTTCAGCCTCTTTCTCCATCTCTGTGCGAATTCAAAGTTGTTTACCTTCAGCTTCACCTTCCGCAGTGTCATCTTTATCATCCAGAGGAGAGTTGGTGAAGTCATCCATGTCATCTTTAAAAGGCATACGAAGTGGCTTGTACTCTGGATCCTCATCCTCGCTGTAGAGGTTGGAGGGACATGAAAGGAATTCAAGATGTGAATTTTATGGAAGAACAAATATTTCCCATACTGATCAATTTCAGTTTTTAAAAAGCTTTAACTGAAGGAATTTTCAATAACTTCCAGTGGCATATTTGAGAGAAATGTAAGATAGTGGTAAAAACAACTTATTTAGTAATGGCAACAGCATAAATAAACAAAAAAGACACATCAGACGAACAAACGTATGGGCTTACGTCTGTTTCTACTTACATCTTTATTAAAAATCTACAAGAAATGGACTGGAGAAAGGTATTAAAATATGACAAATCACAGACCAAAAACAGGGCTACATAATACCAGAGGGAGGGGGAGGTGGGAAGCTGCTTTCTGGTAAGTGAAGCCTGCTTTCTTACCCCTCTGCGCCATCTGCCATCATGTCGGAGCCCCTCTGCTCAGCAGCGATAGCCTTGGCGTCCGGCATGCCCACCCTCTCCAAGAAACACAGGGTGGGGTCAGCTCGCATTGAGTTGTACTTCTCATAACCTGAAGAGAAAGAGAAAAAGATGAGCGATACAGAAGCTTGAAATCTGTGAAGGCGGAGAGGCTATAAAGTGGATTTCAATCAGTAACGAACCAATGTGCTTCAGACAGAATGAGACTAAAAAGTTACAGCTACAAGGCAAACAAAGTTGTGCTTTCTAGCTTACTTCTAGACAGACACAGTGCTAAAGTCCAACACACACTTTTAACACATACACACACACCATCCAATATTAAATGAAGGAGTAGACAAAAACAGCAGCAGAAGGGCAGACCCCAGGAGCCAGCTGCTGACAAGACAGACAGCCTGTGTGTGTGCGCGCGCACACTCGCCTCCGTTCTGTACGTGTGTGCGCTTATCCAAGTCAGCCTGCAGGTGCTCATTTGTGTCAGAGGGAGAGACAGAAAGAGAGAGAGAGAGACAGAGAGGGAGGGAGAAAAAGAGTGTGTGTCATGGCGTCTGTGAAAGTGAGCTAGTGGGTGTGAGAAACTATGTGTGCGTGTGTGTGTGTGTGTGTGTGTGTGTGTTTGTCCGTTAGGGGCATTCAGGCAGAACAGATTAGAATGTGCAGATCCTACTGAGACACATCGGGAAGGCGAGAGGAGCGAGGGGGGAGAGGAAAAATGGGAGGAATGAGAGGAAAGTGCAGGAGAGGAGAGGGTGGGATGAGGGAGAAAAAAGAAAAATGAGAGGCAGAGAGGAGCTGAGGTGAAGAGGAGGAAGATGAGTGGAGAGGACAGAAACATATCGCCTCTTCTTCAACCTTTCATTCATCTCTCTTTCTTTATTTCTCCCTGTCACATTTCAATTAGGAAAGATATGATGTATTGTTCCTAACACACTCTGTTATACTCATACACACACACACACAGAGCTCAGCGCCCGCAGACAACGTTAATCATCAGGGCCTTTATAGGCCATCACTTTTCTGTGTGTGTGTGTGTGTGTGTGTGTGTATATATACATACAAAGCTGCCTGTGTGTATGTGTTAGTCCACCCCCAAGGGCCTCTAGAGCGAATGAGGATTATGATTAACTATGGGTGAGCTCTTTTGTATTTCTGTGTGTGTGTGTGTGTGTGTGTGTGTGTGTGTGTGTGTGTGTGTGTGTGTGTCCTAATTGAATCATAGAGGGTGGCAATGATGGAAAAATTATGACAATTACTCCAAATTAATATGAATGAGGTTCTACATCCACAGCACACACGACACTCACACTCATTGGTCTGTCATTGCGAATCACATTCAGTCAGCACCCAAAGGTGGGTCATTTGAAAATGAACGCAGCTATTTCAAGCAACAATCCAGATGACCAAGTTAACAGCTAACAGAGAGAAAAGACTTTGTTTTACCAACTTTGAGATTAGCTTTGTTTAACACCTGTAGCACAGTGCAAAGCAGATACAGGCGCGCACAGTCGTGGCCAGTGGTGAAACCAGCCATCAATCACACTCCCAATAGCACACTGAGTCTGCCAGCTGCGTACCGCTATCACCATAGCAACACCAATCAACCGGTGGCAGCAGAAGTGGGTGGGATATGTTGGTGTGTGTGCGTCCTCGCCCAGTTTCAGTATGATATGTGTGTGACTGCTTGCATGATGTTTTCTGGGCTGGAAGTCACTGAAGTGTATCTGTGAGTGTGTCTGAACGTGCTGACATGTTATCTGTATGTGTGTGAGATGTTCATTTGTATTCACTCGTTGGCTGCCATGTTGGGAGATGTGGATCTGTATGTTCAGGCGATGTGTGAGGACGCCGTTGTGCATTTCCTACCATGTTTGAAGACACCGATGAGCAGGGCTTTGTCCGCATCGCGGTCCCACCAGTCAGCTGGGACCTCGGCATGGAAAGGCTGAGGAATCCAGATGTCCAGCTCACTGTGGCAGAGATAAACATATCAAATCACTGATAATCAAACTAAACTGCACGTGTTCAATTTGCTTCAGTTAGAAATCAGGCTTGTATTTCGATGCAGAGCAGGGAAAAGAGAAAAAAGGAGAAAGAAAATCAGATTATGAGCCATTTGTGTTGTAATCAAATTGTGAGTTTTATCAGCCACCAACCAGAGATAAATACAAATATACAACATGTTTAAGAAGTATTAAAGCAAGAAGAGTTTTTGCCATTTGTGGTCTTGTTTAGTTATATTGTGGAGCTTGTGCACCCTCAATATGCACCATGTTGTGCCTCCGTGTTATGAATAAATCTAAATATTTCCCCTTCCATTTTTGACTGAGCTGTAAGTCACACAAACTACAGGGAAAAAAAAGGAATTAAACTAGGGCTGCCGATGTTTAGCCCAACATCGTGCCTGTATGCTGAATTTTAACACTAGGTGCTGCACTTGACTCAGCAGCTGCTCCAACTGAGCCATTAAATGGGAGTGAAGTGCACCACAGTCCATCAGGACAGCCGTGACACATCGTGTTTTTATTTCTCACAACCACCATTCAACTTCAGCGGTTTTTCTTCTTAAGTTTTGTGTCAGATACTCCCATAAGATCACTGTTCGCACATTCATTTCCACATTCCCTCATGACCAAGGCAGCTGGTTTCATTTCATCTTGGAAGTTTTATTATCAGTTAGCAAGCAACTGGTTTTGTTTCCAATTTGTAACCTCTATTTCTTCTACCGGTACTCTCATTACAGACTTGCATAACCCAGCCTACACTGCCAACCTCTCATAAATGGACTGCATGTATATGGCACGTTTCTACTTTGGTATGAAGCTAACTAGAAACGAGTTAATAGAAACACACCCAAGTGGGATTTTTTCATTTTGACGTTTAAAAAGTTTTTTCAAATTTGCTTGGAAAATTTGATGGAAACGACTAGTGACATGTTATAAATCACCTTTCCTATTGTCTCAGTTGTTTATTTTAATTGTACAAGTGTAATAGGATATAAGGCAAAACTGTAAGAAGGCGTCTCAGTTCAACAGACAGTGACTTGCTGAGTTACATATTGATGCCACTGTCGCCGTACCTTAACTCAGACTATGGAGTTTACAGGTGTTGCACTAACATATTTTTAAGAGTTCAATCAAAACCAGTAATCTGGTTGAGAACAGAACTCTAAATACATGTAAATGACAAACTTAGAATAGTTGCAATGTTTATGGTTTCTGCAGGATAGATTTTGTTGAGGCATATAAAAAAAAATCCTCCAAAATCCTCCGTTATAGAAAGACGAAGGTAGAAAATGGTGTTTCCAGCTATTTATGGAGAGAAAGGGTACAATATACAATGGAAGCAGAAAGATAGAGGGTGACAGGAGGAGAGAAGAGACCAGGGACACAGTCCCTTATCTCTGCAAACAGCAGCATGCCGGCCTTGGCAACACACACATATATACGCGTGCGCGCCAAGACTGGCATGCTAAATCCCCCTGGCATATGTTGGCACGATGGCACCCCGTATGCTCACGTCTGGCATGTACCGACAGACAGACACACACACACACACACACGCCTGCCACAGTAGCCTTTGAGAGGAGGGGGGGTGGGGGAGTGGGAGACATCAATATGAAGTGCACGTGCTCCACATTATAAATGCATTCACATCTGGGTGAAAGGGTGATGAGAGGGGGATGGGACATGATGAGAGACTAGAGTGCACTGCAGCGAGAGAGGGAGAAGGACAGATGGCTTGAAGGGTGTCATGTGACAGAGGAAAAGAAGGAAGCAAAGTAGGAGTTGTCGGAATGAGAGTTACAGTCAAGGTGAACGGTATAGTTAACCCTCTTCATCAACAACCCTGCACTGCAAGGCCTGCTGCCAAATGATGATAAGCAATAGCTTGTCAAAACATAAAACTGGGTCAAAATCGAGATAAAAAGCTAATTCTCCCCTGATAAAGTAACTGTGTGTTTTATCTGTCAGAATGAGAAGATCCCTGCCAAAGAGGCCACCAGAGCAGACAGAAATACACCCTAGTAATAATTCATCACATATTCATATAAATATCCATCTCTCAACTCACTTTCATGATGCATCCAATGCATGAAAGCCTTTCCCCACTGACTGTAAACAGCTAGTTACTCGTGTTTGAGGAAAAATACTCACTCGCTGCACAGGATAGATGATGTTTTGAGGGTTGAAATTAACATCAGGTTGCTGAATAAGTGGCATATATTCATCAAAAATGGTGGATGAATAAAATCTGTAAAGTCATCAGCAGTAATTCTGTGTTTGACAACACAGAACACAAATGGAATACAGACTTTATGTCTGTGCAGACTGATGAAATGAGTCCTCTGTAGTGTGGTAAAACACACACTGTTTACCTGGCACCAAAATCTGTCCTGTGTGAACTGATCACAAGTGGTCACTGGAGGCACATGTGGAATCTATCACTAGGTGTGAGCATATATACAGCGGTCCATTTATGATCACATCCTGCAGTATGACCAATACAGCCAGCCTTTGAATATACTGTGTTTACTAACCTGGAGTCGGCTCCTTCCAGGATGCGCTCGGCCTGGTCACCAATGACTTCTTGTCGCAGATAATACAACATCCTCACCCTGAGCAACACCCTGCAAAACAAAGTGAAGTCAGTAAAACAGTCCTTTACAGGAGCTGACTCATTTAGTTTAACACAGACAAAAAAAAAATAACCAGGACCAGAATAATTATTAACTGAATAATAATAATTATTATATTATTAATAAATAAAAAATAAGTTATTTTTGTTTTTATTCTGCTGTATTCTTAGTATTTCTGAAATCTCCTCATAATACTTTGATATCGAATAACTCATCACAAGGGGGTCAGTATTCACAATGGACTGGTTCTACTGGAAGACATGCTGTAATAAGTAATAGCAGTCGTAGTATTAGTTTGCTGGAGCACTGTGAACACGAGCTTGGACTTTTGCTCTAGAACTAATCAGAGGGAAAATGTCCCGAGGGTTTCTTCTGCTAAAATAGTGGTCACAGAAACTAATTCATCACTGCATTTACACATTGTCTATTACGGTTGAATAGATGGGGTTTTTTTTTCTCTGGATGTTAGTTAGAATAATTCTTCCAGTATCTCCCCCAGTAAAATGAATCACATCAGTCAAAGCTCAAGAATGACAGTCAGATTTGATCTCCTGACATTGGAAATGCTGCTATCTGGGAGATCTGCTTCACTGTAAACATTTGTCACCAGATTTGTCACCAGGATTTAATGCCAATAACGGCATTTGGAACAGAAGACAGAGGAGAGGAGGCGGGGGTTGGGAGGAGGAGATGAGTGGGAGGAGCTGAGAGGTAGAGAATTGAAAGGACAGAGAGCTGTGCTGGAAAGGAGGGAACTCAAAGTTTGAAGAGGCAGCAAAGACGGGCGGGGGGAGGGTAAAAAGACAGTCATTTGCAACTCATTCTGCAGAATGTGTGTGTGTGTATGTGTGTGTGCTGGTGCATCAATGGCATCACAAGTTGCTGTGTGTGTGTGTGTGTGTGTGTGTGTGTGTGTTTGTTGGCAGGCTGTGTGTGCTCATCCATCAATGTGCCAGGCCTGATTAGCCACACAACGCTGTGCTCCAGCCTAGCAGATGGCACCACATAATCACCCCCAAGTGTGTGTATGTGTGTATGTATGTATGTGTGTGTGTGTGTATGTGTGTGTGTGCGTCTTTCACCCACTTCCAACAGGTCTGCCTGCCTAGCACCTGGCCTGGCACATAGCCAGCACACACATAAACAAACAAACTTCCCCCTCAAGAAGAAGAAAAAAAAAATCTTGGAATTGAACCTGGAGGGCAAGGAAGCATATCTCCCTGACAACAGGGAGAACTGACCACAGAGCAAACTAAAGTGTGTGTGTGTGTGCGTGTGTGTGTGTGTGTGTGTGTGTGTGTGTGTGTGTGTGTGTGTGAGAGTGAGAGAGAGAGAGAGAGAGAGAGAGAGAGAAGGAAGACTGCTGAGACTGCCCTACAGTTTTAGAGGAAGACTTCAACCATCCCTTGAGCCACTTCTATGCATATCTTGGTTTTTAAAGTCACATTACTTTGGTATCCATGAACCTTGGTAATGTGAATGCTTATTAAATTATTTTAATAAGCATAAAAATGTGTGTGTGAGTCTGAATGAGAAAGACCTACTTGTTACAGTGATGTTTCAGGTGTCTCTTGTAGCTATCCTCTTGCAATAAGTGGTCAGGATTGCAGTTGGCCAGCCAATCAGCTCGCGGGGTCTGTGGGGGCGGGGCCAGGGGCTTCCCTTTCTTGCCCTTTCTGCCCCGAGGGACTGGGGTAGAGAGGCCTGCAGAGAGGGAGAGAGGCGGGGGAGAAGAAGGCATTTAGGCGATGGTCGGCGGCATCTACAAAAGACAAGCTGAGAACCTAGATGGAACGTTGCCAGAGTTATTTACATAACCTGTACCACCCATGTTCTACCCAACCATCTGACATGGGGTTATAAACCAAAACTACGCTGGGTTAAGTTATCCGAGAATCAAACATCAATGGTGCCTGTTATGTGTCCGTAGCACAGATTATGGGAAAACGCACCTGAAATGTCTGGTCAGACTCAAATCTTGTTAAGCCTGTATTTTATTTGGGAGAGGCACTTGACATTTGAAAACTTTTGAATTCGATTCATTTCAAATTAGGATGTGACCAAGAGACAGGCAGTCTAATGTGCTCAAACGAGTGTAAAGGGCCCCTGTATGACGAGTCTTAATGGAGGTGTATGGAACTAAGCATTTTCTTCTACATACCCTTGTATACATTTAAGTGCTACCCAACTCTACTTCCTAATTTCTCGCCCACCTATCAACTACATGGCTAGAACCATTTAAAACTATTCTAAAATTATGATTGCGTAATAAGTCTGCTATTTTTCAGATTCTCATAAATCATTCGAGTCATCCTTCAGATTTCTTACTGGTACGCTCTCAGACTGTTGTGTTTGTGATTACATGTTGAAAAGCTCCTACTGTACATATAGTGCATCTTCAGTGTAATACACAGCATGTCAGCAGGCGCACGTGTGTGTGTGTGTGTTTGTATTACCAGAGTGGTTGGTCAGTGTCTTGGTGGTCCCATCTTCACTTGGGGTGATCAGGTCCCAGATGAAGCTCTTGATGTTCTCGTCGCCACGGTAATGCAGCAGGCAGTAGGCCAGGAGGGCTCGGCAAATTGTTTCCACATCGGCCTCCTTCAGGGGGCGCTTGAAGCGACCATGAGCCAGAATATCCCTCCATCGACCCCAACTAAAATCAGACGTGGAGAAAACGGGAAAACGGGAACTTGGATTCAAATCTAAAATATTTAATATACAAAATTTCTTTAACAGTACACAGAGTTGTCACTCTAGAAAAAAGCACATTTAGAAAATTAAGTAAATGACTTAATTATAGTGCTAAGATGAATATATACTTCGTGTTTCTTTACTAAAATGTCCATCTTCTTGTTTGGATGCTCCAGAATATTAAACTTCACTCTGGAATGACAGTTTTTATTTCTGAGCTATACTGCTGTAATGGCTCGCAGAAATCTGTTATTTCATCTATACGCATCCACATTGTTCTGTCTTGCAGCCCACATCATTATTATCATAACACATCATTAAGTGTTTTTTGTATTGTTATAATATTTCCATATATCTGTGTGTTCCAGTGTGGAACAAAAAACTGACACACATGTACATCTCCCCTCGTTCAGGTTCTGGGCTCTGGCTTGTACTTTGTCCACCCTGACCACACCGGAATAAAACAGCCAAAAAAAAAGAATCAACTTGTTGCCTGATTGAGTTCATCTCCCTTTCAACTTTTTACCAGTCTGCTGACTTAACCATTAGTGTCACTCCAACAAACACTACCCGGGTATTCCTCTGTGTGTGTTTCATGGATCACAGCTCAAAGACACCCCCCCCCTCCAAAGAGCAAGTGACCCTAAAGGCTGATGGGGTGGACAGCATCCCTCAGACTTGTTCTCAACTCAAATTTTTTCCACTGCTGCTTCCCAATCGTCACTGAACCATGTGAACCAGTCTTACTCCCAGTGATTTCAGACATGGCGGATGAGGGCGAATCAGAGAGAGATGGTTGATGGGAAAAGACAACAGAGTGCTGAGCAGAGAGGACAGGCCCAGTCAGACAGTGTGTTTTTGTGTCCTATAGCCTGAGGCCACAAGACTAGACTGTAACAATAACAACGTCGACATCTCACTAGCGCCACTGTTCTTTCTTATGAGTGAGCGAGTGTGCGCGTGTACACACACACACGTGCACACACACACACATGCATGCCAAGTCAGCCATGAAAATGGGCAGGCTCAACCAGTAATCACTATCTGTGGTAAGTGTGTCAATTTGCCTCTGTGTGTGCAGTAGAATGTACTCGTCTGCCTGAATTTAAAGGCTCTTATCGCGTACGAGCAGAGGTCTGAGTTAACATGCTCTTCTGTCACTGTACATATTAACAGACACTCAAATCAAATATTGTTATTTATATCTCAGAAATTATATTATGATCTTTAAGCATTTTGTGAAGAGAAATTTAATATGTTTGATTTCCAAGGAACAGGTGCCTACAAAGAGTTATTTTCAGTGGAGTAAGACGGTCGATTCTGCGTATCTGAGTTACAAACTTGTGTATATGTGTCAGCATGCTCAATAAGCATGCTTAGTATATATATGCGTGCATGAATGGGTTTCCAGGCACTCCTGTTTACTGCCGGTGTGTTGATGGTCTTGAGTGCAGAGATTTCTGTCTACTAAATCACTCCATATGCAGGTCTGCATCCATTTACTTGTCTGCTCCATTGTACACAAACAAACACAAGCTGAGTGGTGAACTCCACCCAACAGTGCAACTCCACATTCACCACAACCAAAACTAGGTTTGGTTTCTGTTAAATTTCAGTGAGCTTCTGCTCCTCCACAGTCCTTTTATGTTTTACCATTCATAACAGCTCCCTCAGGATGTATTTATACAAGTTGTATGAAAGTTGTAATTCCACTTGTATTTTTTTCTTCATCAAAAAAGCTTTTCATTAAAAGATTACATGCCCTAAGTATAGTCTTTTCTGTAAATAAGTCAGTTGTCACTCTTCTGGATTTGAGTAGAAATCATGAACGTGACTGACCCGTAGACGAGCAGGTTCTTCTCCACTCTGAAGCACTCTGAGCGGGGATAGCCCTGTGTTTTGTCTTGGGGCCGTCGTGGTTTGGATGAAGGTTTGCTCGGCTCGTCTTCGTCGCTCTCCAGCTCAGAGAACTCCAGCATTTCGTCCTCCTTGACACTGCTGTAATGCCGTGTCTGCTTCCTCACCCTTGGTGTGTCAATCACTAGCGTGTTCTGGAGATGAATGAATGAAAATGTTAGTCGGTGTACTACAACGTTTTTCCTCTGGGGAATGTTTTTTTTGTATTATGTACAAAAAAGCTGGATTCAATTACAGATGGTCTGAAATCCAGCAGCAACAATATGCAAAGTGCCTTCTGCCTTACTCCGGTGAAGTGGCCTATTTGTACATTTCCTGTTACATCTAGGCCTAGTGTGATCTTTGTGAAAGCATGTTCTATACAAAATCTGATTAATTGGATATTTGGCCCTGTGTTTCATTCCTGATGCTGAGAAAATTGGTGCCCAGCTCAAACATAAACTGGCATTAATTATGTTGTCTAATGAATTACATTTTTGTTCAATTAATTTGATTTTTTCCCCCCTTGCAATCCTATTAATATGCGCAAACAGGGCAGTAGTTAGTTCCACGATTATCACAGAGCACTGCAGTCATTTCCATTTTAACATCACACAATAAGAAATCCCAGGGGAGCAGCCAGTATTCATGCTCGTAGAGCTGGATTAAGTGTTCCAGTGGAGGGTTCTTTACAAGAGAGGCAGCGAGGGAGCACAGAGACGAAGAAATCAGGAGGGACAAATACACAAATGAAAAAAAGTGAACCAATGTGAAAGCAAGAATATAAAGATGCCTGTTAGCAGAGCACTCAACGTGTATGTAAGAACGTGACTGAGCTTAGGTTTCTGTGTGTGTGTGTGTGTGTGTGTGTGTGTGTGTGTGTGTAGACTAGCCTAAGTGATATCTCTGTACCCTCCAGGCATCTGCGCTCTGTTAAGTGGAGCTAAGCAGCTTACTCTCTCTTGCTCAAACACACACACGAGAGCAGGGAAACATGGGTAATTAAGGAAGAGAGGAGATTCCCAACTGTCAATATTAATCTCTCTCTCTCTCTCTGCTTCCCTCCTGATCTTTCTGTCTGTCTCTCTCTCTCTCTCAGTCTGTCTGACTTTCCTCCTCCTAGCTTGTGGTGATATTAATGACTAATTGCCACTGCTAGTCCCCTTTCCATAGAGGGACACCACCATGTGCGTGCCTGTGTGACTTTGTGTGTTCTTTAGTACTTTGAAGCACAGTGTGACTGTTCTCTCTCTCTGGCTATATTTTACAGCGTAGCTACTCGTGATTTCAGGCACAACATTAAAACTGCTTCCCTACAGGAGTATGGGCCCCTCCTCATACCACCAAGGCAGCTCTGACCAGTCGGGGCATGGACAGAGGACCTCTGAGGGTTTCCTGTTGTTATCTGGCATCAGGACATTGGTAGCAGAGTCCTGTGGGTTGTGAGGTGGAACATCAATAAATCTGAAGCTCAACTGGATCGAGATCAGGGCAGTTTGGGGGCCAGGTTGGCACACTGACAGTTATGGCTGATCAGCTTATGCGCAGTTGCAAGTGTATGTATGTCTGTGTGTGTAGTACCCGTCCATTGATGGCATCCAGGTCCAGCTCAGCCTTCTTGGCCCATTTCTGCCAGAAGTCCGGATCCTCCAGAGAAATGTCTGATCGGTTACCTGTTGCAACAAAACTGGCCTGAAGGAAAGGGGGAAAATGTTGGTCAGTGGACACGTATTAACACTTGTTCAGAAATCACTTTGACACATTCTAAACTTTACACTCGGAGCGACAAATTGTGTGAGACGGAGTTCTTGGCAAAAGGCTGAGTAAAGTTTGTACCTTAGCAAAGGTGGAGCCCTTGCCCTCAGACTCTATGGTGATGGTGTGGGTTCGTCTCTGAAGGATCTGGTCAATGTCTTCCTCACAGAATTTTGACCCTTCGTCTTCCTCGTCCATTAGAGCTCCATATGCTCCTTTTCTCAGAAGGTCCTCGATTTCCTTCTTGGACAACTGCTGGACCTGGACCAGAAACGAAAACATTTTATTCCACAGTAAAAAATTATTGCTGCCAGTGTCCAACGTAAGAACTAGCCTTCTAATACATGGTAGACTGAGCTTTACACACGATTCACTTACAGGGAAAATCTTCAATAGACACTGCATGGTAGAGTGAGTGAGAATGCGTGTTGTGTGGTGTGTCTCACCCCGCTGTTGGCGTTCTCTCGTCCACTCATGCTCTGGAGGACAGCCTTGTCGAGTCCCAGCTTCAGACTGGCCTTGTCGAACATCTCCCTCTCATAGCTGTTCCTGGTGATCAGACGGTAGATCTTGACCGCCTTGGACTGGCCAATGCGATGGCACCGAGCCTGGGCCTGGAGGAGGAGGAAGGAGGAAGCATCCAGACACTCTGAAACACTGTTCTACAGCAAATCTGATTCACGTGTCTGTTCAGTCCACACAAGCATATTCAGCTGGAGATGTGAGGTTCCAGTGCAGAGTCACGATAAAGTCGAATGAACCAGAGCTAAATAAAGCCAGTAGGGTTCACCCAACAGACGGTTTGAACTCCAACTTCTCAGTAGAGGGGCCTCAACAGTTGCATGCTCATATAACAAGCAAAATGGAGGCAAGGCATTGTGTGGTTTGTACCTGCAAGTCATTCTGAGGATTCCAGTCAGAGTCAAAGATGATGCAGGTATCTGCTGCAGTCAGGTTGATGCCGAGTCCTCCAGCTCTTGTGCACAGCAGGAAGACAAAGCGGTCCGAGTCTGGTCTGGAGAACCGGTCGATGGCTGCCTGTCGCAGGTTACCACGAACTCTGCCGTCTATACGCTCATAGGGATATCTGGAGACAGTGACACAGATTGTCAGTGACATTGTGTTGCCATTATTCCTACGATAGTCAACAGTGTAGCAGAGATGGGACAACTTCAACAGAGTGATACATCATCTCACGAGTCACATTCTGCCAGTTAAATCACGTCAATAATTCAAGATTATTAACATAATATTTTGGAATATTTGTATTGTATGTATGTCTGTGAAAAATAAGGTGGATCACATTTTGGAGGTAGAGTGTCAGATACATATTAAGCAGATCTGCTTTACCATGAACATTGAGCATCTTTGGTCTAAACATTTCTTTTGAGATGAATTAACAACATCAAATTCAAGAACTTTTCAAAGACTTTCCAGTCTTTTGTCTAAAATATCTCCACAATCTGCACTTCTTAAGGAAACATTGATTTACTCACCGTTTCTGAATGAGGTAGTCCTCCAGGATGTCCAGACAGCGGACCATCTGACTGAACACCAGGACTCTGTGTCCGCCAGCCTTCAGCTTGGGCAACAGCTTGTCAATGAGCACTAACTTGCCAGCGGCTTGGATCATGGCTTGGAGTGCCATATCGGGTACATCTGCCCCGTGGGAGTCCCTGAACTCCTCTGCAATCTTTTCTTCGGCTCCTGGATGAGGAAAAACATCTCAAATTCATCAGGAAACAAAACGAAGAGTTTGCAGAATCTTAATACATTTCATTTCATTTCAGAAGTGTGAGTGTATACCGTTAATGAGGTAGGGGTGGTTGCAGCATTTCCTCAGCTCCATCATGGTGTTAAGGAGGTTGGGGACACTGGATCCTCCACCACCTCCTCCTGCACCTCCTTTGGACAGGAAGGAGAAATTCTTCTCCAGAATGGCACGATAGTATTTCTTCTGGATGTTGGTCAGCTCGACCTGACAACAACAATATTGGATCCAATTAATTTTCTATTCCTGAAGCACCTCGCAACACAGAGTTTAACAGATTCTGACAGACGAGTGCGGGTTTACTGGGCTTTACTGAATTTTTAAGAGCCAAAGATCAGCAGAAGTTCTGAGACACCGGTGATGAGAACGCAGTCTTACCTCAATGATGGTCTCCTCCTTAGGGGCGAGGTTCTTCTCCACATCCTCCTTCAATCTTCTCAACATCATGGGCTTCAGAATGCCCTGCAGTTTTTGCACCTGAGAAACACACAGATGAATAAACAATGTTAAATAAATGCACTGTGAACAATGTAGTCATTTTTAACAAAAAGTTAACCCCTTCCTGTTTCACAGATTGAGTCGTCCACCTACCTGTTCTTCAGTCTTAAGGTCTCCAAATTCAGTCATGAATGTCTGTTCAGACGGGAATCTTTCTGGTTCAAGGAAGTTGAGTAAGCTGAAGAGCTCCTCCACAGTGTTCTGCAGAGGAGTTCCTGTCAACAGAACTTTGTGCTCCTGGAGGAGGGGGGAGAGACAGGAAAAAGATATTTAGAGTTTCTAAAAATGGGACACAGGATATCACAGAGACTTTAACTCTTCAATAGAAGGAAAGAGGGATTGCAATGATGTGCCACATTTAATGGGCTAATTTGTAAAACTGATACTAAGTATTCTCAAGTTTCTGCAAGAAAAACTATAAAAATCTTACTAAACAAAACATTCTTTATTTACATCACCCTGCACTCAATGTGCCAAGAAACTACAAACACATATTTTCTAATCTATTGTAGGCTTTTTAAGGCCTTGATTGTAGCTGTGAGTACCACTAAGACCATCACGATAGACCTGAAAAGCATGATGTGTAAAAGTAATAACTGCTTGCAACCAACAGCTTTTTCCCAGCTCCTCCTTTTCTCTTGCCATAGCCAACTACTCACCATGTCCATCATTTTGAGTCCTTCCAGTAGTTTGCAGTTTCGGTTTTTGAGGCGGTGGGCCTCATCTATCACCACACAGCGCCACGGCACGCTGCGAAGCTCCGGACAGTCAGCCAGAATCATCTCAAAGGTTGTTATCACTGCGTGGAATCGATACACTCCCTTTATTATCTTACCCTGGAGTGATAAAGAAAGAAAGACAAAGAATGAAGGTCAGAGAGAATAGTATAAAATGTCTAACCCCGTGGGTCTGAGATAGTATGTTCACCTCAGTAACTATGCCTGTTCTCCTTACCCAAACCATATATAAATACTGTATATATAAATAATTTAGAAATCATCTCAGACATGGACCGAGTGTAGGTCTATGTTCTTTCTGTATGCACTGAAGCAGGCAGTGCAGCAGAGAAGGACGGTGTCAATTGTGACCTTGAGGATTACTTCAGCCTGGATTAGAAACAAACAGCTCGCAAGGACACTGCTACAACAGGGTATTTTGTTCTTCACAGGCTCACTATCATGATAGTCACACTGAGAGACCATGCACAATAGGAGCTTATAGTATGTGGCTTACAGCTAGATGACAGTAAAGAGCTTATACTCCATAGATGCACCGTCTATCCGACTGTCTGAGGAGCTGTTCAGATCTGCCAACTGTTTCACACAACAGAATCACATTTCTGGATAGCTGCATCAACCTCACCATCCACATTCTGTTTAGTTGCTTAGTTTATTTCTAACTTACACTTAACAAGCTGCCATGTAAGCTGAGCTACCATCCATGCTGCACAAATGACTAATTACACTCTAACAGCAAGTTAAACTTACTTCATCATAGTCTGATTAAGGTCTAGTGCTCAGTTCGATCTGCAACTGTACCACTACATACCCATACAGCTAGGCTATGTTTACCTACGGCTATGCAATCTGTCACTAGAAAATTAACATTTTATGATGTCTTTTCAAACCTTTTTCAGCATAGATCGTGTGCATCTAAGATTGGAAGTTAAAGACAGTGCTAAGTGCTACTCTCGAGTCTCTGTATGGTTCATTTGTTTCCTTACATGTTAATTATGTATCAGTTGTGAGAATAAAAAAAGTCCCCTCTTCATCTGCGTTATCTTGTTTTGCAGCATGGGCAGCGCAAATGTGTGAACTATCATGAAACTGAGTGATATTTTTACCAATGATGAATGTACCCGTTCCAACTTTAACCAGCCTTTCTTTAATATAGAAATCATACCAAAATAACACTGACTGCTTTTGGTGAACCGCACCCAGACTCATGGTGCAGATGACTGACACTGTAAAAACACCAAGAGCAACTAATATCATTGTATATAGGGACAGATTAGCAGCCGTGTATTGCCCTTTTTACCTGTGCATCTCTGTAGTACATCTCGTAGGCCTGGATGGTCTTGCGGCTGGCCTGGCTGCCGTGGTAGACCACAGCATTGAGTTCGGTCCAGGTCCTGAACTCCCGCTCCCAGTTGGGGATGGTGGAGAGTGGGGCAATGACCAGGAACGGCCCCTCAATGCCCTTCATGTAAATCTCATAGAGGAATGTAATGGACTGGATGGTCTTCCCTAGACCCATCTCATCAGCCAAGATACAGTTACGTCTGTGGAGGACGAATGATGCGGACAGAGCAAATGAGACATTACAAACAGATGGACTGTGGAGGATCTGCGTTTTAGATTATCTTAATTTCAGTGTCACTAAACTAGATAAGACCCCAGTGTCCAAAGACTAGTTCCCACTGTGACCCTGACATAAAATTCCAGGATTTTTATATGACTAAATTAATTTATGATCTAAGAAACTTTTCCCTTTTGGTTCATTTTAATACTGCTTTTCCAAATGGGTGAGGCAGTGATCCGACTAAAAAAAAAAAAAAAAAAAAAACCTGACAGATAAACTGGAAAATACCTGCTGGAAAATTGGATTCCCTAATTTTTTTCCAGGTCTGGAATACACCTCTGATAATTTAGTGTGCTTACCCACTAACAGCATGATTATGGGTGCATGAGAGCACAACCGACAAAAACATGGCCACGTATTCAGCATTCAGTTTAATTAGGCTCTTTAATTTGTCCTACTGAATGAAGAGGTTTGTTTAAAGACTCTTAAGGTACACCGCTTCAGGGCCACTTGATGTCCACTTAAGACTATTAAATGAGGTGCCATCACATGCACAGACTGGAAGGAGCATTTAGGGACCAATTCTAACAAAATAAAGTTAATGGTGACTTACGAGTTGTACCAGTTGAAGGTTAGCCAGTTGAGGCCTTCCAGCTGGTATTCCCTGAGTGCGTTGCCGTTCCTGTATTCCCTGGAGCCCTCCAGCTTTTTCCAGTCGGCTGCAGGAGGCCGATCCTAGACGGACATAATATTAAACAACACTGAGGGTTATCAAATCATTCGTGCAAGGATGTGTTTTGTTTTCATTTTTAAAGGTAGTACATGGATTTGAATGGACTGTAATGACTTATACATGGGACTGTGGTAGAGTTTCCGAGTACTCTTGTCAGGCACTAAACTGTTGAAAAGTTAAATTGTCGACCAAGAACATCTTTGGGATTCACACTCTGGATGCCTGCCACAAATAGCCCAATAGTTTAGATGGTTTCGTGTCTATCCTTGAGCCAGACTGCTCCGTAATGCAAAAAAATACAAATCTATAAATGGAAAATAGAAAAATCTGAATACTGCCTCACTCAATACACTCAACAAAATATTAAGACAACACTTTTGTTTTTGTTCCTATTTTTTCCAAGAGTTGAATTAAGAGATTTAAGACTTGTTCATGCACATGAAAGACTTAGCACTGTGGCATATCAAGATGTTGATTAAACAACATGGCAATTGCACAGATGTGTCTTGGACTGGTCACAATAACTGCTCTAAAATGTGCAGTTTTATCACACAACACGAAGCCACAGAGGTCCCAAGCCATCTCCAATGTTGTTTCAGAAAATTTTGGCAGTACACCCAACCGGCCTCACAACCACAGACCATGCGTAATCACGCCAGCCCAGGACCTTCGCGCCCGACTTCTCCACTTGCATGATGGTTTGAGACCGGCCATCCAGACAGCTGTTGTAACAGTTGCACAAGCAAGGAATTTCTTCACAAACTGTTAGATATCGTCTTGGGGAAGCTCAGCCGCGGCCTTGCCGTCCTCACCAGGCTCTTGACCTGAGTGCAGGTGGTGGGCAAATGCTTGCCTTTGACGTCATCTGGAGAAGCGTTCTCTTCACAGATGAATAACAATTTACACTGTGCCAGGTAGATAGCAGAGATGACACTGTGAGGGTGAGCGGTTTGCTAATGTCAACAACTGAGAACAGAGCGCCCCACCATGGCGATGGGGTCATGGCATGGGAAGGCATAAGCTACGGACAATGATCACAGGTGCATTTTACTGATGCTGTTTGAATGCAGGGATATCGTGACAAGAGCCTGAGGTTCCAATGTCATGCCATTCATCCTCGACCATCACCTCATGCAGCATGAAAATAGCCAGCCCCATGTTGGAAGGATATGAGCAGTTCCTACAAGCTAAAAGGCACTATTATTGCATGGCCTGCATACTCAGAAGGCATGTAACCCCCATGTTTGGGATGCTATGGATCCACGTGTCTGACAGCAAGTTTCAGTTCCTGTAAAAATCCCGCAGCTTCACAAAGCCATTGAAGAGGGGTGAAGCAACACAGATAAGTGCACATTTTAACAGCCATTTGACCAGTCCACACACCTGTGACAACATTCATGTTTAATCTGCATTTTGGCATGCTGGCATGTTAGGCTGATGGGCCTTGGCAAAAGAGAAGAGTTCACTAACATGGATTTTAACAAATTTGTGCTTAAAATCTGAGAGACATGAGTCTTTTGTGTGCATAATAAGTTTTAAATCTTATGATTTAACTTGTGAAAAATGAGAGCAAAAACTAAAGCGTTGCCTTTACATTTTTGTGTAGTGTAGATGGACAAAGAAACAAAGAAGTGATGGGTTGAAAGACCACAGCCAGTCAGCTGCTTCTGTTGAGCATTAAACACACTGTTAGTGGTTTGGCCTGGCCGCAAGAGCAGGGCGTGCGTGTGTGTGTGTGTGTGTGTGTGTGTGAGCTTGTAAGACCACAAGAACGTGGTCCTGTGGAGAGCAGTTAAGGGAGCTGTAAATCTGGAGGAGGAAGGCGCAGGCAGCAGGCCAACACACACAAACACACGCCTACTGGGAGGAGGCAGGGAGACAGATCACCACCAATGAGCATTCATGGACACACACACACACACGCACACAGATACTTGCCACTCTTTTGGTGTTGGGTGTGCGTGCTGCAATGCGTTCATATTCCTCTATCTTGGACTGGTCAATGTCGGCCTTCAGCTCCCAGGTGGAGTCTTCGTAAGGCAGACTGCACCATTTCACCAAATATAAGGTCACGGTCTGCACACAAAAATAAGGTAGGGGGTAGGTTGGTGATAGTGTGTGGATAGGGAGAGACCCAGACCAACGAAAGATGATAGGAAGGGATCAAAGTACCTCTCCGTTTTCATCTGTGCTCTCTGAAACGTCCAGGACACGGTCCACCTCCACATAGTCCGGGTTAAAAGGCTCGTCATCCATCTGGAGAGAAAGCAAGAGTTCTACTGTTAGATCAGGCAGACACTTTTACAGTAGGCTGGGTGTGCTGCATGTATTATGGTGAGGCCAGATGATTTCATGTTCACAGTGTATTGACTGAGACAGACATGTTACATGGCTTGAGCATTTGCCATAAATGTGGTTTTCAAATTGCCTATTACCCTTTTCCCCTTTCGAAAGGTTTAAGCTGTTGAGGGTCTGATCAATCAGTGTATGTTAGTGTACATGTGACGCTTACTGTCTTCATACAACTGACTTCAGCAAGACAGTTAAGACAAATAAGACTGGAAACAGATACAAAAAAAATCTGATTTTCACACCTGAAAACTATGAGCAGTTTTTAATGCAGAACAACAAAACTGTTAAGCAAGTGGTTTAAACCTTATATTGTAGTTACCTCAGAGCTAACTGCAGTGTAGCATAGGGCTTACCTCAGTGATAAAGCTGTTGAGCTGTTGCTTGGCCTTAAACCTCTTGACTTTCTGGTGTATTCTCTTGTCCTTCTCCAGCTCCTCTAAATCTGCCCAGCGACAGTGGAGGTATGAACTGAAACACAAGAAACACAAAAACACTTAAAAAGCAGTTCACACAAACAGTGCGTGCAGCACACCTTAGTACAGCAACACACTACTGATTACAGGCCCCTCAACTAGACTGCATCAAGTTCTTAATCAATGACTAGATGTGTAGGTTTTTATTAATGTAAACAGATCAACTACCTGCTGTCACAAGCAGCAGGCTATATGTGAACCAATACCACACCTGTGCACCTTTGAGGGTCATAAGAATCTATTTTTTTGAATGCCTGTTGTCACTTCACTGCTGACTGGGTCCAAAGTAAAGCTCAAACAAGTATTTGAACCACAGAATATTAATTGCAACTATTTTGAGAGTCACTTAAAAGATGATAATTTTTTTAAAGAAAAAAAAATAAATTGTAAATAAACAAAATTTCATTTGTTCTAGTCTCTCAAATGTGAATATTTGCCAATTTTCTTAGTCTTAGCAAATAGCAAATCTTAGATAGCAAATTAAATCTGTTTTAGCTTTGGACTAGTGATCAGACAAAGACACCACCTGATAAATCTGGGATATTTTGGAATGGTTTATGTATTAAATGATTAATCACTCAACAATTAAAAAAAGAAAAACAATTTGTTGCAGCCTTAGTTGAAAATGCCAAAATAGGAGCGTGCTTAGATGAACCTTATGAATGAAAGAGTATTAGCTGTCTTCCAAAGGTAAAAAGTAAGTGATCTGCCATTATTTTAACATTGCCATTGTTGCCATACACGATTAGCTCCCACCTTAACTTAGCATGTCAAAAAAAGAAGAAAAATCGACTTTAAGGTAAATTAAAATAAATGCCACATTTCATCAAACCTTCAGTAATAACTGTCCCAAAATGACTCTATATAAAAAAGAGCCTGTAGACTTCAGAATAACTATCTTGTTTATCAGATCTGCAAGAGTATAAGACCACAATTATTTGCAAGTCATGTGGTCAGATTGGTTTATTTGACATGCTGCTTCTCATCTGCAAAACCCTTTTTTGTTGCCCAAAGACAAATCTGACTGGAGTTTGCAAGACACAAATGAAATATGACACTAATATGATAAAAGCTGGACAAAATAAAATATGGGTTTAGCACCATGATAAACTGTACTACTACTACTTCCATGTTGATGTTAAGAGTGGATCTGCACCACAAATAAATGAGTCATCTCATTGTGAAAGAAAGGGAGTAAGGCTTTCAGGTTCAATATACTGAGCTTTTAGTACTTGTGGACCCATGGACACCATGGTGCATGTGTGTTGAAAATAAGTCTAAAAAAAGAGGAAGCCCTGCTGTGAAACACAAAGGAGGTGGAGAGGGGGGAAAAAAACGTGTGCCACTCACAAGCCCTTGAACTTGACGTAGAATTCCTCCACCTCCACCTCTTCCCCCGACTCCAGCTGAAAAGAAAAAAGGTTTAATAGTCACAGCAAATATAGCAACTGCACAGTGAAAGAGCAGAAGTGGCTTCTCATTGTTATACAACATGTGGTTGAATTAGTGAAGTTGCGCAGAAGGAGGCAGTCTCACACCGACATGTCAGTCAACACTGAATCTCACTCTGCTCGACATCCTCACACTGAGGGAAACTACTGTTTCATTCATACCTCGTCAGGCCAAGTGTGAGTAAGGTTGAGGAGAAAATTTTTAAAAACATTTTTAATAGGCTTTTGGGGAGTAAAACATGAACAAATTTAACTTCAAATATATTCACAGATTAATAGTCACAGTGTGTGAAAGGGGAAATACCGAAACAGTCGCTCTTTCAAGTGCAGCCGTCCACTTCCATTCACCACTACTACTGTAACACACACACACACACACACACACACCCTACACCATGCTACTACTACTGTAATGTCATGAATCATCAATCACACACACACCCTGCCTGAGGAAATGCTAGCTTGGCGTCTGGCGTAGCTAGCATTGTGGTTTTGGCTGTGTGCCAAGCCTGGGGTCAACTCTGAATGGAGCTGTGTGTGTGGGGTGGGGGGGTTGGGGGGGGTGGAGGTAACCCATTGGCAGCTGGCTAGCAAAGGAAAGTTGGCTGGTGACTATATGTGCGTGTGTGTGCATTGGCTCTGGGATGAGCTTTCTTTAGACAAGCTGTCTAAAACAAAGCTGGGTAGAGAAACACACACACACGTAGTCAATCAGATGCACACACACACACACCCTCATACACACACCAAGTACACACAAATAGTGAAATACAAGAACACTTGTCTCCGTTTACCAAGTGAATACACATGGTCTGAGCTGTGTGTATGTAATCTGCTCAGGCCAGCTGTGGAGCGGCTAATCAGGTGACGTAAACCGTGACTCGGGTCCAGTGTGTCCATGTCTCTGTTTCTTGTGTTAGCATGTTAAGTTTGTCTGCATGTCTCTCACCGGTTTCTTGGTGGTACGCATGCCCATGATCTTCTCCACGACAGGGCCCTCAGCCTCAGCCACATCCTGGAAACACACAGAACAGCTTAAGTGCTGAGTTCGAGCTTCATCCAGCCTGATCCGGCTGCTTACACAGAATCCGCCTAATAACCACGTCAGTAACAGCCTGACACCCATTGGTTCTCCAGGCAAAGCTGACTATATAAATGTAAAAATAATATATTCAGGGCCTGATTATTTAACATTCATCTAAATGCAAATATATACATCTTGCTAAATAATTCTTTTTATACAGATGTCACTGGACCAAATCTACCGGTAAACGGAGCTGGTATCACAGGATTTTTTTAAAATTCATTTTTATATTTAAGTGCACCAGACTTAACCTGACCAGACATTTGGTGCCATTTTTTGGTACCCGACTGTTGATTGTTTGAATATTAGTGCTCCAGACACATTTAATTTGTTACCAAAAAAATGACTGACTTAAGAACTGATTTGGAAAAGATGCAGAGATATTAATTAGAAACTATTAAGAAAATATTTTCACTTTTTAAAAAGGACAGGCAACCGAAGGCAGCTTCTTTCTCTTGACATAATCATATCATTCAAGTCATGTTTTAAGTCTTTAATGTCAGCCACTGGCCATACTCCCTTATTAAAAGCTAAACCAATAACAGAAACCAACACTATACCTGCTGTTGTGATGACGACGATGGAGACTTAGGCGCCGGTGAGTCGTCGCCACTGTCATCGTCCTCTGAGATCCTAAACTCCAGATCCTCTGTGTACCTCTTCCTCTTCACCTGACGGCTAGAACGACGCTTCTGTTTGTCAGAAAGAGACAAAATGGTGGCAACATTTTGTTCAGCTGCAGTTTTGCAACCCTCGCAAAAATACCCACATGAGCAACTGGATGACTTGTCATCATATCCCTGACACTTTAGCAATTAGCAAAATAATATGCACTTTCAGAAAAGAGAATGTAGTGACACAACAGGCATCATATTGTATAGTATATTACACCAACTCAGACATGGAGAGTGGGAACGACGGGGCTGTGTACGCTTGTTCACCAGAAGTCCTCTTCCAAGAAACAGACTTCATTTTCATTATTCTGTTCCATATGGTCCAGCATGCCCTACGTATCAACTTTGATGAAAACATCACCTCATTTGTTGGGCTTAAAATGCTGCCAAATAATGTGTTTTTTTTTTTAAAAAAAAAACCTGGTGTAGCAAGGGTGATGTGGAGAGGCTGAAGAGGACATACTGCTGCTAAGGTGCTTTCATATTTGAGAAAGAGCCACCACTCTTTATGCAGCTAACAGCTAAATGTTAGTCTGTTTACAGAGGCCACCTTATGTGCACATTTCATTTACACATAAATATGGATGTGTTAGAGGAGTGGTGTTCTGCTTTATGCTCCAGACAACAAATTTCATACAAAACCAGCGCTTAAAAGTATACATTTATATGTAGATATTTCAGGCTAAATTACTCATTACCAAATATGGAAAAACTGTGTTTCAAACAGTTTGAAATACTAAAAGAGTATTGGTAGAAAAGTTGTTGATGGCGCATCATGTGTACTTGGCTGTGGGACCTGTCTGGTTGGTCTGTCAACAAGGTCGGTTTACAACACAAACAGTAGACGCCTACTGGCTCACCGCCTTCTATCTTTGCAGACTGTGACACTGAGGGAGAAGTTTAATGGCCTTCTGTTTTTTCTTTTGCTGGGCGTGTGAAATCCACGCTGCATCACAATATTAGTCATGCCTATGAATACTCTGGAGTTTTCTCACATGCTTGGAAAAGTAGAAACAACTGTTTTCCTTGTATGCAGCTTGTACCTGTACACCATCATCATCGTCCTCTTCAGGTGGTGAGGGGGGTGGAGACTTCACCTCCACGTCATCACTGACTGACGACTCTCTCTTCCTCTTGGAATCTTTCTTAGCAGCGCTAGCTCCGCCCTCGGACTCAACCTTCTTACTGCTGTAGAAAGAGGAAGGAGGAAGGGAAAAACTTAATATTCTCTCTCTCTATCTTTTGTTTTTAAAAGACCATTCCTCAAAGTGTTACATTCCTCCATTACAGTTATAATACATTCATGTGTGTGTATGTGTGCCCATCTGTCCCAGGGCGGTCGCCATGTTTGATTTATCCATTTAGAAAATCATTAGTGTGCCTCAGGCTCTGGCACACAGGGGGTTAATATGATGAAAGACTGAGGAGGTGGAGGGAGCAAGATAGAGAGATACAGGCACAGAGAAGAAGAGAGACACACAGGGAGGGAATGAGGGAGAGAGGGTGAGAGAGAGACAGGCAGACAGAGAGAGGGACAGAAAGAGAGAGGCCCCAGAGAGCAGGAAGGGGGGGAGGGGTTGAAAGGCCCCCAGGCTTCCTCTAATCTCTGGCATGGACAGAAAGAGGAGCTGGCTCTATCTGTGAGTGTGTGTGCACAGGCAACACAGAGGCAAGAGGACACTCAGCACCCCTCTCCTGTCTCTCACAGTCTCTCAGTCACTTTACTGCCATGACCAGTCACAAAGAACAATGTAAATGCACTTTACAGAACACTGCTTTTCAATTACCAACATAAAATTTGTACATTCTCGAATAAAAACGCAGGCTGGAATCTGCTGGTCAAATCTGAATCCTTTTAAATCCACAAGTTAAATTTACATAGGTTTGGTTTTTGAAGTAACTAAACCAGCAGCGTAAGAAAATAAATGTTGTTCCAATATGTATCATACTGAGAAATTCATTGTGTACAGCTTATTTTTCACTGCTTCATACTCGAAATACAACATGGCCCCAAATTCACATAAAATATTGTTTGAAGTGTCTTTAAGGTTAACTGGAAGATCGTGACTCTTGAAATTTAGAAGAAGATCGTTTCACTAGAGTAGACGGGTGACTCTGCTGGTCTTGCTTGACTGGAAAAGCACAAGGCCATTGATGATCATATATGTATTCCTTTTCCATTGGAGGATCATGTTATAAATCATAACATTTAGCCATTGAGACAGGTTTTGTTTATGTACCCACTATTCTCTTTCCACACTGGGGAAGACGTCATGGAATAAATTTCGTCACTGTTCAGGAGGTGAGCCACTGTCTGATTTGCCAGCCATGGATTCTCTCCTGGCATATTTTGTGCATCTTATATTTGGACAAAAATGAAAAAAAAAAATCAATAACAATGTCAGCTTCTTACACTAGGTCTGTCCAACAACTTACTTCAATTTTTGGTGAGTTTTATTTCTGTTTCTGTCAAGTTTGAATGTTTTACAGAGAATTTATAAGACAATTAGGCTAGTCAGTAAAAAAAGAAACTTAATTTCAGAAGGCGCACGATAGGAATTTTCTGTTTTAATAAGGAAAATTGGCGTAACAATATTTTCTTTCTTGACAAATTGAGTTTATTTTGTTTATTTATTAGACTAAAAAAACTGCACACAAGTACGCTAATATGTCAGCAATCGTCGGTTGCTGGGCTAAACCATACCTGGGACTGCATCCACAATGGAATTATGAGCAATCACAATACAACTGTACTGCTGTTTACAAATGTTGATTCTTAAAGTATAATTTATATACAACTATATTTTTAGGCCACAAGGAGACAATAATTTCACTCCACTAACTTCTGATAAAACAGAACATCCAGAAGTTGTGTATGTTGTGTTCTCTCACAGTCTGAGCCTGTATGTGCTGCCTTTTCCCCTACGTTGCCCTCTGCAGTACTGTATGCCTGGATGTCTCTCTCTCCTACTCAATGCTTATGTCACTCAGCCTCTTTCCTGCTCCGTGCCTCTCTCCCTCCTTCCCTCCTGCACGATCTCTCTCTCTCTCTCTCTCTCTTTCTCTCTCTCTCTCTCTATGTCTCTCGCCCCCGTCTCTGTCCCTGGGGCCCTTCTCCTTTCATCCTCACGCCAAGAGCAATCACCATCTCCGTGGTAACGGCTGGTCATGTGACCTGCACCTGTTCCTCTGGCTGGTCGCCACACGCTGGAGCCATCTGGCCACACACACACACACACACACACAAGCACAAACTACACTTCTCCACTTGGCTGCCTTCTCCCCTCTCTTCCTCCTAGCTTCTTCAGGGCCTCACATCTTTTCTCAGTCCCTTCATCACCTCCCTATCTCTTTCTGCTCAGTTCATCTCTTCAGTCCTCTTTCTCTATTGTTTCTACTCTCCACTCTCTCCTTTTTTATTTTTCATCTAGTCTAGTGCTCCCAAAATACTTTACCTTATTGAATCAATCAACTTGTGTGACAATGAACAGCATCACACCATTCTCTTCATTCTGATGGAAGCAACATAAACACAGTTTGACAAAAACGTGGGTGTGGAGAGACACATAGTACAACTTTAATTAGCTGTAATCTATGTTTATATACAAACAATGTTTGAATGCTAACAGGACAGTGTGACAGTGTGGAGGAAGTCACTCATAGTGATGAACCTACAAAGAACCATCATTTAAAACTGCAGCTTGACTTTCAGCTCATTATCTTGGTTCACTCTTACAGCACTGTTTTTCGGGCCGCAGCAGGCAGCTGATTCCAGAGAAAAAGCTCTAAAAACCCACTGAATACTACTTGCTAAGCATCAAACGACACACAGAGACTGGCTGCTGAACAGAATGGAGCATTTAGCAGCTGAAGAGACAGATCTTTCCTTTGGGAGTTGTTTGAGACCAAAAACAGAGCTAAAAGAGATACAGAATTTGCGTTATTGATGATAATGTTGCTCTGTAATTGCTGATTGTGTGAATAAGGAGGGTCAAGTTCACTATATCAACTCATGAAGTCCCATAGTCATGGTATCATCAGTCATAAATCATAATGCCAATTTACCATAAAATCCTCAATGTACATTAAAATACTGTTGACACTGCTGTTTACCAGAAGAGACTATTTCAAGTTTCCCTAAGCACTTGAATTGCATGACAGGTAATCAATCAGAACATGATATCATATATCTTTTTTTTTTTTATGCAACATTAGTGCATTTTATGTATTATGGAATCTGCCATATGTTTAAGGTGGCAAATGCATTGGACTCTCCGGTTACACTGTCAAGTAATGAAACCCAGAAGACTAAAACAAGGACATAACAGGAAGAATAAAGTTAAAAAGGCTGATGTCAGGTGGCAAAATCGATCAGCTATAGTCTGTGTGATCTAAAAACCTCTCGGGATACACTTTATTTAATTCTTTTAATTAAGCTTTAAACTCGAACAATGGATAACTCTAAAACACGTGAACGGAAATCAGGCTACATTAAGGTAGGTCTATCGGGAGGGACATGAGGGTTTCTAGAACACCCTGCCAAAACGTGTTGCCTACGACTTAAAGTATTAAATCCAAAGAAGCTAACAAGCCAATCATGACGTAAGCATCTACATAAAAGGTTAGTCATGTCCAGGTGTACACACATGCTCTTCTCCCTCCCTCCTCAATGACACTCATCTGTTTTACACTCATGGGCCTAGCATTTTCACTTGCTGGACAGCTGTGGTGCACTGTGTGTGTGTGTGTGTGTATCTCATGTGAGAGAGGAGTTGAGATGCTCCTTTCACATTGGTGGGGGGAGGATAAAAAGGACAGGAAGCAGAGCTGTGGAGTAAAATATGGGAAAGAAAGGGAGAAGTGAAGAGGAAGACAAAAACAGAGGGAGGGTGGGGTGTAAGGGACACCTGCTGACGTGATGAGTCATACCACTGAACCCCCATGCACACACACGACCCATGGCAACAAAAGCTAACACCAATGGCCAAAAGGCAACACACACACACTCATGCACACATACACACACCTTCTGTGTGTGTTCAAAAAGTGCTGTATTTGCACACACCTCTGCAGACAAAGCAAGGTACCTGCATGCATGTCTGACTTCTTTGTGTATACTGCAAACAAATCACCCCTTCTCACACTCACACGCATACACACACTCTGAGGGAAGGGTGTGGCAGCTGGGTTATTTATAGATGTACTTCCTCTGAGAGAGGTAGACAGAGAGGGAGCGTGAGGGAGAGAGGGAAGGAAAAGAAGGAAGCAAGGTCAAAGGAGAGGAGTGAGCTGACTGGACAAGTAAACCGCCTGATTCTTTCTGTATTGTACATACAAGCACAACTTCATAAAGATCTGAAACTAACAGTGGTGAATGCATCCGATTTTCATTTATTGTCTCTTAATTAAGATCAAGTCGGCCCATGCAGACTATTCTTGGCAGTGAGGGACATTTAGCCCTCTGAGCGAGTCAATCCTTACATTGTTTGTGAATGATAAGTCCTAACTCAAACAAAAAAATGCTGCTGCAATCCAATGATGCCGTATACTTTTCCTGGGACAGCAGTATCGCCAATGTCAATCACAAATTATAAATCCATGAATCAGCCTGGAAATAATCATGCAAAAATACACTGTTTACAGGTTCAAACACTGCCTCATAATCATCCAATCAGCACCAGAAGGAACTTCTTTGAGCTAACGGTGCAAATTTCATGTTCAACATGTAAAGAAACATAAACAAAAAAAACAGGGACCACATTTTATTTGGTGTTTACAGCACCAGGAACATGACAGGAGACATGGGTGCAAAATATATTAAGATATTTATCCCAACTGCAAATCAGATGAGGAAGAAAACAGTACGGGTCATCACAAAAACAGGCTTTCATATTATGATATTTGTCATGCACAGAGGGTCCTATTAACATGGTTCCAATATGCCTGGACACACTCCTCTGTCCAATCCTATACAAGTATCTGTGGTGTGCTAAACCCTTTGGACATATAGGCAACAATTTCAAACTATGTAAAAGTAGCTGTTAAGAGCATGCATAGTACAACTGGCAACTTGATGTTTAACTTATTTTCTGACAAAACTGAGCTGTAAAGGAAGTGAGTGAAGACTGAAAAAAGCCTGTGTTCAAAGAGTTAAGAGCACAAGCTAAACATCCTGGTTACGCCAATTAAATGAAGGCTTCATTCTGCTCTGTGGTGGCTTGTTTGTTCATACAGAGATGCAAATACACAGAGCAGAAGGAAAACACTGTAGAAAAAAAACAGAGCGGTACGGGCCACAAGAAATACTCTTGCACATTGTGGCTTACTTCTCCACCCACTAGTGGAAATCTCACACAAATCCCCCAAAAATGCAATGGAACGTATGTGCAAGCCAGTGGCCCTCAAAGAGGATTTTCTCTACACCAAGCAAGACATTCATCAATTTTCACTTGAAAGCTTCTAAAATCAAGCTCGGATTCTAACAAATCAGAAAGAAAGCACAGAACAGTATCAGTTCTTAAGAACTGGGAAGGAATTTCTACTTCTTAAAGTCAAAGGCCAACAGTAATGCAGAACTTTTAAAGACTTATTGAAGACTTTATTACAGAGTATGAACCATGACTAATGAAGACCTTCAACTTCATGAGCACCATGTCAAATTTTACTTAAAAATATGGAAAATGAGTGTGCTGATGTTCAAAAATCAACATGAGACAGCAGGAAAAAAAAGTAACTCGTCAATCCTAAACCCTTTGCTTCAATTAGAAAGACAGAGAGGAAGAGGGAAGGTGGGGGGGTGGAGAGGAAAAGATGAAAGAATACACTCCTCTTTAACAGGAAGAGGTTGGATTGGAGGGAGGGGAAAGAAGATGAAAGAATGAAAGAGAAGATAGTTGATGATTGCAGCGGTCCACCATTTTAGAGTAGCAGTGAATGGCCGGCAGCCATTATTATGCTAAATTAACCTGGGAGCTCCAGGCCACCACTCAAGATGGAGGAAAGCCTGACAACAGATAAGAGCTAGTTTACCAACACACATATACACACACATACACACACACACACAAGAGGCTAAGAATGAACTCCCCTACCCCCACATTTCCTCTGCCCTTACACACGTGCACATTCAGACACACACACACACACACACACACACACAGTCGTGGCTGTGGAGTGGTCAGCAGCATGGCCTTCATTATCATTACACGCCATTTTCTGCCACAAAGATTACCAACGACCCCTCCCCCAACACATACATACAAAACGCCTGCCCCCTGCCTCACACACTCATTCCAGGCCCGCACATTCCCCGCCTCTTTTCCAGTGGCCGCTTCATGCATGCGCACGCACACACACCTCCCCCAGCACTGACCCCTGCCTGCTGCTTTGGCCCTCCCTCTTCCTCTGGATAAAAGGGGCCATGAGGAAAGTGGGCGGTGGGCTGTGAGGTGGTGGGGTGGGGTGGGGGGATAGAGATAGATAGAGACAGAGAGAGAGAGACGGAGGCTGTCCTGACACATTCCTCAGTCCGATCAAATTTCCACCTTCACAATGAAACCACCTCTGACTCTCCCATAACACAAATACTCAACTCTTTGGCTCTGTCCAATTCTCTGTCTGATCTGACAGTCTGCAAGAGATGACGTGATAAAGCACCCACACCAGGAGAGTGCACAATACAAGTTGAGAAGACAGGAGGACTTGGACAAGTGTTGCCGTAAAAACTGAGAAGACAGAGATGTGATAAAGCCAAAGAGGAAGAGCAAGAGAGGAGATGAGAGAGTGATAAGACTAGAGTTCTCTGTGCAAACAAATTCAACCAAAGCTGACAAACAAAATGATAAATGCTACAAGTTCCAAGTTCTCTATATACTACTGCAGGAAATCTGAAATCAGCTGATCACGCTCCTTACAGAGTTAAATGCTTGGTATGGAAAATAAGCACAAACAAGTAAATGGAAAATAGGGTGTTAAACAGCTTTAACTGTTAGGGGTAAAAGACACAAACAAGACCCATAAAATGACTAAAAACTACAGATGTGTGTCCTCCATAGTGGTTGCTGTTACGTTGTAGTATCGCTTTCAAAGAGAAAAATAACTTAGCACTATGTTCAGATGACTAAAATGTCACAGAACTGGACAGACTAATTAAGTGATCTCTCTGTAGCTAAGTTCAACAGATCTACAAGAATGCACCCTCAGCTTTTTCCAGTGGGTTAACAGACATGGTGCAGCTAAGCTGAACAAAACTAAAAAAAAGAAAAGGTGTGGGACTAATCTTCATAAACGCTTTGTTTTGCAGTGGTTGTAAATGGCTTAGGAATCTTTGTGTCACCCCACAGCAAACTGTTCAAATAATTGTTCCTTCTAGACAAAAAGATATCAGCCAATTTGCTGTTTGATTTGATCCATTATGTTTAACAATAAAGTCTCTTTGGCTTTTCCAGTAGGTTAACAGACATAGTGGTGAGAGAAGAACAAGGTAAATAATGTTACTTTACACCTGACCTGCAAAACTAAGAAGACAGTAGTTTTGACCCTGCTGATCAGGACTTATAGAAGAATATGTGATTGATCCTCAGATCTGTCTAGCAGTTATGCTCCACTGAGCCCTGTGATCACCAGCTCACACACACACAAACACACTGTCTGTGGCAGTCTGGTGGTTCACAGCTCAGAGGTTGTGACCCCCTCAGTTCCCCCTGGTTGGTCACATGAGTGATAGACCTAGTGTGTGATTGTGTGTTTCTGTCTTTGTGTTCATGTATATACAGTCTCACTAGGAGTCCTTCCGCAACTGAAATAAATATGTACATTTCTTTTCTTTGCAGTACCAAACAGTCTGCACTACTTGGAATATTTACAAGAAATCACACATGTTGCTACCACTGTGAAGTTGAGAATCAACAGACTTCCTCAGCTGTTTTCCATCCGCTGGTATCCACTGTTTACCACCTGACCTGTCTGCCTCTCATTTCCGCTTCAATGCATACACATGGAACTGAAACACCGCACTTCCATTTACTGGTTAATGCTTCCAAATGCATCTTTAAGGTTTTTGAAAAACACTCCTGTAAGTGCTTACACCAGCTGATGGAGTTTTATCTCATTTTATCTCGTAGCATACACATGTTCAACAGAACAAAAAAAAAACCTCTTACCTGGTTTTCTTGGGGGTCTTCGTCTTGGGCGTGGAGCTCTTGGTTTTCTTTTCCTTGGGCTCCTTGGGCTCTTTGGGGGTCTTGGGTGTTTTAGGCGTCTTCGGGGTCTTGGGCTCTTTGGGCTCCTTGCCCTCTGCCTTCTCCTTTGGTTTCTTTTTTCGCTTTTTCTTCTCCTCCACCAGTGGTGAACTTCCCTCTAAAAATCCTGTGCCAGAAACCTGTTCACCTGCATCACTTCCTGTTCCAGGAAATTCCAACTTGTCTTCCTCTCCTTCTACCTTCTTTCCCCCCTCTTCTTCCTCTCTGTCCAGTACTTTTGCTTTCTTCTTTCTCTTCTTTTTTGGCTTGGTCTCCTGGATGATGGCCTGCTCTGTGCTGATAGGCTGGCCAGGGGCACCAGCGACTGTGGGCCTGTCAGGAATCGTCATGGAGGCGTCACCTGCTGAGTCGGTGGGGGAATGCTGAGAGGTGAGGGAGAAAGAAATCAGTTAATTTGAGGTTTAATGCAACTTAAAGTTACACTTCCTTTATATATAAAGAATTTAACAGTATACACAAAATAAAATTGAAATGACCAACTTTACAGACATCTTCCCCACAAAAAACACAAAAGACGACAACAGATTTCACGTCTGAAACAAAGGCTGGAAACCAGATCACAGTCCACATGTCCAGATGCTGGCCAAGTAGCAAAAACATCCAACATCCATCTTATATCACACTTTCAAGTACTTTGGGTGAACATCTCAGCCTTTACAAGTTGTGATGAGTTATGAGTTTTGAGAAACTAAATGACTAAATCACTTGTAAGAGTCATCAAGATGAACTAACAACGAACACCCATAATTTCTGGATTCATTCTGAAATGTCTTTTTGCCCAACCTAGTCTGACACACAGAAGTATACTGGGAGTATAAGCCTGCCTTTAGCCAACTACTTCAGATTGACTTCTGCTCCCCTTCCACTATCTGTGTGTTACCATTTTTCATGGGTGCCATTGCTGCACCCAAGGCTTAACGGATAGGCTTTAATTATTTAAACAATTACTCAGTTATAACATATCCCTCATTATTTACTAGTTGATCAATTTATCATTTCTGCTCCAAATTAAAATAACATCAAATATGCCTCAGTCTGAGCACATGGCATGAAAAGTGTCAAAAGCGTTAATGTTGTGCTTCAGCATTGGTTCAGCCGTGCTGGCCAGTCAGTCAGTCAGTACTGCTATGCTGTCTGCAGGGTGGGGGCTGAATGTGTCAGTAATGGCAGACTAAATAGCAGAGGGGGAAGAAGGGATGCATCCATCCATACATGTATACCTTCTACCACCTCCTCTCTCCTTGACTCCCTGTTGCTACAGTTTCCTCCCCCCTCCAGCAGGCTAACCTTAGTAAACAAACCGGCTGACACCTCATTTTTCCTCCTACTTCGCTCTCCTGCAGACTAAATCCTCTTTCCTTGCTCCTTCTCCCTTCACCTCCTCCTCCTCATTGCTCCCAAGTAAGCTTTCTGTGACAGGCAACTGGTTACCAGCTGTTGGGAGCCTCTCCAGCTGCCTCTCCTCCCTCTCCCTCTCTTCCATCCCTCCTTCATTCTCCCTCTCCAGCTGCTCAGGGTCCCAGTAGCAGATGGGAAATCAGGCATCATGACACGAATAAATTATCTCCATACTTCAAAAAGGCGCAGCGAGGGAGTATGTGTGTGTGTGTGCTGTACGAGCGCAAGAGAGAGTATGCCTTTGAGAGCGTGTGCATGTGTGATGCACATGGGCACTTCAGCGTGTCTCAAAGTGTGTCAACGAGGTGTATGAGTGTGTAAGCATCAGCAAGTTTATAGCAAAATGCCATGGTATCCTTTGTGCGCACACACACCACACACGCACACCTGTCATAGCTTGGCTGTGTTCGGGTGGAGGAGGAAGGAGTTGGGGTGCTATCACTGAAAGTCCACTTACATCAGGAGAATGCTAATGCATGCATACACAGGCACACACACAAACACACTTTCACACCAAACTACTGCAAGGTCACACACATCACACAAACCTCTGCACACAAACACCTGCTGACACACACGAAAACTGAACCATTTAGACACAAACAGGGGAAGTGAGGGAGAGTGGGGGAGATAGCTAGGGGAGCGAGAGCGAGATGGAGAGACAGTCACTGTAAGAGCGGTGGGAGAGAGGGAGTTGTACGGTGCCAAGAGATAAATCTGTCCTCCTGCCAAGCTTCCCAGATAATCAATCACACGAATGACAATGGAGACACACACAGTGCACACATAAACAATCACACACGCTCGAGTCCTGCGTCATGTTTGGTGTTCTGCAAGGTAAATTTAGCTTGCTGGTGTACTTTGTTGTACTGGTTTAAACTGAGTTCTCCATTCAGAAGAACTGAAATGTATATATATATATATATATCTCAAAGCTCTCTTCTGAAGCACCACCATAATCCACTTTTACAAACAGATTGTAACACTATCACAGACAACTGAATTTAATGAAAAGGCACACAAATAAGCCAAATGAATCACACCAACATTATGGCTAATATGACAGAATCAGGGGAGATGAATGGTTTTATTTCTCAGAAGACAGAGGGGAGAGTGTGAGAAGGAAGGTGAGTGAAGGGGGGGTGAGGAAGCTTGAGGAGGAAGGGGCAGCTGGGAGAAGAATTAAATGAAGGGTTAAATCTAGCAGGCAGAAACACTTAAGACTCCCAAAGGACGGAGTGAAAGGAAATCCTGTTCTCATCCTTCAGCATCTCCCCTTACTCTGTCCATCCATCCACTCCAACCTCCATCATTACGCCTTACACCAGCTAACAGTCTTCACCACTGAGCAGGTTACAGTGTGGTCAGTCACCAATCTGCTTTGACTTCAACTCTGAACTGTATTTGTTTTAACACTAGTGACAGTGACCTTTCATTTCTGCACTGGCTGCCAATTTGATATATTGTGATTCTCTCTGTATATGAAAGATATGACTATTCCCTTTCTCATGCAGTCATGCAGAGGTTCACCCATGGCCAAGCTGCCAGAGAAGGCCTCATGGTGTCAAACGGAACTTTGATTGCTTCATAACTAGTTATAAATGTATTATGTGATTTTAAGTCAAGTTTTCAGGGGATTTAACAACACCCATTTTCATTTCTTCCTTTATTTTGCTATGGTATTTCTTAGGCCTGACAGGCGATTCACTACAGCCATATAAAATTACATACATTTATTTAATAAGTGGGGTTTTCAAAATAACGCGTTAATTTCTATTAATTAATGGCAGAAAAAACTACAGGTTAAAAATCTTAAGTTAATTACATTCCATGCCCTTTGACCAGTTCCGTCCAAAGTGGTTTTGTAACACAGTGGAGGCAGGCCAGAACATGTTGCTTGGTCCCAAGAATGGCTTATTTACATTTTTAAAAAATACAAACAAAGAAACACACAGACAGAGCTGTTGACAAGAGCATTGTTCCCGGCAATTTCTGCGGTTAGGAAAAACCATCTGAGTACTTCAAGCCTAAAAGATCATCTTAACGAAAAAGCATTTTGCAGTGAACCCAACGCCCCAGGCTAGCAGCTAGCTTCATCAAACCTAAGCCTCATTACAGCAGGCGTTCAGACACAAACTGAGCAAGTCCACCTGTGACTGACTAAGTAACTCCCTTGCAAAATGGATCGCAATGGACTGAAGACCAGTTTCGGCGGTAGGACGCGGGTTAGCAGAGGCTTTACAGGTAGCATCCTCTGACACAACTTACAAGCAGAAATATTTAACACTTTCACATTAAAAATTGATAATTAGATACATTTTTTGACATTTGACAGCCCTGATAGTAAATAAAATGCACAGTTCAAAGACTAAAAAGACCAAAAATTCATATATTGATGGAATAAATTCTAAGAAAAACATTTATTCTTAATTTTGAGAATGGAAACATTTGTTTGTACAGATAGCTACCGCTCGGTTGAAAGCTCAGATATCTCATACAAAGCACAAGTGAGTGTGCAATGCCCTAAAACATTTAAGCATAATTCAAGGCATGCAAAGAAGGAAGTACATCCTCTCCATTCAGATACTGTGGCAGCAGTTGCATGTCTCAGTTCTTTTAAGGTGAGGCGAGGTTCCAATGAAAATCACTCAACCACCAAAACCAAGATGCATCAGCTTACAGAGAACTGGCTTGACAAGGTGACCACATTAGTGCTCTTTATCGGTCTTCAAAGGATGATTAAATATGTCATCTTTCAGAGCGAGGATGCAGCCAAACTGATGTGTTGTGGCTCTCCATAGGTGATTTGCATTTGAGGTGTCTGCTATTCTGACAAGACTTATGACATGCCCAGCTCAGAAACATGCATCTATGCATCTGTTTTGATGGACAAATAGTTTAAGTTCACTATAGATATGAATTTTATATCCATTTACACCATGTACTTATTACTGCACACAGAACTGAATTTTGATGGAATTTTGTAGGAAACTAAGAATTCGGTTAATCGGTAATTAATATTTTCATTTTGTTGAAACCCATACAAACAAGAAGGAGTGACTTAAGATTAGAGAAACATTTCCTCGAAGATGCAGAAGCCATGGTGAGCTGGATGGTATAGCAGCTCACTGACAGCATGCATGAACGGGGGAGGGGCGAGACAGGCATGTTATATGTCAACTAGAGTGCTGCACGCAACACACTGTGTGTGCGTGTGTGTGTGTGATGTAGAATAAAGGTCAGAGCACAGCACTGTGCCAGAGCTCTGACCTTGAGCTGCTGACGAAAGCACAAGTGTGTGTGTGTGTGTGTGTGTGTGTGTGTGTGTGTGTGTCTCTAATAACCATGCTTAGTGAACAGATGGAGCTTAGAGTACCAGACATACAGTCATCATGACTGACTGACCAGCCTGGTGTGTTTGTGTGTGTGTGTGTGTGTCTCTTTCTAACAAGTGCATCATGAGGCACAGAGAGAACTCCCTTCCTGTTCCGCAGACACACAACATTCTGAGTAGGCTTCTAGCTAGGCTATCCTATTTCCCCAGGCCCATTTGCCATCCTAATCCAGACCACAATATACCACACTGTTGGTGTGTGTGTGTTTTAAGTGACAGGGGCTGCCGGGCCTGCAGCTAGAGTCGGGACGGTGAGTGTAACTAGCCCAGGCGAGGAGCATGGCTCACCAGTCAACCTGGCATCTAGGTCAGGAGTGCTGGATAAATTAAGTGTGACGGCTGAAATGTCAACCTCAAAACGCAGCGATGCAGGCTTGAAGGAGGGGGAGCGGTGAGCAAAGAGAGAAGAGTAGTGTGAATGAGAATGGAAGGGGAAAAGGGGACTAGATCTGTGTGTGGCCACAGGGCTGCTATTGTGTGTGAATGGGTCAGTGGAGAAAGGGGGCTTTGAGCAACAAAACAAGCTAATGGAAGCCGAGGGCACGTGACACAGGCAGTGGCAACCGTGCACACTCAAACACACACACACATACACACACACACACACACACACACACACACAAACATAGAGATTGCCATTGAGAACTGCAAACCTCTTCCCACCAGCCCTCCCTTTCTCGTCATCTGTTTTGCTAGAGATCCTGGACTCGAGATCATTGCTCGTTTTCCCACTTCTTCCCTCTTAATTTTTTCTCCCTCCCCCCGTCTCTTAATCACCCCCAAGATTTTTTCCTCTTCATTGTGTCCCTCTTTTTCAAACTGTGTCGCTCTGCACATCCGGCTTCACAACATTAACTTGGAGATGACACTCTTGAAATATATAAGACAAACAGTGAGACAGACAGAGCGACAGGCTGAGAAAGAGCGGAAAGAGAGGAGACGAAGAGGAGGGAGACAGGAAGGGAGGTTTCCTCTACGGAGGAGGGGGAGATGTGGGAGCAAGAGGGAGGAGAGATTATACTGGTGGCGCCTGTGTGTTTGTGCACGTGTCTATGTGTATGTGTCTGTGTGTATTGCACACATGTCTCAGGATATGCAGCTCACAGGAAACAAACAGCTGCAAAAATCCACCCCCCAAAAACACAACCATGCACAAAAGGCCGACAGCACACAAAAGACAACACACACACTGATATGAACACACACAAACAAAACCCCACTGAACCAATGCCCAATGCACCGCTGTGCTCTCAAATGTCATGTGTACACACTCATACACACACACACACAACTTCCCTCACACTCCAAACACACACATTCCCCCACCCACATAAAAAAATAAACCTTCACATGAAATACACCCACACATGAAAACAAATGCACATTGTCTTGATCTCTCTCACACTCATACATCAAAGTGTTTGTTTGACGGAGACTCACCTGTACGTGAGGCACTTTCTGTGGGGTAAGAGGGGGTGAGGAGAGCGGGTGGGAGGCAGGAGGCAGAGATGCCCACGGGTGGGAGGCCTGATTGGGGGGAGAGGGCGTGCTCTGCAAGTGATGAGGGTGGGGGGGCAGGTGTGTGTGCTGCGTCTGAGCATTCTGTGCAGGCGGTGCTAAGCCCTGGTTTGGGGCTGGAACTCCATGTTGACCGACAGGTGGACCCTGGAAACCCATGGGAGCAGGCTGCAGGGGCTGCCCACTGCGAGAGGCCTGCTGCTGGGCCTGTAGAAGACGCTGGTCTCCCCCCTGACTTACTGGAGCTTCATGAGGCCCTGGGAGTAGAGGTACAGAGAGGAATACAGGATCATGTCTAGCACCTTCTACAAAGCCTGTTCAAGGCAGGAATGTTGAACGGTTATAATGTCTTGCCATTCTTTATGAAAAGTACAAACACAAAAGGGGGAATTGTTGTTCTGCCGTTAAGCTGGCTACTGAGGTAGTAACAGCGCCGACAGTATATATTGACAGTATATATATATTTGTATATATATTGACAGTAGATATATTTTTACATACACACACTGAATTCGTCTTCTGCATTTGACCCATCCTTAGTTGAACACACACATGCAACACCTGGCATATTACATGCAGTGGGCACACACAGAAGCAATGGGCAGCATCAAGCGCCCAGGGAGCATATTGGGGGGGGGGGGTTAAGTGCCTTGCTCAAGGGCACATCAGCCGGCTAATGGAGGGGGGGAGCATTTTTCGCATAAATCACTCCACCACACCCAAATTTTTCCTGCCCGTCCGGTGGGGGAATCGAACCAGCAACCTTCCGATCACAAGCCGCTTCTCCAACGTCTAGGCCGCGGCTGCCCCCAGGTCAAAGGCACTACACATTGGTCCAATATTTCCCTTTAATTTTCTCTGTTGGTGTTGTTATCAGTACAGGGTGTAGAAAACAGTAATAGCTGAGTGCAAGTGCACGAGTGTAGGATTTTCTAGAAGTACGAGCACCTAAAGAGTTGATTGTTAGTCAAATCGTGTTCCAGTTGTAAACTAGCAGCTGGAATATTGCTGTTAGTAAGCAGCTCTGAACAGCTCATCTCCCTCATCCATACTGACTAATAGCTCTGTTTTGGATCTACACAATGGGTGCAGGGTATGAAAACATATTTTGTTATAATTTATTAATATTTCTATTATATTGTCTAATTTATTTGTTAGTTTAATAAAGCCACAAAAAGCAAAACTAATGATGGGACAGCATCAGCTGTTCTGTGCCTACCTTGCTGTTGCTGGAGCTGAGGCCGGTTTGGACCCAATTGTGCACTACGCTGTGGCCCCATGCCGGGATACATCTGTCCTGTACTGGGAGGCATGTTGTGGGGCTGCTGGTGCTGAGGGTGTGGGGCAGACAGAGGTGTTTGGGGAGGTCTCTGTGGATGGGCCATAGCGTTGGGTGGAGACTGCAGGGCTGTGTATCCTGCAACCTCTTGGGGTCCAGCTAGTCCTGCACTAGGGGGTCTGCCCTGTTGAGGAGGAGGTGTTGGGGTTCCCAAAACCCGCATGGGGGACATGGATGAGGGGGAGGGGTAAGATCCCTGAGCTGGGGGGGCAAGGTGGGACTGGGGCTGGTTTTGGGGCTGCTGCAGATTCTGGGGATGGTTCAGGGGGTGCATAGGCTGGCCCTGCTGCCCTGCCTGCTGTTGCATTGGGGCAGAATGGGTCTGATGGGGCTGGGATTGATGAGGTGGTCCAGGGGGGTATCGCTGGCCCTGTTGTCCTGCTGCTGGGCCTGATCCCTGGTTAAACCTCTGGCCAAGCTGCCCTTGTCCCATGGCCTGGCTGGCATTAGCATTGATGTTTGCATTAGTACCCTGGGCCATCCCAGGTCCCATGGCTCCATACTGGGCCTGATAGCCAGGGTACTGGGCACCACCAAACCCACCTATGCCTTGTTGGTGCTGATGCGGGTGAGGAGCCTGTCGGGAGGGAGAGTGTGGGTATCTGGGTGTGTGGCCCATGTTGGGGTATCCCTGTGGTTGTGGTTGGGGCTGAGGGTGTCTCATCTGCCCCGTCCCCATTCCAACATGTCCCAGGTAGTGAGATGGGTCCTGAGCAGGTGGGTGTGCCATGCTCTGTGAAGGGTAGTGTTGGTTCATGCGAGCTGCATTGGGTGTTGGTGGGCCTTGTATCCCACCATAGTTGCCTTGAGACATCTGGTAGCCTCCCATCTGGTTGGGGCCGCCCCCTGGCTGTGTGGGAGGCTGCTGATAAGCTGATCTGCTCTGCTGCTGCTGCTGCTGCTGCTGCTGCTGGCCCCAAACTCCACCTCCACCTCCTCCTCCCCCAGCATCACCAGGGTACCCATGGTGGGGGTTGCTAGAGTTAGCTGGGTTATTATGGTAGTGGGAAGCCATGCCATTCATGGCCGTGTTCACATTTGTCGGCCCCTGGCTGGGACCATTCTGGGCCATCATTCGTCCTCCAGGGGCACCAGGTTGATCGTAGCCTGTGTAAGGGCCATGGTCGTACATTTGCCCCATTTTTGGCTGCCCTGGGCTGGGACCAGTGCCATGGATCATCCCCTGGTGGAAAGCACGGTTCCCTTGGTGCTCATGATTCAGAGAAGAATTAGCTGGCTGGGCTAGAGGGTTGGACTGGGCAGGGGTCGGTTGCTGAGGAAAGCAGTCCCCTAAACTATCTAGTCCATCTGAGAACAACCCTGCATCGTCCCCAAATAAACTCAACATCCCTGGGTCCGCCATGGCTGGGTGTAGGGGCCCACAGATGGAGGGGACTGGATAGAGGGAGGTGTTGTGTAGTGAGGAGCTAATCAGCTAGCTGCTAATTTGAAGCTTGCCACTCCATGGTCCTCATTAAGGTTCCTGAAGAGACAGAAAGAGGGAGGGATGAAAGAAACACAAATGCTAGAATTAACACAGGTACACATAAGACCAAAAGCTGAACTGTGGTCAACGTACTTCTTTGTGACTGTTGCATCTAAATGTGTCTAACTTACTGCAACTGTTCGCCTTGCAACAGTTGGTCAATTTATACCGAAGTTCTACAATGAGTGAGTTGTAACATGCAGCCTTTACTATCAGCTTGACCGCATTTCGTCTATAAGCAGTCTTTCGTGAATAAACTGCAGTACCAATACTGGAACACACAGTGTGAAACTCTTGCTGATGTAAATGGACTAACATGGATGTCGATAAACCTCAGCAGAATTGATGAAGTTTGAATAATGTGGTGTTTTCATACAGGCAGTTAACAGTAAGATGAAGTAATCTTTAGCAATAAAAGTGAATTATACTGTATAAACACAAGGGATTTTCAATCAAATTACATTGTTAGATGTGACAAACAACAACTATGTAGCTATAAAACACTACTTTTGAATGCCATGGCTATTTCAGATATATAAGTTATGGAATACCTTACTGTATTGTTATAATTAATCAAAGCTGTAGGTAGTAGTTACTTAAAGGCACAATATGTAGAATATGCTGTTGTTTTACGAACACAAAATTCAAATTCCACCAGTTGATTTAGAGAGCAAATGAACAAGCAGCAGTGGTCGAGCGAGCTACACAGTGAATGAAGAGCATGGCGGTTAGCTGGAAGAGAGCAACACATCAGAGAAATAAAACCTTATTTTTGGTTGTGTTTCAAAACATAAATAAACACACACACCTCTGCATAGCCCTCTGGATTTTTGTATGAAAACAGCTGAAGTGCAAGCGTCATCTGATCTCTCTGTTTTTGCCTGTCTACGAGCACCTCACACAGACCTTCAAAAGTATAGAATATGTAGTTTCCCCTAAGCACTCACCCCGTTTGGATGGTGAATTATACAAATTAATTTGTCTGAACATTTTTAAATAGACTTTTTACCTGCTGAGCAGAGGTGCAATGGATTAACTTGCGTGTTTAGAAGGATATTCAGTTGTAGCAACCCCTGAAAAAAAACATGCAACCCATTGAAAAAAAAAACCCCTTCACATTCACACACACTTCACATTAGCAATGCCCCCAAACCCTCCCCCACCTCCATTTTACTAGCAAACAAAAGAACCTCTTTCTTTTCCAACACACAGTCATTGTGCGTGTGTCTGTGAGTGTGTATTAGAACAAAAGGGCCCAGCAGATGCAACTCTGTTTGAACAGCAACAGCTGCCATCCAGCCAACAGGCCAGAGAGCTTTTCTGTACACCAGTCAGGCAGGGGTTAGCTAGCCAGTCAGCTGGCTAGCTAAGCCCGTTTCACTCGTACAGTCCATCTCTCAAATGTTCAGGAACACTTCCTGCATGGAGTCAGGTGTAAAAGGAATTAGGTATTGATGATATCAGAAATCTGCACAGTCAATTTTCAACCGCAAGACCAAGCAATATTTTCAGGGAAAATGCCTAAAGCAGCTAAAGGGTTATGTCTGATTAAAGACGCTTTCACGTAGAGCAAGCAAACCAATCACAAGACTCTGTCGATGATGTATCTGAATCTGCAATTAAAGTTTTAACATCAATCGTCTAATAAAATTGTTGAATATTAAACATACTAAAGAATTAACATCAAAGCTGGCATCAAACAAAAACAGCTCCTTGGTGTCATGTTCCTGTAAATAATAGAGACATCTTCCACCATGTACACCTGGCCTTGCCCTAATTTCTTCTATTGAGTTTTATGGCAGTTGGTCTCTGTAAGTGTTGCATTACCATCTGCTGGACTGTCCCTTGGCTCTTTTATTCCAGCACTGCCATTGTATGTGTAAAAAGGTGTAAGATGAAAATGTTCCTGAAGACAGCTGCGTGAATGAACGGTGAAAACCATCCCAGAAATTTACCTGGATCTGTGTGTTAAAGAGGCCTAACCTTCAGTCAGTCCTGGCAGATATGTAAAGACAGTGGAGTCGATCTTGCTGGGTGGGTTAAAAAGAAAAAGAAAAAACATTCATACAAGTCTACTTCATGGATTAACCATGTTTGGGTGGTTAAAAAAATCTGAAAAACTGAGGACTATTGAAGTGTGTGCCAAATCATCATCATCTGAGGCACTGAGTGGCCAGCACGACACCCTGTCTGCACGAGTGAGCGGGTGAAGGTAGGTGGAACTAAGCATGCATGAGCGAATTTGTGTAGGTCATATCAGAGACTGGGACAGCAAGGCAGTGGGGGAGGTTTGCTTGTTGCTTCTACCTACTGAAGAAAAAAAAAAAAAAACCCACCCAAAACAACTTCTACCGCTAGAGTTCCCCTCCCGCCTTCACCTTAATTCTTTCTTTCTTCCTCCACACTGAACTCCTCCCTCCCACCATTTTCCTCACCCCTCCACTTATTGGTTCACTACAGAGCCCAGCAAGTATAAGGGATAAAACATTAGACTTTATATTCACCAGAGAAGGTGTTATTAAATTAAATAAAAATTAAATAAAAAAAGGATAAATATGATGCCCTAAATTTAAAAATTACAACTTAAAAAGTTTTATGGTGTTAAATGATTGTAGTATCAGGAACTGAAGTTACAGGTTGTTGTGGTTAGGGCGTTCAGTTGTAGAGGAGAAAGAGCATCTGAAGTGTAAAGGCTGCAGAAGCCTTTCTCGATGCAAATTGGTAAAAAGGCACATCCTAGACAGCGCTCCAGTCCATCACACAGCCATCGCCTTCTCAGTCACCCCAGTGCTGGTCACTGTAAAAATTGGGATCATATTTCCCATAAACCATACCGCTTCATGTAACAAGCGGGGCTGCAACTAACAACTGTTTTCATTATTGATTCGTCTTCCAATTACCTTCTATAACTGTCTATAAAATGTGAAAAAAATTGTGAGAAATCCTCATTACAATCTCCCAAAGACAAGTGTACTTGTGGCTTCTTTTGTCCATTTTATCAAAATTTTTAGTAATTATTTTTCTTTCGATGGAAAAATTGTTGTAGAACCAGTAATAGAGCAGATCTTATCTTCTTCAGCTTTACTTGACAGGATAAAAATGTTGAAATTGATTTGTACAATAATTTTCTATTGCCAGAAACTAGAGACTCATCTTTAAAAATATCATTCAATGAGGAGTTTCTGGGCAACAATAAAGAACTCAGTCTTTTCATTTAGTAGTAAGCTATCAGTTACTATTGGCATGACATAGGACCACAGTAAAACAACATTCCTCAACCTCAAGTCTCAATAGTGCTTGGTGTGAGCATGCATTCTTGTTGTGTAAATAGCAGTTAACAAGCCCTTTTCTCCATGTTCCCCTGAACTATAAACAAGCTGCCAACACAAAGACAGGTGCTGCTCAACTCTTTGCTATATTATGATCTGCAACATGCAAGGGCAGGCAAGGCGTGCACAGACACTTTTCCATACATTTCTTTGTTCTTCTTAAAGCCTCTACAGTGGTACTAAGGCACAGCTGTCTATTTAAGCAGTGATTCTATGGATGCATGTAATGCACTATAAACTCTGTGAGCTAATGGCTCGATTGCTAAAACAGTATGGGCACCAAAGAGACCAACACCATCGTATTTTCCACAGTACCTGAAACACTGAAGACATACGCTAGCATGGAACAGTATTCAATAAAATCGAAAATAGGATCATCCACCAGTTAAATCCCTAATTTGTTCTGTACATCTGAATTATCAGAGATCTACTGCATCATTCAAACATTTTGTTTAGTACGACGACCCAACAGAAACCCAAAGCCTCTACAGTTAGAGAGATTCAGAGACTCAGCTGTTGCCAATAAAGAAACCATGTTAGACTAGTATATCAAAGTAGTGTTAGCAACCGCACTGTTGAGTTACATCACTTCCTGTGCATTTCAATCCCTACCAAAAACAAAAAAAAGGCATGTGCAAATGTGTTTGGCAGGTGAGAGTAATTGAGTGTAATTTCACATCCTCTGCAGCAAGCTACTATGAAGGCAACTGATTTCCTGTCAGTTCAGTGAGATGCACACTACATTAGACCATGAACTCGACAATGCAAAAATGTATTGCTGTATTAGCTGTATAAGCTTCCTGTCTCTTGGTCTCTTTCTGAAGTGTTGTTCATCCCTCTATTCCTGAGTGAAACTTCATGAAAAGTTGTGTGTGCATGTTTTCTGCTCTCTTCAGCTTGGTTTTCTACTCCCTCTGCCATTTCAACCAAAATCGAGCTCTCATCTCTTTCTCACAGCAGTGCATTTTCAAAAGGTTGATATAAAGCCATCACCCCACCCTACCTCTTTGAAAAGAATTTAACACTATCAGAAATGAACAAATTTCAGCTTTATTAAAAACTGGATAACTGTTGAACTGAACATCTAAAAAGACAAATAAATAAATATAAAATATTTTTAAAAAGTGAAATAAATCTGTATCATAGCCTGATATATCCTTTTTTTCTGTTTTTCAAGCTACTGTTTTCCATCAGTCACTAATTCCAGTTGAGAAGTTGACTGCTAGAGGCTACAAAGCCATTGGCCACTATCAAAGCTGAGTTGGTAGTTTGTAAAATGGCCTGATTCATCAGCCAAATTGATTAATAGGTTTACCTCTGACACACACACACACACACACACACACACACACACACACACACACACACAAACACATGCACAGTTGGGCATTGACGCCCAGCTGTCGCTGCAAAACGAATTGGGTGAACGGTCAGTGTGCCGCTTTAAACATCAAATCTAATCAAGGGATGAGGCGTTTAGCCGTCCACACTCCCCTCCCCCTGCCATAAAACACATGCGGTGGGGAGTCCAAAGGTGTTAAGACCGCTTCCATACTAACAGCCATTGGCAACCACAGACCACCACACATCTGGAAAAAATACAGCGCTGTCCACCCTCACCTGGGAACATACTGTGGAGCACTGGCCAACCAAGTACATTCAAGCACACATACTGGTACTGTTCACCTCACCAGCATCACAATAGAGGAGCAAATGATTTCTTTAATCCAAGGTGGCAAACTGCCTCAAAGAAGCATCAAAGTGCTGTGTGGCGTCTCTGCATCTGGTAAGCCTTCACACTAGACACTGTGGTTCTGATTTCATTTTCTCATTGATAGCTACAGCAACACATTCACACCAACACTGCCTCATCAGTCATCTAAGCATCATAGCTAATTATTATCAAATCAGACAAAGGTGAAACAGAAGTGTTTAAAAGCTAAATTTAAGTCACAGCAATCTGTTGCTCTAATCACTCATTTGATAGAGAAAGATTGTTGATTACAATGTTGTCACTGATCTTTACACGGTCAGACAACTTCACAACAGTCTGACAGGCACAGTACAGCAGTACAGAAAGCACTGCTCACTCTGGGTAGCATTTATGAGGAGCTCTGTTGTTGTGTGTTTCTGCTGTCAACAGAGATAAACACAAGACAGCAGAGCCGAAACGATTATCCAATCGATTAGCTGATTGACAGAGAATTAATCTTTGACAGTTTTAATAATTAACCGTTTTATAAGCAAAAATAGAAAAGCTAAAGATTCACTCGATCCAGCACCTCAATTGTGATTTTGTTCTTGTTTTCTTACTCTTCTATTAAACCATATCTTTAAATAATGTTTTGAACTGCTGGTACCACAAAAACATTATGAATAGGTCAACGTGGGCCTGAGTGACTGTGATTTGACTTTTTTTTCCTTTATGAAATTATTAATCAATTAATTGAGTAAATAAATTGACACATTAATCGACAGAGTACCAGGTGGTTAACACAGTTATTAGATACCGGCAGCAAATCAGACCCATGGGTACCTGTCCTGCCTGAACTGCCCAGTGACACCAAGAGATGATATAGTAACACAACTGAGAAGTTAAGCTCACTTATGTGGTTTCACAAGACCTCAATGATGTTTATCAGCGTTTTCAGAGGTTACATCCTGTAAACGATCAAGCTTGAAACAACAGGCGTAACTCTCGGGGGAGACAATGGCTTGACAGAAAAGAAAACAAACTGTCGCCCATGTGCAAAAGACATTTGACCTCTACCTTATTAGTGGTGTACCACTGGCACTTTTTCAGGTGATTCCAAGGCATCATTAAGTGAGTTGCCTAATGCAGAGTAACGTCATGCATGCTGTTGTCATGAAATGAAAAACCTAAATAATGTCCAAATATTTTCCTAAAAGACAATCCATCACATAACTGTAATGAAAAGGTACTCAAAAGTAAATCTACCTGAGTCTACAGATTGACATGTTAACACATACCACATTATCACTGTAAGACAGTGTTCCCCCTACAATGGAGTTGAAGCAGTCAAGGTGAACCATGCAGTGTTGTTTTCTGGGCTTTTTTGTTTTTGCACATGCATAGCTTCACTTTAAAAATCATCTGAAAATTCAACATGTGATCCAACATGCTATTTAGCTTATGTGTGACCCGCATCACCCTGAAGGTCGACATCCACTGCCATTGATTCCTCCAGTTATTCTTTGTTGATTGTCCTTTTTGTTCCAGTTTTAACTTGCATCACCACACACAATATTTTCAATGATATGTAGGGGAATCCTATCCAAATCATATGTAAATGCCTCTGTGAGAGAGTCAGTTGTCTTTGAGAATGACGGCTTTCATGTGTTTCAAAAAGTTAGTACCAAGTTCCAAGGCGATATCAATCCATCCTGGAGCTCCAGTTTTGAAGCGAATCCTGCTGTGTACTGGTCTTTGTAGAGAAAGCAGTCCTAAGTAAAATGGTCAACTTCGCACACACATAGTATAGAGAGTTTCCAGTTGTGGGGAAATTTCCATCAAAAGCTAATCCACTGAGTCTTTTCTTACTCACATGGTGGGAATAAAACAAGACTTTTATGTTGACGCCTAAAGCCAAGCTAAGGGATATTGGTGCACGCTTCATGTTAGCCGCGTTAGTTACCGGACATAACTCCACTACAATGAATGTCTGCACACCAATCCACCTGCCCCTCACCACAGTAAGCACATTTGTTCACAATTAGCTCCACAAGTTCAAACTCACTTGAAACCAGAAGTAATCATGAAGTGGCACATACAGATTTAGCAGACTTGATAAATGAACAGTGCTCCCCCCAGAAGTTAGGCCTTGGAGCAGACTGAGTGGCAGTCTCTTCCTCATATCTCCAATATTTGGCCAACAGTAAACAGTTATAAACAACAGTTGGCTTCTACCTCATTGAACCTATTCCTTACTGTTTGCCTAGTGAGCTAACATTACTTCATAGTGTTAACTTGTGATAAAAGTGTCAAATATTCAATGTCCCTTTATGCACCATGAGGGTAAAGAACACTGTTGCTGTTAAAAACAGAAATCTCTTGTTTCTAATCTCAAAATACATGTTTTCAATATTCGCTAATGGTCAGACCCCATGGGCTGCCGGGCTTGCAATACACTGGCTAAAACCCTGAATGAACCAGCAAGGCCCAGGAATTCACACTGACTGTGCAGCTCTGTCAAACCACAATTAGAGGCCATCCGTTCAGCTGAGCCGAAACCACAGAATATCACTGCCAAGTTAGAGCAACTGAATGGCCTTTCTGGCAGCCAGCAACATTACACTGTAGTGTATTAGACATGGGCCTTCATTTGACAGAAACCCACACAGACCTCACATGAAAACACCAATGCCCAGCCAAAATCAGAAAGATCATGTAATGAAATTAACACCTAGATGTATATTTACACTACTGGAAAGCTGACCAGTGTTGTGTAGTGCAATGTACAATATCTTACTTGTACTACTTACATTTGTTGGCTATTTAACATTGAGACAATACCTGTAAAACAGTTGCCTGGTCATCGTGTAGCATAATGTCAAGTGTCCATGTTTAGACTCCAACCAATCAGCTGATGTAACTAACCGGTCCTCCAAGTCTGAGTAATGGTGTCGGTCAATGAAGTCATCAAGATTTAAAAACCTGCAGGCACACTTGTCCCTTTTCCGCTCATTTTTGAAAGTCTATGTTAATTTTGATATTTTCTTTTTCAGTATGAAGAATCTGGAGGACAATTTGCATGTGATGGCCCCTTTTCTTCAAACACCAAGTCAGATCTTGGAACTAAGAAAGATCCCTCCCTTATTTCTTTAACAAAACATTTAACAAAACAAGGAATATTGCTGATTTAATCTGCCATAACTAACTTTTCACACCATACTTCATCATAAACAGGTCCAAATCACTCTGTGTATGCAGTATTAATGTGGGGTGAAGGAAGGAAGAACGAGGAGAGATTAGCCAACAGTGGCTCAATGCAGTCCTCTCTGCGCCGTTGAAAGTTTGGCAGCTAAACTGTCTATAGCCTCCAGGCTTTACTACAGGAAATCTCTGCCATGTCAACAATACCATTTTTCCACAGAGACACAGACACACAGGCACAGACAAACAAAACAAAGCCAAAGAAACATACTACACCAAAAGCTTAGCAGACACAACGTAACTAGGCACCTGAAGAAGCGAGTGATCTCCCTCTTCCTCTGGAGAACACGTGTGCACCCACCCACCCCCATTACCAAGAGGATCTAAGCCGCTATAATTTATACCTTTGTTCCCCAATGGAGGACAGCACGCAGGAGCTGGCTAGCTGTGTGTGTAATTACACTCAAGTGAGGGGATGCAGGGCCGTGTGTTTGGGGCTGGGATTTGAGGCCCGGAAGGAAGGAAGGGGGGGGTCCAAGAAAGCGAGAGAAGAAAGAGAAGCAGTGAAGCTAGAGAAAATCTGGTTATTTTACGCACGGCTGCTTCGTTAATGGACAGCGTGTGTGTGTGTGTGTGTGTGTGTGTGTGTGTGGAGTGCGGAGTGTGTGTGTATGTGTGTGTGTGTTTCGGGGAGGGTTGGGTCAGCAGGAAAGGGCTGTGTTTATCCAATCTGTTCCCTGCCTTTACCATGTGGTAGGAAAAACCACTGGCCGGCTCCCAGTCAGATCCCCGAGGACAGAGAGTCCGGCTGAGAGACAAGCACAGGACAGAGGAGAGAGAGAGAGAGAGAGAGAGAGAGAGAGAGAGAAGTAGGCCACAGGGGGTGGCCAAGGAACCTGCGAGTAGTGTGCAAGTGTGTATGTATGCATGTGCTCACTGAGCTAAAGAACCTGTTATAAAGGTCTCTGAAACCATCTAGTCTTTGAAAATCACTTGCATCTGTGAGTGTGTGAAGAAGTGACGGATGCAGGAGCGTATGTGATGATGACACACGATAAGAGGAATGGAAACGACGAATTACAGAAAACAAGGAATTACAGCCTGGAAAATAGTCTAAATGTATTATTATGCTATCAGTTAGTGTGTATTCTCTGCATTGGTATTTCTTTGTATAAAAAGTGCAAGCCTTCCTTACTAATATAGTCCATAAATTCTATTATAAAGGTTTTGAAACTGTAAAAAGTTCAGAACCCTCTCAGAAATGATCAGCCCTAAACCTTTCAGATTCGAAGACCGTACCAGTTTATATTTTGTCTAACCAGCATGGAAACCTATTCACGTTCTCTAACACCGAGTTGTTCTCAAGCAGCACTGTGTTCAATACACTGACATGAGATCATGAGTCTCACTGCATGATCTCTTCTGGCTGCGCCGCAGTTATTAAAGGCTAACCTAGACAAGGATATTTAGTGGTGATGATGAGGTGAGCAGTCTTTCGGGAAGAATGCAAGCCTGATAGACTCAAACAGTGACTCTGTTACAGCTGTGGATCACCTAAAACTTGTGATACACATACTTATTATACATACAGTACAACACATGTGATGGAGAGAAAGGATTTACTGCCATTCAAACAGTTGTGAAATGCTTTTTGTGTTCCCTTATGATTACCTGACTTGTCTGCTTGACTCATCTACTAATGTAGAAAATGTATTCATAATCACTTTGAAAGGGCTGATCCAAGTCATGAAAGCTACGCAAGACATACTTGCTCACATCCTGACACGCCTTTGCAGGTGGTGAGATTAACAACCGATTTTAAATCCTATTGGGTTGAGGTCTTAAAGGTATAGCATGAGCCAAAGTGATGTCTCTAACAGATCTGTGAAGCTCTATCTTATGCTGCACTTATATTCCAAACATTCACCATCTATATTTCATCACCACTGAAAATCCATTCAATGCTTATTCTTCAGAGTATTTCCCCTCCCACACACACAATATCTGAATTTTGTAGTTGAGTATAGTGGGCTTTGCTGATAGGCAAACAGATGATATAACGATCACTAAAGGGATGATCGATGATTGCGTTTTTCCTCTCCATTATTAAAGCATCACTAACTTACTATCACAACTATTTTCATAAGAGGTTATAAAAATAATCTCTGAAATCTACTCCCAACTGTGCATTTAGAGAGGTTTCTGATAGAGTGGTATGCCCCCCACTGAGCGTCATTAATCGGCACGAGTGAACTTTAAATCCTTAATTATAAACCAGTTTACTGTCTCTTAAGATACCCCTCCCCCCAAATAGCAATGGTAATGTTGAACAGAACAAGATGCTGTGATGTTGTCGCACTGACCAAAGGCCCATTTTTTTCATAGCCTGCACATAGACTGTGTAGTACCTTTAGGTTCACCTTAGGCATTTGTGTAAAACTCAAATAAAAACTCAAAATAGCCTCAAAAACAAGATGTCACATTTTTCTTTGACAAAAACCCTGTGTCTAGACTGTAATTGTAGTTCTCATTTTGATCCATACTAGACTTTCACTAGTGTGCTGTGATGCAACAACCCCACCCTTCCCACCCTGCACTGGACGACATGACTGGACGACATAAAAATGGAAACGATCGGTCAAGAAACAGGTTTCTGATCTGAGCTATATAATACCTGTACATTGTGCTCCATTCATACAAGAAAGCTGTTCATCTTATATTTAACTATGAGGCTGCTGTAGGGTCTGACCCACAGTCAGACCATTTCAGATGATGTAATACTGACCCTTTCACGATTTTATTCCTGTGTGCATCAGACTGGACTGTTTCGCCTCAACTATATCTTTAATTTGTCCCGTGCAATGACACATGGTCACATCTCCTCCTCTTAAATTGCGCGGCTCTTAGAAGCAACTGGCAACATCAGAGGTGTATTCTTCGCTGCTCTTTTTTGTGTGAGTATTTCAAGATCGGTGTTTGAATTTTGTTCTGAAATTCAACGTGGAGGGTGTAAATCTAAATGAAAAATCAGAGATCAAACTTTTGCAGGTGAGGGGGAAATTGTGGTTTAGTGATGCAAATGAGTTATCATAGTGGCTCACTACCTCTGTTACTGGCTTTGGGGAAACCCCTATAACTCCTGTGAGATTTTCAAAGGGGTAGACTTCTCAAAAACTACAGGATTCGTTGCAAGCTGGAGTCTAAAATCACCAGCGGTTTTGGACTGTTGAGCGATTTGTCATCCCTGTGCAGAGAAAGTAAGATGAAACTTTGGAAACATTTCTGAACAATAAGAACATCGTAGACAGTACTTTTCTGATTCACAGTCTAGATTTTCATACGTAATATGAATAAGATACAGGTTCCCAAAGAAGGGGTTTTCATGATAAATTTCCCACAATGCTGAAAACGGTGAACTATCCCTTTATGTGAGACAAAATAAGAAGGCACACACAGAATATAGACAAGGCTACCCCACACCTCCCTAATCAATCAGTGCCACTGACATGCCCTTTTAGACCAATGGGACAGGCGGGTCTGGAACATGTCCCCCAGAGATTGGCCAGTTCCTTTCCATGCCCCGCCTGCCCGTCTGCTAACAACCAATTACCTTCCTGAGTCCTTCCGATAAAGATGTGGGCTAACTTCTCCCCTGGGACACATACAAACACCCCTCGTTCCAGTGCCAAAGTACTGAGCAGGATCAAAAGGTCTTTCAATGTGGGCTCGAATCCAGCTCAGTATCTCCACAGCTCTTCATTTTTATTTTTTTTATTTTTCAGCACAATGAAAATCCAGCTGCTGGTGCTGGTCATTCGAGTACTAACCTTAGCTATCACAACACACACACCGACAAACAGTATTATTTTAGAGGTGTGATGGGAAGACATTTACATTTCTAGAGAGATACATATTTCTTCGCTTTGAGTTAACATTATTTATTATTTTCTTTATTGTATTATTTATTCTCTCTCCCCTCTCTAACCTTGCATCCATCACCATTTTCCTCACTGGATGTTGATTCCACAAGCAAGCAGCACTTAACCTTTCGTCACCCATGTGAATCTATGGAGGGGAGAAATGGTGATAGAAAATGAAGAAAGGTTGAAGGATGCATGGATGCCACAACAGTGCCATTATACTAGGGAAACTGATGAGATTTTCGTGGCGCCACTTTTCAGCAATGGGATTCATCAGCAGCTGATGACACAAAACTCCCATATATTTTCATTGGAGTGTCCTAGGTTTTAGGTTTGTTATTTGTTTCCCAGCAGCAGCAAGGGCCAGTAGTGTACACGAGCTGACGGATGAAGAGGGAAAAACAGGATATGCCACATATCAACACCGAGTCGAGGTCAAGGATAGATTAAAAGGCTTGCACACATATGGGTCAGAGATGTACTTGACAAGCCATCTCCTCTATCATGCACACAGAAAACACATACAGCCCACACACAAACACTTGAGAGCTGTATTAACGCCAGCCTTTCCTCTAGGCACAGCACTTGGTCCAGAAGGCCCTCACTGCAGGAGGAGGATGGGGGGATGGGGGAGGACAGTGCAGGGAAAGAGGCAGCAGAGGGAGAGACAGGTGAGAGGGAGAGATCAGAGAGACAGTGATGACACTCAGTTTTGAATGTCACCACAGTGCTAAAGACCCCCACTAACCTTTTGGCTGGAAATGAGAGGACTGAAGAGAGGGGGAAGGGATGGGAGGAAACGGGCAGGCAAAGATGGAGAGAGAGAAAGAGATGCAAAGGGTGAGAAATGAAGAGTGGAAAGAAGAGGGAGGGAGCTCATGTATGGGCAGAAAGGGGGTGGGTGGGTGCGTGGGTGAGGGGTGGAGGTGGAGCAATAGATGGCAAGATGAAAGAGAGGGAGACAAACAACAGCACCACTTCTCAATTCTGCTAACAGGGCTGCCATCCACGACACATGATGACAGGAGACAAAATGGCCACCCTAACAAACACCAGTACTCTGGCTCAGATACCCAACACCAGGTTTTCAACACGTCACCATCCAACAGGAGCACTGTAGCATCAGGTGCTTCATACCTTATAAAAGAACAATATGTCAGTGCAATACTGATCTTTAAACCTGGTGGTCAAAACTGTAAACCTCTGATGTTTATGTCTATTTTTAAATTCAGATGTCTGACTGGGGGAAAAAACTGCAGTGTGGACAGGCTTCAGGAAAGTCCAGTTGGTAAAATGTAACTCACATTGACCTCAAAAATATAATTTAACAATTCCTGTCATGTATGCGAACTATTCAGTTGTATCACTAATAAATCAATTTCCACCAGCCATGGTTTAGATTTTCCCCAGAAACTTGCAGCCATTGCTTCCTAATTCACTAAAGTGAATGAAAACCTGTGATGAAGTGATGAAACCTGGTCATAGTGCTTTCTGTATTTATCCTTCCATCTATAACATTCAGTTTTAATAAAAGTAATGTATTTGCAAGTTTAGTTGTGTAAGAAGTGAAATCAAAGACAATACAAGTTTATCAACCTACAACTTTCAATTTCTACATACGACACACTATAAGTGGGCTTTCATTGATGGTCAGATGCAGTATCATAATAAATAACAAAGTTATACATTACATTGCTGAGTTTCTTTATGTTGACAAGAGGGTATAACCCCCTGTTTTAGGCTCTGTATATGTCAACTTCATCAATTAGCGGCTACAGACAGCACAGCCTGAGAGAACGCTCTATCTGTTCTTAAGAAGAAGCATTGGCAAAAAAAGTCCCCAAAGGACGAGCTGTTGCTCAGCTTTCACTTTGAGCAGATTATTGTTAAACTGAGGAAAATGTTACAAGAGACTTTGTAATTGACTGAAAGCTAACCGTGTAAGTAATGCAGGAGTATAAAACTGATTTTGCAAAGTTTCGGGACATTTCCCCACAGCCACAGCGGAATTTCCACCTTTAAAGTAATTAAAAGTACTATTCAGTTAAAATATATTACTTTGAGGTACAGAGGCTGTTCCTTCCAGTTGAGCAGTTATTCCAAATATTGAGCTGCACTGTTCATGTAATCACAATCAATTTAGCAAATTTGAAAGCGAGCTTTTGATAAGAACTAATCATGGGCCCCATCACAGGCCCACTGCTTTCCTTCAGACAAATCTGTGTTGAGATAAGGTTCTGCTGTTTAATGTGACAAGTTTTGTGAACTGTTAACTTCAGTGAAAGGGCCGTTTCAATCAATTTTGGAAGATACCCCCCCCCTACTTTCTCTAGTCAAATGAGCAAAGCACACTGGAGGATAATCCTGAGCAAAGAGAGTAAAATCAGATGAAATGGACAAAGACACAAAGACATTAACAACATTTTCATAACCGCCGCAGGACAACATATGTGTGTGTGTTTCAATCAGTGATGGGTTAAATGCAGAGAAAGAATTCCAGTGCATGTAAAAAAAATATACTGACAAAATAAAGTTTGAAGTTTGATTTTTAACATCAGTACAAGTTATAATGCTCCCTGCATGCTGTCAGGGCACTACTGACTTCTCCTCTTCTCTGTCGTGCACACATGCACACCTATTATGCCTTAAACCTCTCCTCGTCCTACACTTTTTTTGAAGTTTTAATATATGTCTCTGAGCTATCCTGAACTACAATGAAAACAGTGCACAAGATCTGCAGAAGATGGCATACTACGAGTGAAATGTTCAGATAAGCAAAGCTGGTCACACTAATGATTCATAGGTCAAAATAACAGGGAACAGCTCATTAAAAATATGACACATTGATGGACACCTGTTCCAAATAAAGTGTCTTTTTCATTCTTCCAAAAGCTGAACTGACTGAATGAACAAGGCCATGACAAACACAGCATGGCTAAATCTTTATGGTCACATGTATTAGCTCGAATGTGTTCAGATAAGATAATGAAGACGTACATATAGAGAAGGAGCATCAGTGAATGGATATTACCACCAGCAACTGCATTGTGTGATTCTGTGAAATCTAAATTAACTGGTGAATCTTAATGCTGCATTTCACAGAATATGAATCACTTTCCTACATGTGGTGTATCCTCATATCGTAGCCCCAGTGTATGGTAGCAGGGATTTCCCTGGGTGTGTGTAAGGCCATGTCGGGGGAATGGACTGAAAATGGTAATCAAGAAACTTTTAAATATGACAAAAAAAATCTAAATATTTGTGACTTTAGAGTATGGAGCACACAGGATAAACAAAATTCGTAAATATTTTCAAAAAAGAAACAAGAGACGAGGTTTTGCTTTACACAGTTAAACAGGACTAACAAATCACACACAAGCGATAATTTAAGGTCACTGATCGTCTAACTGTTAAGCAACATTTAGATTACGAATCAGACAGCATTTTCTCAGGACCAGTGCTAATTGTCGGTAATCAAGGAGAAAGATAAACATACATTTGCAGTAAAACTGAAAATCTTTCATGTTAAAATTTTGAAGTAACTACAATTTATTTAAGAAGTGTACTTAAGTACAATTACAAATAAATTACAATTTAGAGGTACTTTTACTTTACTTATTTTATTTACAAACTTACATTTTATAATACTTTACACTTTCACTCCACTACAATTTGGAGGCACACACACCATAACTTATACTAGACTAAATTTATTTGATCTTTTTACTTACTAGTTAATTTTCAAATTCATATTATTTAGTATTGATAGAATATACTCATGACATGTAACTAGATACTGTTGTGGACAGGACACTGAGCGAGGCCTAATCTAATACTCCAAAAAAGTTGACTATCAGACCAATAATCTGTCTAGTCCTTATTGAGATTACAGTCCGTCCTCTAACATTTCAAAAGTTAATGCCTATATTATTTTGTACCAGTTTTTCTCAATGCATCATGCCATGGATTTTCAACCCCAAGGGCTACCAACAAGGCGAAGACAAGCAACTCCAAGGTCACCAACACTCCCCACCAACTTCTAGGAATGCCTACTTCAGTTTGGACAAAAAAACAAGCTTCTCTCCTAAAAAGGAATAAAGCCACCATCAACCTTCCTGAATTAAGCCATCACAAAAAAATCTGAATTTAAAAGATATGAAATTCAATAGTCAGATCAAACCTGTGACTACATGTCACTCAATAAAAACGGGAGGGGACGATGTTTCCAAACTCCAGTTCAGTCCAAACTGTCTTTCTAACAAACTCGGGCAGCCTTGTGGCTGAAGGGGGAAGAGTGCCTCAACTTCAACCACAAGAAAAGACAGAGAGACAAACGGGAAAGAGACCAAGTAGTGCTGAACATCTGTTATGTTGTGTGTGTGTGTGTGTGTGTGTGTGTGTGGTCGGGGCCTCTTATCTCTCCCTCTGTGGCCCGCTAAACATGACTAGCTGCCATCTTGGCTCACAAACACAAGGTGGTGGGGGTAGCAGCTCCTGGCTCCATTGCATACAAGGGGAGGAAAATGACGAATCGGCCCATGTTCACATAATGTGGTAGACTTAACAAAACCACCAACTCAGAATGAATGGCAGTGCGTGTGTGTTTTGAGGATATGCCGTTTAGTTTTTTCCTTTCCGGAGACAGCGCAGCTAAAGATGCGTGAGAGCGGCAGGGTGACCATTATGCAAGTTGACCGATTACAGAACACATAATGGAGAAAGAGGGCACGATAGCGCAAGAACACACGCAATAGTCAGGATGTAAAGAAGGGAAAAACGCAACCGTCTGTGTTTAGAGAGGATGTGTTGCTGTAACTAGCAAGAAGTACAAGGACACCGGCAGGTGTTCTAAGCTGCGTTTTCTCCCGTCCACATCGAGTAACAAGTGTAGCCATAGTGGATCCAAACTTCGGTCACCGGATACAATGTCACTCACAAACAAGCTCCCATAACAAAAGCCAAAAGACTCGGCGTTACTTTGTTTGTTAACCTCGCCAAAAAGTGAAGCATAAGATGTGAAAAGTTAATTTCACAGCCTTGGGAGGGGGAAGGGGGCAATAAGTGGTCTTCGCTCTCACACAATGGGGATGAGGGCTGGCTAGCAGGCTAGCTGAACTTCTGTGTCCTAGCGCTGGGCTAATCTCCAGCGGCTAGCACAGCTAATTAGCCTATCAGCGGCATTTCGCACGTCGTTCCGGACCATGGAACGATTCGCTCATCTCGATTTTTATTTCAGTAAAACACTTTCCTCTCCACTTCAAATCTGCACACGGTGACGACATACCTTTTTCCTACCTTCTAGAGGGGTTTTGGTAATGTAAGATGTGGCAGAAACAATGTGAAAAACACGGTTGTATGGAATGACCGCCTGGCCTCACAGCTCCCCCTCCTCTCCTCCACTGCTCTGTCCCTTCCGTCCATAAAACTAGCGACTACTATGGACACTTCACACTATACCCTTTCCATTAAATCACAAGTATTCAGGGGAAACACAACTATTATGAGTACTTTTGCATAGAAACATTTTAACAGATCGCAGGCGAAGCGTTTTTTGGCAATATATGCCAAGTATTCTCCGCTGGGAATCTGCCTCAGAAAGCTCCGCTCAATCAGTCGGCCAGTGACTCACCTCTACGCTCGAGCCACCTCGTGTCTCCTAGAGGCTTCAACACAATTAGCTAACTGGGCTAACAGTCACACTTCAAAACTAAATTAAGTCAATATTTAATATTGCAAAATTCAACAAGTTGTCGGAGAAACGGACTCAGAAAGAGAGAGGGTCTCCGTGATGTGGTGGAAATTTCTCTTTCCACTTTTCAACTAACTAATGGGACTGTTGTGCGTGTGTGTGTATGAGCGATGCAGCGGGTGGCAAAGCTAAACTTGCTATTGTTAGCATGTCGGCATGGCAGCTAACGTTACATAGACCTTCAATGACTTTCTACTGAAATGAAAAATAAAACACAAGCCAAAAAACAGCAGCCCCGACCCTAAGCTTTCCAGTGAGTTAGCTCTGAATGAAATGCCCGTCGGGCTGAAAATCCAACTCGCATGCCGGATTAGAGTCCGATTGCGTTAAAAAAAGTACGATAAACTATTAAGAATTTAAGTTAAACGATTCTAATTTGTCATTAGTGGTTACAATGAAACCACTACATTCGTACTGAATTCTGCTTAACAAAATTTAAACTGCACTCACTCAAAACGGGCATTTGTTAGCTTACCCAACAAGCTCGGTCACTTCGGGCTTTTTATCAAATCAACTCCTCGTTAGTATCTCCGCTTGCTTGAAAAAAAAATCCACCGTGGTCCTTTTTCGTTTGGAATATAAATAAACAGAGGGAAAAAAAAGTTCAAGTTTGTTTTTCATGAAATATTTCTCCGGCGTGTCTAACATCCGCGACCTCGCCGAATAGTGTGCGTTGCTCTTCTCTCCTTTGTGTTAATTTCACTCAAATCGAGTTTAATCCGATCGATCCCTCGGCTGGTCGCGCTCCCGAGTCCTCCCCTCCAGACACTCGCTCACCTTCCTCGGCCAGGGGGGGCGCGCTCCCGAGGACCTCTCATACAGATAAACAGGCGGCGTGCGCGGTCACTGACCCCGTCGTGGCTGTGTGACGCTGTGAGCTCTCATAGGGATGGTAAAAAAAATACATAGACGTCAATTAGACTAGAATTTGGTGTTAAAAACTGAGTTCAAAAAGTCAGAAACATTTTTTCCTATCCCAGTATCGAGAGAATACTGTTCTTAGCTAGGAAACATGGTTTAGTGATTTGTCTTAATGTATCATGATGAACCAGATAGAAAATAATCCAATTTTTTATTTGATATTTTGCTAAATAAATAAATGTTTGAGGCTTTAACACCCATGTACATATTTCTGCCATAATGCTCCCACAAGTCTCCGTTTCTCATGCTGAGGAAGATGATTTGTACATCCTTTCTGTGTGTATGGTTGGGGAAAGCAAGTCTTTTACATGTCAGGAAAACTAAAACTAATACTTATGTGTATATGTTGAAGAGTTGGTCAAAAGTTTGGGCTGTGAATGGACGTTGTCCAAGACTTTTCATCGCCATGATTGTGCACACAGGAAACATGTCAAGCCAACAGGAAATGGAAACTTCATTTGAATATTTGTGCGCTGACTATGATAAACATGAGTATAAGTTCTGTAATGTCAGATATGTTGGGGTGGGCCTCTTTTCTTTTATCTTGATATTAAGAATACATTGTACTGAAAATATAAATGCTGTCTCTATAGTTGTCCTGTATATTGAATCCATCTAGTGTTGAAACTGAACCTGGGGAATGCTCATCTAGATGGACTGGTTGAAAATTTAGAAAAGATTATTTACTTATTGTCTTATTCTGCCAACAAAGCTGTCTGTTGTAGTGGAGTGGTTTTGCATTAATTAAAGGACAGGTTCACATTTTTTTTGTCTGTAATTGTTGTCTTAAAAGGGACCTTAATTTTACACATCTAATCCGTTTACAGGTCTTCGGGAGTACTAACCCACTGCACATATGTAAAAAAAAGCAAGTGATGTCACTTGAGTCAGTGTTGTTGGGGCTAAAGACCATGTGTTTGATAATGTAAAAAAATAAAAATAAAAAAAATAAGGATGTGAAGTTAGAAAGAAGTTAGCTTACCAGATCTCTGTAGCTCACTGCTCAACTGTGCTCAAGGCTGGAGGCTCAAGGCTACGTTAGCCATCACTAGCATCACATACAAAGATCGCTACAGTTACATGAATCGAGTGGAGCAGTGTTGTGGGTAATGCTGATGGCAGGTTTTGACAAGGAAGAAGAATGTCTGGAATAAAACATATCTCTAGTTCTGCTGCGTCAATTTTGGCCCATTTTGAAAAGTGTCCTTTGAAACAGATGATCCCATCTAAATTGTGCCGTGAATTACACATATAATGTTTGTCAATTTAAAAGATAATTTTTCATGTCAAGAAAGTTACAGTCATGTGTGTAATTCGTGGCAAGATTCAAACAGGATCTTAAGATTATTTCTCCTCAATAATTACCATTCATATTTGGTTTTCTGGAATAAGGTCCTACAGGGGCTGCAGGAAAGGGAGGGACTTTGCTTCTCTAAAATGTTAAATCAGAACAGTTCTTACAAAGCTCAGATGAGGTCTGTCCCAGCTCCTCTCGGTAAATACAAAAAAATATGGTGATATTGTAATGGTGATTATCACCTGAGGTTAAGAGGAGTAGCAGGGAGACACTTTAACTTCCACAGAAATTTTAAGTAGCTACAATACCATGCAAGATTAATCCAGCACAATTCAGAAGAAATATGACCATAAAATAACTACACAGAAAAAGCACAAAAGATACAGTGCGTTTAAAATGGTGCCTTTCTATGTCTAAAATGATGAAATGATGATGATGCACATGAGGGAACACACACACACACACACACCGCTTTGTCTACTTTCAAACTTCCTCCTTTCTGTTAAAAAAAACAACACGTCTTACTAACTTCCTAATATGAGTTTGTAAGTTGCAATAGAATATGCTATAGCTAAAACTACGTTAAAACATACTTTGCTCACAAGAAAAGTTTTACACGGAAGTCATGTACAGTATATTCTCTTAGTCATGGACCAATGTTTGCCACACATTCACCACAAATCAAATATATTTGACTTTTCTGTTGAGAGATTTCCAGAGATATTGGAACATATTTTGCTTTCTTTCAGACAGCCCCTGGTGTTTCTGCCTCAATTTCAATATGTTTTGAGAATCAACATGCAGAGACCTGAAACTTGTTTGACTTAGGTAATCTGTCACTTTGAACATTGTGTCTGCTTTTATTATAGTCAAAGTTATGTTATCATAGCATGATTGTGAAGTTGAAAGAGCAGATGTGAAAAGTCTAGACTGCATTACTGAAAGCCTTATCTGCATATAACTTATTTTCCTTCATACACTGTATCCACCCTGACATATACCCTGTGATACACTGTGTTTTGCTAACGCAGTGGAAGGATTGATCGGTCAGTGCGTGCAGTTTTGCAGAATTTAGATGTTATTTGTTGATATTTTTTAGTAATTTATTCTCCTATTTATATATTTAAGTTCCAACAACCCTGTTCTGTTTATCCATGTCAGTTAACAAGCACCTCGTGCAACTTAAGCTGTGCGCAGAAGTAAAACATTTCCCAGAGAGGCTTTCCAGGAAAGTAGAACACAATCAACGAGCTGATAATGACTCTGTGTTGCCTTTGGTCAGTGTTGTTGACTGTGGTGATATGTACTTTTGGTGTACATTAATGAAAGATAATTAATTACATTTACTCGAGCAGTAGTCATTTTATGCTTCGACTTCTACTGCTACATTTCAATGGGAAATCTCTCAAAAAAGTATTTTTATTTACTATGGTAAAAGTTTCTAATGCTAAAATGCTTAACCTAAGTAGTTTTATGAATCCGGATTAGTTATTACTGTTACCTTGTTTCTAAAGGGTCTGATAGCTCTTCAACCACTGATTGGACCATGTTTTCAATCCCGCAGCGATTATAACTTTGCAGTCAACCTACACTGGGTGGTCTGGTACTCAAGATAATAATCTAGTGGAATAAGACATAGATGGTTTGATAAATTACTGGTTTTACAGTCAGTATTGTTGCCTCTTGCACCATTTAACACCTGTACTGTGATAAACTAATGATGCTAGAGTTGTAAAAGACAGTTTTCATTGCCCTAAATGAATCTCCCTGAGATATTTTTGTATCAAATGAAATGGACTGCATTGAAGACAAAAGGTTTGATATGATGAATTCAACAAAAAATGCTGCGACTTCTCAACGTTTCAAACGTTCTTTCCTGTTCATCACACTAAAATTGTTTTCTCTTACGTGTAGAGAAACATTCTCCTGGGCAACCGATAGGACCTTCATTGGAAATCCACCGTGCGCTGCAGCAGTCTGTTTCAGGAGAACCAGTTTTCTGAAGGAGAACATAACGACAGATGAAACTGGTTTTTACTCACCTTCAGCTGCTTTTTCTGAACACCTTCAAGCATGTTTTACATTTTTACTGGTCATGTCTGTCTTTGATATCTGACTTTGGGAGCTATTACATTTAATATATTCATTTGTTATATTTGATCAGTCTCTGCCAGTAAGTCACCCCTTAATACTATACTGCTTAAAAATATTAACCTTCACACTCAAGGTTTTTCTTTTTTTTGTCGTTGCTCACCTGAGGTCTGTAGGTGTGCGTTCAGAAGCACTGGAGGGAAACAGTGTGTTTAGAGTTCAAACACTTGGAGAAAACATGACAAAGGACACTGAATCTATTCTGGGGGCTTGTGGTGAACACATTGCTAAGGCACTGTTTTGTTTTGTACATTTTACTTTGTCTCCCATTTGACAACAAAACAGCGTTACTTGTATAAATTCTAAGGATTTCTGGACATGAGCAACCCTATCCTTAAGTTTCAAACTGCATAGTGGAGGTTCTTGTCTGCAGTACACAAACACTCATTCATTTGTGCTCATCACGTATAGGAGCTGAAATTAATTTGAAAATTTCTATTATCCAATATGTCTTCCAAGGAGGTACAAATATAATGTTTCAAAGACTCTACAAGAATAAACTGCTGTTTGTTCTGATAGTTTGGAGGAAAAATTTTGTACATCCATTAAGGGTCCAAAGCAGGTAAGTTTTTCTATGGAACTATGTTTTACAGCAGAAATAGCCCATTGAAAAAAATGTGAGGTCTGAGTTGACTGGTGTAACTGGGGATACTTTCTGGGAAATTATGCTCAGCTGGGGTTTTTTTAACAGAAATTTTCCAATACTGTTGGCACCACAAATTAAATTCCTTTGAGCACCATCGCATAGGCCTTTTTCATGGAAGACATTTTAACATTACTTAATTAATAATATTAAAAAGGATTGCATTCAATTTAGCTTTCCTACATACAGGACCCTGCCATTGTGCACACTGATCCAATGGCATGGTTTACTGGTACCACCTGAATTCAATTATTATTAATTGAAAATCATGTTGTTTATCATTAATAACTTATTAACTTTTATAACATAAATTACATCAGCAATAAGTCAAACCTTAAGAAAAAGGTTTGCTGTGGAAAATTTCAAAATGCTGAAATTGTTTCTTTTCCAGCAAAAGTCAGTAAATGATCTGCAGTTACAAAGGGCAATACGTCATAAATAAGTGGCGTGGGCAGTTGTAAATGTTAACATGTTGTACGCAAATGAATTACAGTCTAGATACTGTGCAGGTTTTAAGCCACACTCACAGTGTGGTTAACAAACAATTATCATGCTAAAATGCTAAACTAACATGGTGAACTTGATCTGCTAAATGTATCAGCCAGATGACATGTAAGTTAGAGAGCCAGACTGCCTTAGAATAACCTCACTGGGCTCCGACAAAGTGGTTAAACTGTCCACTGGCTGGGTTCTCCTCATGAACTAAGGAGCTAGCTCAGTCCCATACAGTTCATAATTGTGGGCTGAATGTGGCACATGCTATTGACACAGCCATCCAGAGTTAGTGGTTGGCTATGGCAGCTTAGCTACTCACTTGTTGTATGCAGTATCAAATGCCATCGTCAGGTTTCTCTCTCAACACTTCCAAAAAAAACCAAAACAAAACAAAAAGTAATCTCAAAACCAGTAGATCAGGGGAGTAGGATACTTTTTTAATCACAGCAAATCCCATCTGTCTGATCTGCAATGAAAGGATTTTAGTTTTACAACACTGTAATGTGAAGAAATGTTTCCAGGCTAAGCGTTCAGACACATTTACCTAGTTTTACAGGTCGCACATAGGAAATCTAAGTGTTCGGCTGCTTGGCACTTTGCAAAGCAGATGTAATGCTGGAGGATAAACAGCAGCTAATGGATTTATGCTTATCAATGGCTCATTACTGCTCTTTAAAGCAACAGCAAATTATTTATTAATTATTAGAACAGCCAACCCTTATTTCTAAATTATTATAAACCCTTTCTAAAGTGTCCTGAATTAGAAAGTGGTATTTAATTAAGCTACAGTTCACTGGCTTCATGTTGTCAGGTTAGCATGTAAAATGCTTGTTATAACATCCCAGCAAAAACGCTTACATACCCTGATGCCTCAAAAATGTGGTGACATAGGCACTTCATGTAGGGTATTGCTAAAATGCTCATGCACATACAATGAACATGCAAACATTCCCTGACTACATACGGGTGGAAAAATGTTTCATTCATTAAGCAGGCTCTCAGTTCCGCTGACCTTCATCAGGGAATACAATCTCCATGACTGCTGAAGGTCGAACGGCACGGATCCAAGGGCGCACATGTACCTCCCTGCTCAGTTTCGTGGATAAATCAGAGTAAAAGAGCAGGTGGACCCATTATGACGGATTCCTTCACATGGTGAAAAGTCAGCATGGGAAGGTTGGAGTCAGAAAAAAGAAACGAACAACAAGACAGAAAATACAAATGCGGCTTTTCTTTTCAAACACTGTATTTTTTTTCCATCTCCACATAACCATCAAAATGACATGTTTAGAGTTTAGAATGTTTTATTATACTTTATTGTGATAGCATTTTCAGTTTTTCTTTTTTTTTAAGTTTTATTTTTTCCAAAGAACAAACACGGCAAATAACGTTAAGGGGGGAGGAGGAGAGGCAGGAAGAGCGCGAGAGGAGGGCCACATAGATAAGATAGATAGATCAATCCATAGATAGATAGATGTGTCAGGTTTGGCTTGATCCTCCCCCCCTCTGGGTCCACACACACGCACACACGCACATACACACACGCACACACAGACACATACTACATTTTGCTTTACAAAGAATAATCATCATCAGAATAAGATTAATAACTGTCTGAGTATATCTAGGAACAAAAAGAAAAAAAAAAGAAAGAAAAAAGAAAAAGAGAAGAACACACTGCAGAGGAAAACAGATTCACGGCTGTGAAACCCCAAAAATAAACCTCCCTACAGTTATATGGTTATCCTGGAGAGGAAACAGCTAAGTGTGATAAACAGAAATATATGTATGCATCATGTATGTATGCATGCATATACTGTATGCAGGCTGGGTGTGTGTGCACATGAAGGGGAAGGAAAGAAAACATGTTAACACGTGGGGTTGGATTTATTTCAAATGCCCCAATTCATACACGAAGTTCAAACTAGGCCTTTTTCTACAACTTTACTTTTGTCCCTAAGCGTGCACCTGTGCATGTGTGATGAGTCGTCAACTAGCTGGTTACTGGTAAGATACCAATCTGCAGATAAATGGTCAGTTTCATTTCTTTTAGCAGCTGTCCAAATCTCTCACAGTGGTGGAGTTAAGGCAGACAGCTGACTTCAGGACAGATTATAGGGGCTTACGAGAGTCTTTTCCTTGATTTTTGTTTGTTTGTTTTTCTGACAAAACACAGGTAAACACAATAATTTGGCATAAAAAAATAAGGAAAGATATAATGTTACCACAAAGTCTGAGAGAGACAGAGAAGAGGGAGTGAGAAAGATGGGTGAACAATAACCGAAGCAGTAAAATATGATCATAATAGTTAAATGATGTCTATTACACTGGGGATCCCGAAGCAAAAAACATTGCAGCAGTCATCAATCAAGCTCTAAACAGCATACATTATATATCTGCCAGCTAATTCATGGTGGAAATCTTAGCTTGCTTAAAAAGGGAGGCGCCTTGACATTTTCAGTTGGAGTCTGTTCTCCACCAGGGACTCTGAATGCCTCTACATGGTACTGTTAACAGCCTGTTATCATTCATACTTGTCATTTAAAAGAAAGGGCACCACCGACCCTAATGTAACAGGGCGGGTTCAGTACCTTTGGGTTTAAATGAGAATTGTTAAAAATGCTTAAAAGCTGCTTCAAAGTCCAAGATGGCCTCCTTTCCAGCCCCTGGTAAAGAAACAACTAGACCGCAACAACATGCCAAAAAAGCTACAGATACTTAAAGAAAGAGCCATATATACACAGAAATGTGCCCATTAAATATAGTTAAAAAAACAAAACAAATCTCTATTTCCAATCTATTTTCCTCTTTTTACTTATTAACTTCATAATGGGGGCCACTGCTCTCAACATCCCTTAACGTTTCTTTAACTTTCTTGCTTTGCTGTTGTTCCAAAAAGGATCCATGTTCACACTCAACAGTTTGGTATTTTATTCTCTCCCCAAACAATTTAAAACACTTTTTTTTTTTTGTCACAACCAGTTTGTAGTGTTCATTAAATACAAATTACCTGCAAGTCAACAAATATGACACAAAGACAGAGAGAGAACAAAATAGCATGATGAAGAATAGGGACAGGATGCAAAAAATAACATCATTTGCACTTTGTTTTTATAGAAACAAACAAAAAAAAATACAGAGCAACTTGAATGCCTCCTACACCTTACAAAGTGACATACTGGAATACCTATATCATCCCTATACACGCAGGCACAGCATGAAAACTGAGTCAACATGTGGAAACATGTCCCGCTATCAACGTGCTGCGTCATTTTCTTTAAGAACATGCCCAGATGTGTGTATAGACACAACACGGTGCATGATTTATTCCATACAGTCAGTTGTTAAGAGTGTGTTTAATCTCCACCCAAAATCCTGCCTCTATCTGGACAAAGTCAAATCACCGTTAACGAAGATATACTGTTTGTTTTGATGCTTTGTTTTTATGAGCGTCAAAATGAAACCACTGGAAGAGAATTCTTCACATTCCAGCATTTTAAAATAAAAAGATTAAAATCTGTTTATCTAAGCAAACAAAAAAAAGGTGAACTGCAGAACTTGTTGGCTAAATCTGCAGGTGAAGCTGACTCTGTCCTCCTGAGACTGTAGGAAGTCAGGTTGGTTTATGGAGACATAGTCTCTAGACCCTAGGATATGGTCAGAAGACTAAGGAAAGACTGAGAGAAAAAGACACAGTGAGGGAGGGAGGGAGGGATGGATGACAGAATGGAGCAGTGAAGAAAGAGAGAGAGAGAGAGGGGTTAACAAACTGTTAGTGGGGCCTGGACAGTTCTGTAGAAACGCAAGGGAGGGTTGGAGAGGGCGAGGGCGAGGAGGAGGAGGAGCAGGGAGTGTGTTTTGGGGCTTCAGCAGCAGCCTCCTCCAGGCTGTTGGCCTCCATGGGTACCAGACAGTGGCGAGTTGTTGGGAGGATGCTGGGGTCCAATCTTAATACCGTTAGCCTGTGGGGAAGCAAACAGAGAAAAACCAAAAAGAGACAGAAATTAGGTCGGGGGATGGGCAGAACAACAGAACATCCTAAGAACATCTCACTCAAAAACAATGAAAAAACTCAAGTCAACAGGTAATCACAACAAGTGAGTAAACGTATGATCAAGAAAGCGTGTTGTTTTGTGGACTGTGGATTTACTTTTCACACTGTCATTTTATGAGTACATTTTCCTCCTCCAGAGATGATGTGTTAGAGTTACACCTGGTAACAATTCTGTCACAACTGTCTTGCCATTCACAGTAGGATGCTTTTAAAATGTACTGATGTGATCACAATTAGGTTCTGAGAGAGATTAGAAATGACCATACTTCTGATTTTCAAACTAATTCATAGCCATTTTTATAACTAAAGTCAATTTTCAGCAAGATATGCGAGACCTGATGTATGGCACGATTTGTCCCTTGGATGTTTAAAACACCAATTTTAGCCTGTTTGACAGTTTTGTTTCATGATGATGGGCAATTATTACCTATATGCGTGTCTCTTAAATCTAATTTAATTAATTAGTTTAATACGATCTCAATTAATTGAACTGATCTTGCGCTCACATGGTTAATATTAATAGATAAAGTTGGGTCAAATGCCAATTATCAAAGTACTATAAACAAATGTAACCACAGAAAAGCTGGGATGAGTACTGCAGTTTGCGCTGTTGACCAGCAGAACATCATATGATCATGCCAGTGTTGATGTTCAGGAGAAAGGAGAAGAGATGAAGCTATCATATTAGCTTGCGTTGCACCATCCACGTTTACGTAACCATCCTCTGGTGCAGCTGAAATTGTTGCAGAGGCATGTTTACAGTAATGTGAGATGTGGAGTCCATGGTATAAATATGTCTCCAGCCAGCTTGTGGGCACAGCTGAATGTGACAGGCCAGTTTTCAGTAACAATGCTAGGCTGTCTAGTTGTACCACACGACCGTGCTGGGAAATGAGTAAAATTGGTCCAGCAGTAAGAAAAACCCAGACTCATATAGACTATACAGACCAAAATATTGGTCCACCTGACCCATTACATCAACAGGGCCTTTAATGACATCACATCACAACATATGGTGTTGTATACTGGACAGAAAAGCGTTTTTGAACAAGGACACAGTGACACTGATCTCTGACCTTCTGGATATGAAATGTCAACACTCCATCATTTTAACCTATTCAACATTTATTATTATTTTAATTAGCATACTATTTTAATGTAATGGCCAAAAATGTGTTTTATGAGGTCACAGTGACCTTAGACCACCAAATTCCAATCAGTTCATCCTCGAGTCTGAGCGAATGTTTGAGCCAATTTTGAGGAAATTCCCTCCAAGTGCTGCTCAGATATCACATTTGTGATAATGGGGCAGATGGGCTGACGATCCAAAAACATAATGCCTCAGGTCACTGCTGTCGCCGGCACGGAGGCATAAGAAACACTGAGGAGTGAGCGTGTCATTGCTTTCATGGTGAGACGAACACTGCAAAGCGCCTGTAGTGGCTTCTATTAGATCACATCATAGAGAAAGCAACAGGTGCTGCTGCACTGCACAAAGGCAAAGGAAACAGCAGCAGTACTGAAGGACATGAGGCGAAAAAAAAAGAAAAGCACATATAAAAGAAGAGAAACAGAGTGAGAGGCACACAGGTGGGTGGTAGAGAGACACAGCTCTTTCATCTCTCTCTCTCTCTGGGTTTCATCTCTCTGTGTGTCTGTAGCACAGTCTGCCCTGCTCTCTCCCTCTCTCAGTGTAACTCCCCCTCCTACACTCAGTAGCAGTAGTGCCTCTGGGAAACACTGTATGCCTTTAAATCACATTTATTGAGCTAAGGCCATGTGTGTGAGAGAGAATATGTGTGTGTGAGTGTTTTCTCATAGTGGCTGCCAACATTTCTAGTGGGGCTTCCCCTCTCTCCCTCGCTCTCTCTTGCAGCCAGTCAGCTGATGTGGTTTGGCCAGCCGGCCTGCCTTCATTCCGTCTTACTGTTACTAATAAGAAAAACACTCGCTGGCTGGCTGGCTAACTCCAGTACACTAACACTTGTACTTGCCGGCTGGCTGGCTGGCTGGCTGGCTGAAGGGCCAGATAAATTCCAAAACACGTGAGCACAGACCAAAGATGGTGCTGGTTTCTGTATTATCACGCAGGCATACACATGCTGTATCCTTTCTTTTATCCTGACAATCTGACAGCTGAGTGATTTAGCACGGACGAAGAAAATTTTGGAAAACGTGAATGCTTCTGGGTAGCCAGGTGCTGTGCAGTGGTAAAGTCATTTTTATAGTCATATGATAGTCATTTCATCTCAGCGTGTAGGAACAGGAAACAACAGTCCAAACCTGTTGTCTGGACAACAGGCTTGAGACATTTTCTGATAAGGAGATACAGGCTTTTCGCTGTTGTTTAGACATTTCCGTGTATGATTCCGAAGGAGATCGTTATGAAACCATCCTGAAAAAGCCAATGTGGACGCATGTCATTTTCACACATAAAATGTGTTTTGGATTTAGCAGGGTTTACAAGCAAGTAGTAGGACTACCAGTTGCTGGCAAGTGCATACTTGCTGACAGCCTTGGTGTCTTGACTTTCCTGCCTGCATAACTGTTCCACTGAGAAGATAACCATCTGGTTGACTGGATAGCAAACTTACTGACTGGCTGGATAGACAGCTTAGTGGCTGACTGGCTGGCTGAGTGTTTGTTTTCTTGCTGAATGACTGAGACCTTGTGGGATGTGAGGAATTTATTAGCTGGCAAGATGCCGAAAGTGAGAGAGAGAGAGACAGAGCGAGAGGGAAGGAGAGCTGAGGAACGAAGAGAGAGCGAGTGGAAAATAGAGCAGGGGAGAGGAGGAACGCAGGGAGTTTTGCTTGGCTGGAGTCAAAGGAAGCAGACAAGAGGGTTTTTTCCCTTTCTTTTGAGAAGAGAGGGAGCAGGGCAAACCACACACGCTGTAGGAAAACCACAAGAGCCAGAGGAGAGGAAAAGATGGGAACAAAGACTGGAAGAGAGGAGAAGACAGCTGAAGAAAAGACAACAAGAATGAAGTGGTTTGAGGAAGAAGGAAAAAGAGAGGCAACAGTGTGTCTCACCTCATTGTTGATATCAAAGACTCCCTCCTGGATCTTTTCGTAGATCTCCTTGGCTGTGTTGATGAAAGCCTGAGAGAGAGAGACAGGAAGTGGAGAAACAGAATGAGAAGAGGAGATTCTATTTAAATTTGTATGTTGATTACTGAATGAGAATGCTCAGCTCTTACGGAAGGCTCTTTACAGAAAACCCCACACACCAATAGGAATGCAAAACAGATTCAATGCAAATTTCAGATGTTAAAAAACAACACAAACAGGCTTTGACTGTTTAACATTCTCACAAAAACATGTCTTTGCTTCACTACAAACCTGGATATATCACAAATTTTAAGATTTTTGAACGTGTTTTTCTACCTTCAATGCAATCATTAGTTCGCACTTGTGTCAAATTGTTACGAAGACAGTCTTTATTATACAGCTTTATTTATCTTTAAAGTTATGGCTGAAAGTGTGACATGAATATAATATCTCATATAGGTGTGTCAAATGCTGGTAAGGAACCCAGACATTCCACATTCAAGAGTTGGCTGCTAAACAGCATTGCATTCTCAATCTGTGTCATTAGAAATACACGCCCTGCGGACAAACAATAACCAAACTTGGCTGGCATGGTACAGATAACAATGGCTGCCTAGGAGGCTAACAAACTGCACTCAGGGACTTTGAAAACCTGTGCATCACATATGTGATTTATAGCAAATGGGATAAAGCACACATTACATACATTAATTAAAGTCTGGCTCTAATGTGTAAAAGGAGCATGACACAAAGTCTGCAAAACAAACAATAACAAAAAAAAAATGGTAAATAAAAATAGTAGCTTTTAAAAAAAATAGTTCAACATTTTTGGAAATGCATATATGCTATTATACTGAGCGTGAAATTAGAAGAATGGTGTGGATCTCAGGAATGTACACTTAGCAATCAGCTGAAGACAGGGTACAGTTACTTTAGCATGAATAAGAAAACAAAGCTCATTTAAAGTTCACAAATTAAACACTTTATCTTGTTTAATTTGTACACAAACAGAGAAGTAAAAAAGTAAAGACGTGATTTTACAGGGATTTACGTGCTGGTATGATTTCTTGGAGAACCGCAGTGTTTGTTGTCAGATTTGGCACAGTTAGGCCTGTGTTGAGACCAAAGCCAAAACCTGTGATCCCCACCTTCCCCATGCCTCAGTGTGGCATTGATGGAAATCTTATGTCACTGGAAGCAAATACACGTTTCAGCCTGAACAATAGCAGAGACTGATAGTGATATCGATGTATTGGATTTTAAAAATCTGCGGCACGTTTTTACAAGAACACATGAAACAAACACTCCTCATATGGATTTGTTTTTTTCTTTTATGGAGACAAAGATATGTGATGAAAAGGACATTTCACGGTGTAAAAATCAACTTGTCAGTGCTCTCTGTTGCACAAACTACTTAGTAGTGATACTCTTTCTATACGCAACATCGAAATATCCGTAACAACAATATGACTGAAGGCCTTGTTAGGAAATACTGAAACCTTGCAGAGCACATTTGCTTCTTCAAGTCAGCAGTGGTTACAACAATAAGACCTGTGCAGACAACACACTCACACCAACACACAGCTTAGCCTATGACACTGGTATTGATGCATTTCTCCCGGGAAAATCTCTTCGTGTTTGTGTCTCAAGGGTCTAAAGTGGAGATCTTACATCAGATCACAAACACTTAAATCTGTGAAGGAACAGTGAAACACTACTGCCTCCACACACAGCACTGTCCAGCAAAAAGAAGTGTGCCTCTCAGCTGGGTCTTTAAAGGACTGAAAATATGTCTTGAACTTCTAACTGACACCCAGTCTGAAATAGACTGAGGAGCCCAAGGGTGCCTCCAGTGCACTCCGTTCTGTTCACTCCTGTCCTCTTTCCCTCCTTCATCATGTGACTGCATCCCCTGTTCCTCCACACTTCTCTACACTTCCTCTTCTCTAATATCTTGGAATTACTAAAGCACAAGAGAGATTAGATAAGAAAGATAAAAAATAAAGAAACAAGAACAGACATGATCAGAGACTGCAGAACGGAGCTCAGGGAAAGAAGCAAGGAAGGACGGAAGGAAAAAGATAGGAACGGGAGATGAGAAGATTCTTACAGGAATCTCTCTCTCTCCCTCTCTCTCTCTAAGGACCATCCCATCAACCCGGTGTCCACCCACAGACCCTGACGACAAACTCAGCGCACTGATTGGCTGCTGGATGTCGCTGAGGGGAGGCAGGGTGGAGGTTATGAATATGTATGAACTCTAACTGGTTGATATACTGCTGAAGAGAGAAAGGGAGATGATGGGGGGGTTGAAGGAGGAGGGGAGGAAGAACTGAATGGGGAGGGAAAGGGGAAAAGGGGAGGAAAATAAACTGAAGGGGGGATGGAAAAGTGGGAGGGGGGTGAAGGAGGGGGGGGAGGTAAAGAGCAAATGATGGACGTCAAGGGATGAGGAGGGATGGAGAGAGGAGAGATGAAGGAAAGGGAGGAGAGGAGCAGTATCAGGAGGATTCAGAGGACACTAATGAGACAAATTAATCATACCACACACACACACACACACACACCTCCCCCCTCATCTTAACCCCCACAGAGAGCTCAACTCGACAGTGGTGTGGGTGTGGGTGTGTGCGCTTGCATGATATAGGCCAGGCAAGAGAGGGTAGAAAAAAAAAATCAATGTAAACAAACACACACATACACACTCGCTGCAGTGGCCCTGGCTGGCACACTGTGCGGTGTAAGATGGGATTATTTATGTGATTGGATAAGTGAGAAAGGGGTCCCTGAGGACAAGGCCATGCATTCATTATACTCAACAACACCAGGGGTGTGTCTCTGAGAGGGGCGGAGCAGTGAGCCCAGTATGCTAACTGTTCTTCATGATGCTAACATGAAGCAGGCCAGGGTTAGGCAGCAGCTCAGCAATCCATGATGCTACAGATAAACAGTCAGGTCTGCTGGGGGTTTGCTCTAAGTGTGACACTCCCTTCAGGTGGAGCCTTTAGACTTCAGATGGACAAGACAGAACAGCCGTAATGGGTAAGAGATTGTACACTGACGACGACGATTAATTAGATTTTTATCATTCATCACAAACTCTGTTCACCATTCAAGGCTGCATTGTGCATTTACCTTCTAATGACTAATATTTCATTCATAATTCACAACCAGCAACACTAAGTGTTTTGATTTTGGCCTGAGACTCTTACTCTTCTTCCGTGATGACAGATCACCTCAGTGGTGGTAAGGAGGAAAACAGGGCTGGAGCACAGCCACTAAGGATGCTGAGGAAATGTCCTCAGTATTGTTTCTGGCAACCTGAGTCCCTACAATTACACACAACGGTTGTGTTTTTCCAGTGAATCCAGTTAGGGAATGGCTGACTATGCCACTAGCAATAAAAGCAATAAAAGTAGAGAGGTAATTGCTGAATACCAACACAATGAATGGCTACTGCAGAAAATGCTTACTATAAATAGCATTCACAAGTGAGGTCTAAGTTCAGATTTTTTTTACGAGGCAGATATCTTTTTGACTTAATGAGTACTTTAAGGTTAATGCTATTATCGGTATGCTAACATTATACCCATCCATACTGGTGTAGACTTTAATCAAAATATCTCATTAGAAGGGTAGACTCGTCTCCTTTGCATTATTGATCCGTTCTATTACAATAAATACGAGTCAAGTCAAACTGCATAATATCAGAGGCGGGTGACACGAATTGAACTAACTGTGATTCGCAATGCACAGCTGATATAATCCAACATATGTGGTCCAACCCTAGCATTACAGCCTGCTTAAGGCTTGGTGATAGTCGACATATCCTGCTTGCTTTGTGTTCCAAATAATGAGCGGTTCAGCTACAGATGTCAACAGTCAGCACTAATATCTGTGAACCAGCACAAAATATGTGTGTAATATTGGTGTGGCTCTTGTTACATAGATTTCCAAGTGAGGAAAAAGCTGTTACAGTTGATGTTGACCCGCAGGGAGGAATATGTATTGCAGACATGTTGAGTTTAAAGCTTTTTGGAACCCAGAAAGGTTCAGGTAAGTTGCTATTTAGTGAACTGATGCTAAAACAATTTGTGGAATCTACTTCACTTATTCCAGACACACATTCAAAGGTAGCATGAATGAAGCTATCAAGGCTGAATACAACGACGGCATGTGTGTGTGTGTGTGTGTGTGTGATTACCTCCTCTACATTAGAAGCAGTCTTGGCTGAGGTTTCCATGAATATGAGGCCGTGTTCTCTGGCAAATGCTTCACCTTCTTCTTTCTTCACCTCTCTCCTTGACTCCAGGTCACTTAAAACACATGCAAAAAACACACATTATTGCAATGAGATCATGTATTTTAAATCAGGAAAAAACAATTTACCTTAAGGTTTACCCAAAACACTGGGAAGTGTGAGGTCTGATGGATTTCAAATCAAAGAAAATTAGTTTCAAGGTGTTTTTAATTGTGTCAGTTTTTTTTGGACATAACGCATAGTATTTTTCTTACGTAACACTGTTATGCAAGCGAGTACTGCATGAGGCTTCAGAGTTGTCAATAACCAGCTGAGGTTTGTTCCAGAAGCAACTTCCACATTTTGATGACAAGACTCTATATGAACCACAGCACAATCTGTTTCACAGGGCCTGCAATTCTATCAACAGCACTCTTTTGACATAACTTTATCTTATGCAATCCTATCTTATGCAACAGCGGGCACCAGAAGCATTGTGAATAAATAACGCAGGTTTGAGGCAGATCTGAGTTCATTTAAATAGGACTACTTCATTTATTTAACTTAAAATCAGATGCAACAGTTTACTTAAATCTGAACACAAGGCATATGTGTGAGGTGAGCCTTAACAGTCTCCCAGCTAGCTGGGGCAAATTTTAACACAATGCTCTTAAACGCCACTATTTGGCTGTTCCATCTTGTTTAGGGATCCACTCTTATGTATGACAAGATGTAACTGTGAAGGTGCAATGTATTTTGCCACAAATACAATGTTACCTCTTGTTGCCAATAAGCATGATGACCATATTGGAGTTGGAATGTTGGCGAGCGTCCTCTAACCAGGTCGTCAAGTGGTTGAAGGTGTCCCTTCTGTTAAAACAAGCACAGAATCTAGTTTAACACTTAACATCAAACATCACAGATAAAGCATCTGCTACGTCTGCATATTGTAGATGTAGGATGTAGCGATTGACATCAAGGCCACTTCCTCCTGCAAAGTCTACAACCAGGGGAAAAAAAAAACAAGATTAATAATTTTGCCTGCTCCTCATCCAATCATGAACCAGGGTTAGGGTTCATCCTGTTCATCCCACCCAGGGGTATGACCCAGAATTTATACTCATTTGACCACCAGGGCACAGGTAAATTTTTTACTTTTATATTCCAGTACATGTATGATACATTCAGCAAGGTGGCAACTACTGTGAAACAACGGTGACTTGTGCAGGGATATAAGCTGGTGTAGAGCAAGGTATGACCTAATGGCAGAGTTGGACAAAAGATCACAGGGTCACGAAAATCATTAAGATTAACCCTCTGGGGACCATGAAGATCATCAAATTTCATGCCAATCTGGCCAGTAGTGATCAATATATTTGGCTCTGGATGACAGTGTTGATTGGATGGAGAGACTAACCTGCTGCCAGTGGGCAGCTAATGCCCCATTCATACTATAGTCATCCGATCTCAAAAGAGCAAACAATAAATACATCAAAGATACATTACACCTCAGGAAGTGGCATTTACACCTTCTCATATGTAATCTGGACTCCTCCCACAGTATAACTAGGTCGGTAAGTCTGTGGGAAAAGCCACTTTCTGCCGTTGTAGTAATTGCAGCTAAAGTTAGACTAAAATGACAATGAAATCATACATTTGTTCTCTGTCTCATTAAAGCAACAAAGAAGACAGTTCCAGACATTTGTAAGTATTAAATCAAATCCATGGCACTCTAATGGCCCTGCTGATCTGACTTACCCTCTAGGGCCAAGAGAGTGTCGAAAGTTTTCCCTTTGTTGATTTCTAACTTCTACTCTAGTTCCAAAACACTTTCAATTCAACATTTTTTTGGGATTAAGACCAAATGCCTGCAACACTAATGCTATTCCTGTCAGTCTCAGCTGTGTGTTTAGTGCTAACTAATAAATGGCAGCATACTAACAAACTCAGATGCTGAACATGGTAAACATAATACTTGCTCAACATCAGCACGTTAGCATGGTTGAGTTAGCATTTTGTTCAATGTAATACCGTGCCTGTGTACAGTCTGCAAGTGACAACTTTCTATGGTGAAGGAAGGATTCTCGTAATGGGACAGGCTGAACGAGGGGTATTTTTAAGTTTTTAAGTACCTGGACGCAGTCTGATCACAGTTTATCATTCCAATGTCAAAATTCACAATGTTCATGAATGCAGCAAGACCTGAGAGTGTGTAGGATCCATCTGATTGGCCGTTACCTTGTGATGTCATAGACTAGCAGCGCTCCAGCTGCTCCTCTGTAGTAAGACCGGGTGATGGAGCGGAACGACTCCTGACCAGCCTACAGAAACACATACATATATTAATAAACAGAAATAGAAACGTGAATAATTGAAATGACTGCAGACAGCCGCTAATCCTTTGGTTTTCTAACAGCCTAATCCTGCTGGAGTTTGACTCTCATCTGTCAGTCCTACAGGTCATCCCCTCACCAGTCCTGGTTACCTACAGTCCTATACGCATTCCGTACCAGCCATGATTCTCTAGCACAGTCTGGCTCCCACTTGTCCGACAGCTATGGTTTAGAGAGAACAGAGCAGAGCCTGTAAATGGATACAATGGACTTCTCTCTCTCTCTTTCTCCATCTATCTCTCACAATCCCTTTCTTTCTCTCAGCTCATGTGCCAAACTTCCAGTATCTCTGGGTATGAGCAATACGAACGGTCACATCAGCTGTGCCGTCACGTGATTAAAAAAGTAGCATTAACTGCATGGCACGCGTGCAGTCTCTTTAGCCTAAAAGATCACCATGTTCACATTTACCCCTCACTCTTTCACCTCCACTATCTCTTACTTGCATCACTGATCTTTTCATTCTCTCTGCATGAATACCTTTGACTAACCTCTTTCCCTCACTTCTTTCACCATCTAGCACTCTCACCACCATCCCGCCATATCTATTAATCCTCTGTCTCCGTCCAATGTACAGTAACAATGTTCTCTGTGTTTTGTTCTGGCCAGAGCAGAAAACAAAACAGCACTATATCCTAGCAGCTGCAGCCCTGTGTAGCTCTGACCTCATCTGAACAACCAGACACTCAGTCAGCGGGTGAATCATTCAGCAAGTCAGAGGACCAGGCTGCCAGTCTGTCGTCCAGGAACCTAGTCTTTTGGGCAATGAAGCAGTCGTTCACCGAGTCAGACGACTAGTCAGTCAACAAACCAGTCAGTCAGTTAGTTGGTCAGCTAGAAATCTGGTCAGATGGTCAGTGAGCCACAGGACTAGCCAGTGAGTCAGTGAGACAAACAGCTAGTGAGATGGACTCTAGAACAGTCAGTCAGTCATTCAGGGAGCATTCAACCAGTCTGTAATGCTATTAGTGAATAAATGATAAATAAGGGTGAAAGAGAGGGAACACTGTGTCTGTCTGCCATCTGGCCTCCATGCTTGTGTGCAGAAACACACATACGCACACACACACTTATTCATATGGGGTGTACAGCCTACACAATGATCTGTTTTTTTTTTTCCTACGCATTTGGTAATGGTGGCATATTGTGAAAGGCCAGTAAGGATCAGTAAGCCCTGCTGGCTTTGATTTTGACCATTTAATCAGAAGCTTTATAACACCTGGACCAGCAGGCGAGGACAGTGAACTAGCTGGCAGGATGGAAAACCTGCAGCAGTCAGGCTTTTACAAAGCTGGTCTGACATCACTGTCGTGGGCCCTTTTCTCTTCACTGCTCCTCTTGCGCTTGGAGCAGCATTTTTCCATAGAGCACTGACTCCACCTGCTGGCCATCTGCTTAACTGCACGGTAAAAAATAAAACCCATATTTTTTCTTGGTCTGTCCCCACACCCACACAAGAAGTTTTGGGTAATGTACCCGGTAACGTCAGCATGAGTGGATTGTGTCAGTAGTTAAAAGCCAATTGTGTCCTCTGTCTGAAACATGGTAAGACACGGTACACTTAACTCACACCGGATGCAAACCTTAAGACCTCATCAAAGTGGTATTCAGACCAAAGAGTTTCCTACAATTCACACGTGGTAATCCACCACACCAGTTCACTTATGGGATGTTTTACACTTTAACTCTTTTAAAACCACGGGGATCACCGGTGACACCGTGATGGTGATGTAGTATATACCTTTTTGTTTCTAGGTAACTCAACATCACTGCTTTTTTAGATTACATTACAAATCTTAGCTACTAATTGTGCGTTTTTTAATACTGTCATCTGATTGTAACTGTAATGCTGTATGCCATCCTTCAAAGCCCAACTGCAGTAACCACAGTCTTGTTCAGTCTGTTTATGGATGAAGTTTCAGCATCATACTGTATTATAGCCAATTTTATTGTTAAAAGGGAAACCTGTTTCCCCTGGGAACATTTACTCTGTGTATTATCAGCTATCCCATTCACAGTAGATAACGAGAACAGTTTGGATAAAACTGTGCTAGGGCTAGCCAGACAGGACAAGAGAGCACCCTGACATAAGTTTATAGACTGACGATCCCCTCCCCCCTTCTCTATACAAGCAAAATAAGTTTACATTAATTTTATAATTACATGTCAAGCCATTTTAATAAGTCACCTAAGATGACTTAAATTTTTCTGAATTACTCATATATTTCAACCTTTTATATATGCAAACAATAAAACAATTGATTACCATTATAATGTAGTAAGAAATCAAACAAGATTATTGAGTTTATTAGATTTTCTCAGGAAGAAGACACTAAGATTTTAGTTACTGTACTTTGCCTTTCCACAACCTCTGTTTAAGGTATCACAAGGGCAGGGCAATTATGCTACATTATGCACATGTCATGATAAAAAATGTTGATTATATGATTACATAATATGATATAATATGATTAAAATTTACTCCTATCACTAGTTGTGACCTCTAATGGCCACATATCAAAGAAAAAATATACAGCAGATGTGTTACCGTATCCCAGATCTGCAGTTTGATCTGTTTGCCATCTATAGTGATCATCCTCGCTCCAAACTCCACACCTAAACAAACAGAAAGAGACGCACATATTAGAATACGAATTAGGAACAATTAGATAATGACTCAATCAGTCTGGCTGCTTATTAATGAACCTCTGAACCTTCATCCTCTGGTGTCATAAAGAGCTCACCAAAAATTAACTGATAGTGACGATGATTAGTAGAGACTGGAGTGGCTTATATCATTAACTGTGAAGGTTGGACACAAACAAGAGAAAAAGGGTGGTCTTCAGATGGTCTCAGTCCAGTTGTTTGATCTGGACCAGAATTCAAATGACAGCTCTCATACAAGCCTAAATGAACCAAACAGGCAAACTACAGTTCGTTTCAACTGTATCGAACATGTGGTGTGAAAGTGAGCCTTAATGACCTCATATAGCATTTCTCTATTAAGGTTTTCTGTAATGCAGTTTTTACTTGATGGATGCCAAAACTGACCTGTGATCAGAGCTGACATGGAAAAGATAGGTGATAATGGCCAAAAATGGTTGCTTTGTATAGCACACATCATAATATTTCCCTTTATGGCATAAATGGAACTAGGTGACTATAAAGATTTAGTTTTAGTTTCGTTTGACATTGTTAGATAAAAGACTGCTAACGTAGGCGACCAAAGGTTATTGCTGGTAAAGCAACATAAAACGCTTCATGCTTGCCTGTGACATTTTAATAAAGAAGGTACTCTGAAGTCAGAAATTTAAGGAGCAGTGATCACAGTCTGATGAAGCCAACAGAAACACATCATCTGTAAAAAGCGACAACCCGGCTCACCCAGGAGTCTGAGATCCTGGCCATGAATACCACAAACAGGATCAGAAACAAGGGGCAACTCTGGAGTCCAACACGCACTGAATATGTGTTTAAGTCTCTGTCAGTAATATGGACACAGCTTTCACATTGGTTATACAAGGACCAGATCTGGATTCGGTACCCCAGGATTCCCCGGGGTGGACACATGGTCATAGGCCTTCTCCAAGTACATAAAACACATATAGAGCGGACGTGCAAACTCCCATGATCTGCCCAACAACCCTGCAAGGGTAAAGAGTTGCTCCATTGTTTCACAGCCAGGATGGAACCCACATTCCTTCTCCTGAACCTGCAGCACCCTGGAATAAACTTTACTGGGGAGGCAGATACTGTCCCCAACCTCAGCGATACTGATGAGGCATGTCAGCCAAGACAATCACCAGAGCCCTCAGCATCTCAGAGGGAATCTCATCCACCCACCTAGCTTCTAGAGAAGGTTGCCAGGGATACGGATGATGCTTCACCTCAGACTTCAGAGGACGTGTTGGTCAGATTCTGGACTGGCGCGTTTGAGTTTGTAATTAATAAATGCTTTATTATGACATTGTATTCATTTAAAAACAAATACATTTGTAGTGATGTGGTCACTTTAGTGTGTGGAGGAGAGGCGCTCTTACCGATAGTGAGGTCGTGAACTGGCTGAAACCTCTTGTCTGTGAACTGTAGTAATAGACATGACTTCCCCACACCTGAAAAAGGACACACACATGATTAAAGAAGGTCTAAAGCAGCAAGGCCGGAACAGCGATCGCAGATTCACACGTACAAGCACGAACACACTGCAGATTAAATGTCACATGTGCTGAGAATAAAATACCACACATGCCAACATCATTAGAAAATCTATTACTTTTCCCATTCTGAGCTTCAACACAAAGCACAGACACGCCACTGTTTGTAGGGAAAACCCCCAGCATGAAGTTACAAATGTACAACACTAATTAATGCCTTATACAATTCATTAAAGTTTTACATGGCCATAATGGAGTCATCATGCAGTTCAAACAACCCCAGCAGGGAGTTTACACGTTATTTTTCCAAGCTATATTCAGTCAGCTCAGTTAACTCGAACTAATGGTTACTGAGCTAACTGACCAGCTGGATTCTTTGTATGTGTGATGCCACTGTTGTTTTTCCTGATGGTACTGATGAATCCGCTCATTACTAACACTGCTCCACATATGACTTCAGTTTTTAATGTTGCAGACTGCCACAGATGCTCCAACACTCAGATGGACAAAGACTGTCAACATTCATTTCTGTAACCTTACAAAACTGGATTTTATTTATTAAAAGCATCATGTCATGTTTGCATGAAGATGCAATATGTCAAATAAAACAATGAGCTGTTGTTTCCTTGACGCACACTGCAAAAACAAACTCGTAAGCATTAGAAACACACAGAACAGGTTTGTGCAGCAGCAGCTCTATTGCAACCAGTTTCAACCTCACTGTTCCTCCCTTGGTCTGTTGAACACAGCTTTATCTGTGTTTCACTTTCACTGTGAGTGATGTGATTATAATATGATACTCAAACGCTCAAATTTAGACTGAAACTTGAGTTATCGGTTGGTGTGATTATTTCAACAAAATATCTGAGTTAACGGTTGGGTAAGACAAAAGAAGAGATTAGAAGATGCCACCTTTGTATGGGAAAGAGTTAAGGGTATTTTGGTGAGACTCAATGATTCATTGAAATAAATAAAAGACAAAAATAAGAATTAGTTGCAAGTCTCACAGGGAATTGGAAAAAATTATTGTACCAACATGACTCCAACTTTTGAAAAATTCTAACTTGATAACTCAGACACCTGAAGCCAGAAATTAATTTGCTGCAGTCCAAGTGTATTTATCAATCAGTGCTGCTGACTTGCTTGTCTTCAGCTCTAAGCCTGAAGAAATAATGTTTCAATGTTTCAGAGGTTTGAGGTTAGAGAGCACATTTAAGTATGCCTGTGTGGGAGAGAAAATAATAATAAGCAATAGATGGGAGGAGGGGGTAGGGTGAGAAGAGAAAAGAATGATGCTAATGAGATGGCCAGAAAGAGAAACTGACAAATATTCAAGGAGGTGACAGAGACGGACGTGGTCTTCCTCCTTCGCGGTTTCCAAGGGTTACCATTGCCAGGCAGCAGCGTTGCTGGGCAGGCACTGTGTTATGATGATGAGAGATGATAAAACATGGAAGGATCACAAGGGCAGTTATATAGTGGTTAACAGTCATATCGTCACCTCCATCACAGTCACAGTGCGTGTAGTCAACAAACACTTGCTAACATCACACTCTTCTACATAAAACACAGGGGAATCATTGAGCAATCGAGCGTTCCCTTGCTATGTTTTCTCATTTTGCATAAATGAGCTAAAATGAAAACTGGTAGACCGTTGGAGCACTGCACAACTTCCTGTTTCTACCCAAGAGATAACAGCAGAGAATGAGCAAACTGTCTATGGGAGCCCACAATCAGAACCTCCTTATTTTTTTTAATATGATTTTTATTTTATAACAGCATGATAATAATATGATAATAGTAATAACGGCAATAGTTCGGCTCGTTGACATGATCACATCATACCACTCACATGGTAACCATGAAGCAGTGAAATATTGTGATATTGTTATAGGCCCATTCTGCCTACCCCTCCCTGATGTGCTTACAAAACCAGTGAGAGCGGCTACAGTCAGTCATCATTAGTGGAGAACTACGTAACATCTTACTGTGCAAGGTCTTGGCTAAAGCCTCTTGCTGAGGTAATAATGCCTCAGCAAATCACAGGCTATTATCATGTATAAGTAATTCAAATTGTAGAAACACCTGCTGGGCTATCAGAAAACTAAAAGCCAGCCAGGTGACTGAGCAGCTGGTTAGACTGACTGGATGACTGACAGGTGGATTCATTTAGCTGCTCTGGCAATGCAAACACATATTGGATTCAAAAGATGTGGACTGATGAGATAAGTACTAGTCTGCTGTAAGTGGTAGGCTCACAGCTACTAAAATAATCTACATGCTAACCATGACAAAGCTTTGACAGAAAAATCAGCCATGAGCAAGATGTTCCGCAGCAGCACCTTAGGCCTTTAAAAATTACACTACACTAGGTCACAAATATTAAGAAGTGAAGATTTTCAGAGGACAAAACAGAGGCTGATTAAAAAAAAAATGTAAAAAAAATTAACTGCTCTTTTGTATTTGAGTAACTACAATGCAAGCACGATTAGGCACAGTGGAGCTTTGAGCTAACGACAATGACAACATTAACATTTGCTGATAAGCACTGAATGCACAGTATAGCTTAGGCTTACCGTATGTGCATGCCACTCGTTTTGCAAACATTTTATCATTAATGTCATCAAAATTCTAAGAGTTCATCTTTGGGAAACTTGAATATCAGAACTAGAAAGAAGGAAAGAAAGAAAGAAATAGATACTCTGGAGAAAAACACTGAACTAACCAACCAATCCCAAAACAGCCATCGCTACAGGCCCCTAATGTGGCTAAGAACATACAAATAAAATGAAAACAAATATACTGACAGTAAATATAAATCAATCTGTTACTAATGTTAACAACACCAGCTGAAAGAATGTGATTCACAGTTTCAAATGGCTCTTATAAACAAGTTTTTCTTTTCTTTTTGTTTTTGGACACTGCTTAACCTTAAGTGTGTTTTCTTACTTTCATACAAACTGACAAGTTTAAATTTGTTGTTTCAACATCAGCAAAATTAGTCATTAGGAAGATCCATCAAGTTCTTCAACTCATATCTTGTGCTGCAGATGTGTTGAAGTGTTCAGAAGGCTGTTCTGTATCTGTACTCGTTTACAGCAGTAATATGAAGCTTAGCAAGGTCAGCAGATTGCACCGCAATCCCCGCTGAGAAATCTGACCTGAAGTCTGCCCAGATGAACCGTCCTCCAACAGTAACCACCGAGGTACCTTCAAGCATGACAACCGACACCCAGCCACAAGACTGGAGCTGCCAAATGACGGACTGTGTGGTCAACAGTCAGAGACTGCACAGATCAACCGACCAGGGACCAGAATGGGCTCGTTTTCAGTGCGCTCAGCCTGGACCGGAGACCAGCCGGTCAGTCTCCCGCACCTCAGACTCCGATCTGGGCCGTTTTTTGTGTGTGCCACACAGCAATGCAGGCAATAATGTCACAGCCGCACACTAACATGTCTTTAGCGTGGAATGTCCTCACTGTGAGTGAAGAAGAAATGTAAGGCCAAAGAAAACTGTGGGGTACCGTGATGATCAGCTGTTCTCCGGAGTTTGGAATAGAGGCTTCAGAAATCTGATAAATTACCTCAATTCTGGAGAACTGAAAGCATACTGTAAAATGATGAGAGGAAATTGTAAAGTTTAATCATTTCTTTTATTATGAAAGTAAAATTCTGCATTGAATAAAAGTTGATTTTTGTTTGTATATGCTGTCAATTTTAGTTCTTAGAAAGAAAATCGGAACTGGCAAAAATCAGTATTGGCAGATTATACTCGCAAACAAAACAAAATAAATCAGAATTTGCCAAGAAAATTGCAATCAGTGCATCTCTTGACTTGCTTTCTGAGCTTCCAGTCTCAAATATACATTAATATGCAGCTTCCTATGGTTCATGTCAGTGGCCAAGTCATCAAACAAACACACACACACACACCAATATACACTGTAATCAGGTGAAAAACAATTTATAATGCATTAGTCAGAGTACAGTATTGTCCATGAGGTGGTTAACATAGTGAATCTGGGCAAGTCAAGTCACACGATAGGGCTCAGTTAAGATGCCGTTTGTCATTACTAGTTTGGTGCGCCCAGCTAACCACTTAAACTACTCACAGTGCTGACTAACACACTGGATAATGTAGCCAGGCTGTTCACATGACAGGGACGAGACCTAACATGCTGAATTAAATAGTGTAGCCTCATCACCAACCACAAGTTCAAAACGTAAAAACAAAATAAGAGATCAGAAAAGCAAAGGACACATGGCTAGGCATGAAAGAAATGTTTTTGTTTACAGATTTATTTCAATTAACACACATTAATAAAGCGAGACCACTAAGTCATTCAAAGCCAATGTGCTTGTCTAATCCACAATGCACTTCAAAATTCTGAGAAAGGGGTCAAACCTCTTTAAAAAGTGGCAAGTCTCTGGACAATTGCAGACCTACAGGCAGCGTTCCATAGAACAGAGTCTATTTCTGGAGCTTTAAACATGAACACAGACTATAATTTTCTTTCAGAGTCAGTCTGTCTTTTTGCCAACCAGATCAGTGGACAGGCTGGCTGGAGAAAATCCATCCTAATACAGAATTCACAACTTTTATTTCAACTGACCAGAGCCTTTCAATCACTCTCATCATATCATCACAGAAGAATGTCCTTGAGTCACTCCAATACTGAACAGGGGACTGAACAGGTTTTAATTTTAAAAGTATTTTTACTAAACGTTGTTTTTTAGTATTTAAGTATGATTTGATGATTTTATTAGGCAGCATACAGGAGAGAGCTGGCAATTAGTAGAGAAAGAGGGAGAATGACATGCAACAAAGTTTGCCAGTCGGAACTGCTTTTATACTGTAAGCATCTTGAAGCTCTGGACCAACAGGATGCCCCAGTCAGTACTGATCTCTAAACAGTTTTCACATTTTGGAAATCATCAATGACACATCGAGAATCAGTGTCTAAACCAAAGAAAGAAAGAAAGAGAATCCTCGTTGCACTACAGGCTGCTTCTGGTTTTAAGGAACATATGTTTTTAAATGACTAGAAAACAGTAAGATGTAAAGGAATATTTTGGATTGTAACTCACAGGCTCACCCGTTTAGTTTAAGGACTTAATGTAACACCTGATGTGTCCCTAGAAAATTAAAGCAGCACAAAAACTGAGAACATAATTTTATGCAACTAATGCCATTTACAACTACAAATGTGCATACAAAACTACAGACAAAAAAACCTTTTTCTTCCTCATTCTCTGAGTGCAGTGCTGATGCCTATCACAGATCTGAGCCAACCCGATGAACCAAATGGTGGAATTTTCCTCCTACTACTGGTTGTAGGAGTCCTACTGGACAACTCAGAAGAACGACCTGTCACACAGTTCAAACAAACCGGGCGTGTGTTTGAACAGTCTGCATCGTGCACGTCAGGATTTAACTGCGACCACCAAAGCCTTTAAAAGCAGCAATACGGCAACAATTCAAACCAGAGATTCTTCTGGATAATGTTACTGGTCTTGTTTGTGTGATACTCCATTTTTGTTTGTGTATCAAGACCCCACGTGGCAGGTAGTCGGGTACAAACAGACACATTTAACTGAAACATGTCAAACTACTGCAGGACATGAACAGCTTCAGATAATGAAGGGCTGATAACATCTGGCTGTACAAAGTAGCACACAGTGAATGCACATTAGTGTGCAGGGGGTCCACATAAGGACCTGACAGGTCATTATATAAATTATTATAATATGAGGGTGCACAGTTCTGGCAAAATGAAACAGATACAAAAGTAAAATAATAAATATAATAATTTTAGAAAAGTTAAGATATAAAATTTTACAGCATTTCTACCTCTAAAGCAAGAGGCTATTTGGTAAACAAATATGACCAAGCCATTTTATTTTTCTCTAATTCTTCTCCTCATAAAAGCTGCTTTCAAGAAAATAAGAATTGTTTATTGGTGATAATACATAGGGCTGATCAGTGCTGAAGCAATCTCTTTACACTAACTTATTAGTGATGGTTAAGTACAATACGATTTGTAGACAATTGGACAAAAATGATTTCATCTCCATTTTAAGGATGCAGACACTGGATTTTTGCTGATATCCTAAACTCATTTTGGCTGATGTCAGTACTGACACATGCTCACATGTCTGTCCTGTCATGGGATTAACATTCTTATGCCTACTCTTCACATGAGATACGCGGTCATACAGTGCTGTTCAAAATGTACACGCTGACTTGACAAATAAGAAAACCACAGTATTCATTCAGGGGTTTGTGTCATATGTGCATAACTAAAGCATCTATTTTTTTCTATATGTCTTAACATTTTAATCAACTATGAAGCAAAATATCAAAGATACGTTAGTTACAGCCTCAAAGATGGAAAAAAAAGGTTATGCCAGCATAAGTTACCAAAGCAACTTTTTTTCTGGTTGGTGTCAACTTTGGGGAAAAAGAAATCTTCTGAATTAAGTCTCCCTCTCTATCTGGATGAATTTGATCTAACTAAGTCACTTACCCAAATTAAAGAATGAATCCAATGTTTAACAAAACCTGACTGACTGCTTATTCAGGCTTAAATTACCCTAAGCAAACAATTAGATAACACCCCTAAACACAGTCCATCAAAGGCAGCTCACATTATGAAGTCAGTCATATTATAACACAAAATAATTCACAAATGTACACTCTATAGGCTATGTTTCTGCCCTATTATGACCTGCGAGGTTATGTTGAATACATGCACTACATTAACCAGCTTAATTGTTGATCTATATTGACAGAAATCACATGATCTAGAAATAGCCAACATATCCAATAAAACTGGCTACTACTTCAAACATTTGCTGGCCTGCAGCTTTGGGTACCGTCATCATCATCAGATCTTCATTCCAAAATGAAAATCACGTTTTTACAGAGATATATAATTAAATCTACCACCACGCCATCCCCGATCTTTGCAACAAACTTTTTACAGAAACCTTTATAATGAGCAGGTGAGCCAACTGGGATTGTGGTTGAAATAAGGTTTGCAAGCTTCTGTGAATCTCTGACAAGGTCCCAAGAACTCTACACCCATATTAGTGATATTCACAGTGATAGGATAAAAAATGTTTCAAATCTTTAGTGCCTCTCAAAAAGCGAGAATGACTGTAGGGCGATTAGTCAAATTTTATTTTCAATTATGAGTTTCAAATAAGAGGTTTGAGATAAAACAATTATTGTGCTGAATTCCTTTTCAAAATGATGCTCCTGTTTTGTCTTGAGTTATAAATCCAGTGTGCTTTCACCCAAAAAGCCAAACTCACTTTCAGCCGGGTTGGGGCATGTGCGGTGCAGTTAAAGCACAAGTGCAGTGCAAGTGAGCCATACCTCTGAAAACCAAGTCAAGCAATCTGCTGCTTGGATGCTGGTGCAAATCTATCTGCTGTTACTATACTGATGAGCACTTCAGTAATCTTTTATCACATTGTATACAGTATATCACATAAAAACAACATTATAATACACGTGATTTATCAAAGAATTATTTACAATAATAATAGAGTTTTATTTGTTTTTCAGTTTTATTATACTTAAAGTTCAAGAAAATCTACAGTTAAAAAGATGTGCGTTTTTTTTTTTAAAGCTGAATAAATACATGATGATGTACATGATAGTTTATATATAACAGATTTTGTGATATCTGAGATGTGTCATGGACACCAAACCAGACAATATTTTTCCCAGGTTGCATTATAAAAGGATGTTTAGGGGTACTAAAACTGCAAAACTAAAACTTATTATCATAGTGATCATTGGCACTTTCTCATTTTGCTAAAGATTCCTCAAAGCCTCTAAGAAACGCTGACCACACAGGATCAAAATAGAAAAATAAACTCTGCTTTGGACGTGTATTGCTCAGAGTATTTCTGGTGAAGGCACATATGATATCAGGCTAGGACCTTGGCTGCAGCTCTCTTCATCACTCGCTACTAGAGATAAACAACAACAGCAGGCAAAACATGAACCTGTTTCGCAATAACACTGTAGTTAACTTGTAGCCCACCACAGCAGTCATCTAAAATAAACACATATGCACAATGCAAATATGTTTTAACAGCTTACACTATAATCACTATTTCCTGATTTGGAAGTCTATACAAAACAAAAACGTGGAATGAAAATATTTCCTAATCATTTACTGATTGCTTTCTTGATTGGAAACGTATTTTATTATTTGGATCAAGTTTTTGATTTGGTTTCCTGTACTTAATAATCCGAGCACATTTCTCATTCTACCTCATATGACTGTCTGTTTTTCCAACACTGGTGCATCATCATTGTAATACAGCAGTATTGCAAATGCACCTGCTGTCATACTGCAAGCTAACTGATCAGGCCCCTCATCAGGACAGCCAGCTAACAGTTAACAGGTGACAACATTTAATACAGCTTCACTGGTTCTCCACACAGGAGGCCAAACAATAGCAAAACCTGCAATGTTCCAAAAACAAATAAAGACAGGAATGCCAACAAGTCCAATTTATGCAACAGATATTTGATCATAACAAGTGATCTACGCCATTTTAGGTAATATTAGAGGCTATAGCTTCTGGCCTTCTGTGGGAAGTTACGCTAATGTAAACTATGTTTTTTGACGATGAGTGCACATCAAAAAAGTGAATGGACTGTACGTGTGTTTGTTTATTGGACCAAGGTATAATGTACCGTTAATCTGCTGCCACGACAGATGTTTACTAATTATTTAGTGGAACAGCTCGCGTTAATGCTAGATGGCAGTTAGCTGAGCTAGCAAGCTGTGGCTAACACCCCCACCCTCGACGCAAACGGACAAAAGGCCCAACACTGATATCCCAGTGTCAACCCGGCTCGGCTATACTAGTGTAGGAAAAGATTGTGTCGGGGTGGCTGTATACATTTCTAGCACTGTCAGGGTATTAAAATGTTATCCAAATATATTAACAGTGTTGAATAGGAGGTATCATCCCACCCCTTGCGTCTCTGCTTTTACCACGTCATTGGACTATCCAACACTGCGGAAATACAGCGCTAGCTAACCGTTTAGAGCTAGCTAAATGCTAACAAGTCTAGCTGGCACTTGCTGTTGCTTACCCGTGTCTCCGATGATGATGTATTTGAAGAGGTACGCATACGCCATGGCCCCTGTTTTGTACAGTGAGTTGTCTTGACCGTTACACCTTCGCTAAGCCAAACGTGAACCGTGTGAAAAAGATAGCTGACAGCTTCTTAGCCCGTTTTTCTCTGTCGGCGGTGAGGAAGGAACAATAAACAGCCAGAGCCTCAGCTCTACGTCACACGGCCCGCCCTCGCCACGCTACAACATGATGTCTTCAGGGTCTCCTCGGAAACTTTAAGGCGTCTGTGATTATGCTCCCTTTTTATTAAAGATGAGTGAATAAGAATCCCTTCTTGTGTGAGTTTTTATACACCGAACAACTAAGCCAACCATTTGGTAACATATCATTGTAAGAGATAGACTACATCAAACTAGTACACTCATAAAATGACTGGTAAACTGGCACAAGACAAGTTAAAATCACTCTGGCGGCCTCTAGCGAGTGTATTGCTCATTGCAGCTCGCAGCTCACAAATCAAAGCTCGAATTACAAAAATCGTTTTTTTCCCCCATGGTTTCTCTAAAAATGTGTTGTATCACAAGCTATGTGCTGTTTTCTTTGGTGAGTTGCAAAATGTTTACGTAGATAACAAACCATGCCAACTGGTGGTGGTGGTTAAATCACACCTAATGTGATTTAACTAATGCTGTCAAATGAATGCCTCTGAAACAGTGGGGTAGAAATATGAAGTGGCATAAAAAAAAACTTGCACTTAAGTACAACGCTTTAGTAAGTGTATTTAGGTACTTTTTACCACCGAGTATAGCCCAGATAGTGATATGTACTTAAGGTAAGTACAACAAACACTGACTGAAAAATCATAGCTGCGAGTAACTGCTTATGTTTCTTCTTGTAACCTACGATGAAACAGCCACATGATGGCAGCAGTTGTACAGAAACAACATTAGTTACAAACATAGATAGGTAAAACAAGGAAAAAAAACACAAAACCTACAGAACCATATGAAAGGGAGTCTTTACTGGCAAATGAAGAGTTAAAAAAAAAGCAGCAATAGCACAACAACTTCTGCTGGTGATCTACAGAGGCTCATCATTTAGCTACAGCAGAGAAAAACAAAGTGTCATGTTTATGAATTGATTTTTTTTATAGATAGATAGATAGATAGATAGACTTTATTGATCCCACACAACAGCAAAGAAGATGGCGCTGGCGAAAACAGACTGGCAAAAGATCTCCAACATCCTGCTGCACACGTTGAAGGATCTCAGCTTCAACGTCCTCATCTGTGGCCTCAGCTGGGCTAAGACCAGTCTCACCGGGACCTTCATCACATGAAATGTGAGGGTGACCGTTGGACAGGGGTTGATGCTGAAAATGTCCTCCCTGGAGGAGGAGGAGGAGGTGGGAGAGAAGGAGGGGCAGATGGAGAAGTGCTGTACAGGGGAATGCTGGGGGGTGGGTCGAGCCATTTGGGACAGTGTGTGAGGCTGGGGGTGCCCGAGGGGTGGCAGGGGGTGAGCTGAACCTGTTAAAAACTTGTTGAACTTGTTTGCTCTGTCCAGACTCCTTGATGTCTGTAAAGGAGAGGGTTGAGGCTGCACAGCACGATTTTGATATACTTAAAATCTGGAGTTCCCAGAACTCCTGGATGAGATCACTGTTCCCTGGAAAGAGCGTCCATAGTCCAGCAAGACATCCATTCAAGGTGCGCCTTCCCTGGATTTTGACGGGATGGATAAACACACCATGGCCCATGGAGCCACTGGTAGCAGCTCACCTCTATCCACGATTGTCAGCTGCATTATCCAGACCACCTACCCATGCTACCAAAGTTGACTACTTCCAGTCTGCCATGACTGAGCGGGCTTACAGGGTGGCAGCCTTGTGGGTGAGGGTGCTTATGGTCACCTCCATGTTGCCATACCAAGCAGAGCTTTTTGATGACATTGCCAATGTACTGGACACCTCCGTGTGGAATGAGATCACCACAATAGCAGATATCTCACTGTGTGTCCAGCATTGCACTGTCTGAGCTGCGGGAACATACATGGGAATGTTGGTACTACAGGAGGGAGCAAGATGGCTTAATCTCCCACAAAGAGCAGGAGGACATCTTGAACATCACTGTGATCCCTGAGGGCGTGTTTGTCTCAGGATTACACTGCCCATACGCACACCCGCCAGAAGTAGTCACTATGGAGGCTAGTCTTTTGGGCTGAGGCGGTGAGTTTGGAGGGATAACGGTGAATGGCGTTTAGGGTGCACGTCTCCGTCATGTCCATGTAAGTTATTTGGAGCTGTTAGCTGTGTTTCTAACACTGGAACACTTTCTGCTGTTCATCTGGGGGCATCATGTGTTGGTGGGAAAAGACAAACATGGCCCTGGTAGCTTATATCAACCGTCAGGGCAGTTTTCACTCCAGACAATTGTACACTCTGGCAAGCAAACTGATTTTGTGGAGCAATGTGCATCTCCTTTGCACCCAGCTGGGGCAAATCAGAATTGGGTATGGTTTTATTTGAAAAGCTGTGGACCTATTTGCTTCAAGTGAGAACACTCAGTGTCCGCTGTTAGTGTCCTTGCGCAACGTGAGCGCTCCACTGGGTGTAGATGCACTTGGGCACAAGAGGCCACACATCCAACTTTCTGTGTTTCCACCACTGGCTTTGATCCCTCTGACCCTATTGAGGGTGTGGGCGAATCATTTATTCTTGAATCTGATTGCGTCTCCCCAGCCATTCGTGCAAACTTTAGTTTACTTCCATAACCCTGGTTCTTTGAGTAGTGTGAGTGAGACCACCCTTCTAGCCAGTGGAGTGAATTGCGAAGAGGTGATCTTGTTGTGATCAACGGGTGATGCTGGGTCAGTCATTTATAAGGAGCAGGGTCCTGAGGCAGACATCATGACTGCCAATCACTTAGGACTGGCAGAGTGGTACAAACGGTTCTGTGAATATGCGAGGGGGTATATTCTATAGTGAGACACCTCACTCATGCTACTCAGAGAACTGGGGTTACGGAAGCAAGCTAAAGATTTGGCAGGCTTGTCAGTTTGGATCTAATGTATATAATGTCAAACATTTTACATCAATATTATTCTAAAACAGCAGCAGTTTAGTCAGGTCTAGGCACTACTTGCTTTGGTTTAAATAGATCACTTAAGTTATTAATGCATTAATATCATAATCATGTAAGTTAAATTCCATACATAAGTATGTAAATACGAGCAAACAGGAGATGAGCTCAGTGAATGGTGGGTCAAGAGACAGGACTCTGAACCTCGTGTGGACCCAACTTCTTTTGACCCAAACCACGATTTCTTTCTTTTACCACCATTCTTAAATATCCACAATATCCACAAGAGATGTCAATCTACCTTGTGTGGGACTCTTGACATTGGGATTTTTTGTGAGGTTTTTCATTTACACACGGTAGCTGGCCTTCTCATAGTCAGTTTACTTTTAATTGTTTGAACTGATGAGACCTGTAGTTGTTTATTGGCTGAGTGCGGGCTCTGCTGACACCCTCTGAACAAATACTTTAATTTATTCATACATTTTATTAATTCATCCATCTGGGTGGAATTTGCATAAATTAGGTGCCCCGGCTTCCCTCTCCCTAAGCGTATGAACTGCGGTCTATGTTCTGCTTTTAGATCCACAGTGTGGAAACAGGGGAGCTCGCCTGCATTTAGATGGCTCCAAGGCCATTTTCCCGATAAAGAATGTGGGGCAATTAACACTAGCAGCCTGGAGGATACAGGTTAACAAAGAAAGAAATTAAGACAGGAAGAGCTATAGGGACTATGGACTATTAATCTTTTTGGACTTCTTGTGTATACTTTTCTGTAAATAAGCCAAATAACAAAATACATATTGTCCAGTGGAGATTCAAGAGCAGACATTCCTCTTTGAAAAGTGGTCTGACCACTGTGCTTCTTGAAAATCTGTGCCAAAAGAGAATGTGGGTGTGTTTAATAGTTTCAGTATCCACTGCTGTGCATCTTGAAGTGATCACAGAGAACAGTCCGGCTTTTTCTTTCCTGCCGTCCTGCTGTTTTCTGCCTGTTTTCTTCGCCCAAGGGTGGGTCTTTCTGTGGCCTCCAACAAAAACACCAGCATGACCTTCCTGCCAGCATTCAAACACACACGCATACACAATACCAAATGAGTACCCACAACAGCACAAAGGTTAAAAGAAAATCTAACTGGAGCTGAGAAACATCAATAATAGAGTGAAATACACTAAATGTTTATTTTCACTTAACAGTCATGAATAAAGGGAGCCCAGATGGAAAGTGGATGAGAAACAAACACTGACCTGTAATTATTTGGAAGAAAGCCAGAGTGAGTGAGCACACCTGCGGTCTGCAGAGTAAAAGAGAGAGAGGTCAAAAGGAAGGCAGAGAGGAAGAGAGAGAGAGAGAGAGAGAGAGACAGACAGACAGACAGACAGACAGACAGAGAGTGCAAAGATAACAGCAGAGTGGAGAGAGAGGAAGAGGAGGAGCAACAGAGAGTTAAGAGAAACACAGAGAAGCAGAGAGCTGCATACACATCAGCAAGTAACTGTAAGAAGGCAAGGGAAAGAGAAGACACAATAAGGAACAGAAACACAGAAACAGGGGTGAAGAGAAAAGAAAACAAGAAACTAAAGCAAGAGAAGACTTAAAGAATACACTGAAAGGCTGAGGGAGTTGTTCTCAGCTGGGAATCCATCCAGCAGACTGCAGAGACTTCAGTCTGTGTCCAAGAAAACATACAAAACCAGTGTGACTGGAAGTGTACTGGGAGGACAGACTGGTTACTACCCACAGGGAGCAGACTTCCAAGCATCATGGCTGACAATGTGAATGAGGAGTCAGATTATAAGGAGTCGGGGAAAGATGAGCTGGACTGGGGCTACGAGGAAGGTAAACAGGTCTTTATCAGTATGTGGAGGGATGCTGGAAATATGTGATGTTAGCTGAGGGTCCAGGTGTGTTTTAAATGTGTTTGAATCCAAAATTTTATGCACTCTGTGTAGTCTTTGGTTGATGGGCCAGCTGTTTCTTAGTGTAGTCCATTCTGGATTTGTGTTAATGCACAATAGACATGCATAGTTCATTTATTTGTTCGAACAATTATCTCTTATCTTTTGCTTGGCCTCTCCTGCAGATTATTCTAATACATCTAGCTTTTTATTCACGAAAACAGTTAATGTGCTGTTTCATAGTATTTAAAGTTAGGAGGGTGTCCCTTGTCCCTCTGCTGTATAGGAATAGATGTGCTTTATATCAAAGAGATGATGAAATATAGGATGTCATATGCTGTTGAGTACCTCAACATTATGTGGAGAGCATACAGTGCAAAACACAAAATGAATGATACCATATCTGGTTTCTTCCCATTTTGAATTTTTCCATTTTGATTTTTCCTTAAAGCAGTACCTTGGGCTCTTCCAATACCAGTATCAGGAGTGCTTCTAGTACAGCCTAAAATGCTGGATTGAGTATTGTTTTGATGTTGTGAGTCTATGCACTGATCCAGTAACACATAATTTATTTGCCAGAAATGGGACCCTGTGACTTTCCGCAGCGTCCCATACACCTGTACTCTGGTAGCAGATTGTTTCTCAGAATCAGCTGATATAAAGTTCAGGTATCAAAACACGAAATGAAACTGGAACATAGAAACACACGTAGCAGTCCTTGGTCAACTTGGTTTCTGTGAAATTTCTGTGAACTTTCTAATCAGAGAGGAACACAGCCTAAACTTGAATATATTCAATATCCATTTCTGATATTTTTTATGGACTGTCCATGACTTTCATTGACACATGGAATATAGAGAAGGATAAGAATATTAAACTTACTGTCATGAAGTGATGATGTAATGAGCTCATGTAGTTTGTGCTGTTTCACTCTGTCTTTCTTCTATTGCTGCCTTTACTGAGCCTCGAGGAAGCACTGTGATACTGAACTGTAAAATTCTTACTGTAAGTATACTGAATGGTAGATACATATGTTAGACACTAACATATGGCTTACAAATCTGTGTCCTTTGGAAACCTTTTGTCTGGAAAGTGATGTTTTCTGAAGTAAAGGAAATTATAACTGGATGTCCCATTTACACATTTGAACTTTTTAAAACATTTTAACTGGTTTCTCTTTACACACTCCATCATCCAGAGAACCATTTTGTTTTAAAGACCTTCTAGAGGACACTTGTGGTAGGAATGAACTCTAATGGAAGCATGCAGCAGGAATTAAGTCATGGTAAAAACTCTACACAGCAGTAGAATATTAATGATCACATACAACTAAAGTCCCGTGAGAGGTCACAGCTCCCCTAAGAGAGGACAGTCCCCTAAATTTGCCTTGACTTCAAGTGAATCAGATACATGACCTACTGTCTGACCTACATGAAAAGACAGATGCTGGACCAAGGAATGCAGAAAAAATTCATTTTAGTTTAGTGCCCAACAAGTCAAGCTGTTATGAACAAAAACATTAATAAATAATAAAAGGAGTTTATAAATGCTGGCGTTGTTATGTATGAGGTAAAATCTCTAGTATACACTACTGAGCAACAAACAGGACTGAGGTAACAAGGCAAATCTGTCAGACAGCTGCATGGGTTTGAGCTGACAAAGTGTAAAGCAATGTCACAAATCAGTGTAATCAGTTATCATTGCAGTTATTCACAACTTTCTTCAGCCTGTCTGAGATTTCATTTCATTTCATTAAATTCATTGTAAGTTCTTACTTCATTGATTGCATCGCTACCATTTTACGAACATTAACAAAATAAAATGTAATGGATTACTTTTCACTATGGATTACTTCCCACAATTAACATGAAGTCAACATGAGACAGGAATATCATTGGCACAATACAGTTACGGTAGTTTAGAAAATAAGGCTTCGTTCATAATGCTTTTATTAGCCGAGCCACAGTCCAGCCTATCAGATGTGGTTGTCTGTGATTGACTGGCTGACTACATCAGTGATGAAGTTACACACTTGGTCCAGCTGGCCAAAAGTATTAGTGTTTCCCCACTGGCTAATGTGCTTTCAAAACGAATTCATGCCAGCTGTTCTCAATTATGTCACTGCGGTGACAGAGCTATTGGAATATTTTACTATCTATTGAACCTGTACAGCTCCACACAACTCTAAGCACAGGTCTCAAAAACACTCACAGGCTTTTATGAACAGGCGAAGTTTAGGTACACAGGTGTGCAGTCTGGTAAAGCAAACACATCCAAAGGAACAGGCAAAGGCATGGTCAAATGGGCAGATCAAAACACAAGAAGAAATGCTGTAAAGAACGACACTAGGGTACATTAACAACTGGCAACTCAATACACAGCAACCACAGCTATATCTACACTGACAAAAACCAGGCACAGGTGAAAACAATTAGGTCACTGTAAAGACTCAAAGTGGTGGGGAAAAAAGGAACAAAGACAGGAAGTGAAGAATATAGATAGAATGGGTGTACCAAATATACCAATACCAAAATAAAACGAGAAACACCAAACACACTAAACAGTCTAACTAGGAGAAGTGTCAGATTCTCAATGTTAACATATAATGTGAATTACCACTAACATGCTAGTTGAAATCAGCAACGTGATCAGAATCAGAAATTCCTTTATTTGTCACAATAATGTTATCTTAACAGATTCAATTCAATTCAATTTTATTTAAAGTGCCAATTCATAACAGAGTTATCCCAAGACACTGAACAGGTGTTTAAACAACTCATTCCAAAAAAAAAAAGAAGATAATCAGAAAGAAACAGGTCTCAGGGCAAAACCCCACACTGAGTAAACATTTGGCGACAGTGGTGAGGAAAAACTTTCTTTTAACAGGCAGAAACCTCGAGCAGAACCAGACTCAGTGTAGACGGCCTTCTGCTCAGGGCCATTCACGAGTCCACTCTGGAGTTAATGTCAGTCAAATAACACACGCATGTCTTATACTGAATACTGATACTAAATATCAGTGTAAACAACAAATATGGCTATTGTTAGTAGTCACAGTTGTCAAGCTACTATGTTAATATTGGGAAACTTTAGATGCACTTTCTCTTCCTTTTTTGTACAACTGGCTCCAGTGATATGGAGCCAAATCAGGGCCAAAAATGAAAAAAAAAATATCTGAACCCAAAAAATTTGAAACTAAAAGAAACAACACTTGAATGCAACTGCAACTGCAACTGAAGAAAATAAGACCTGCAATATCGTGAATTATAAAAGTAAAAATTGAAAATAGATAACTCATTAAATAGAATTTCAGAACTGAACAAAAATTATATTTAAAATGAAAAAAACTAGTTAAACTAGTGAGTACAATGTTGTATTTTTCAGTTCAAAGTTCAAAATCAAAATTTCAACTTTCAATTTCAAATCTTCTTTTTTTTAATCAATGAAACTTTTGGCCCTGATTTGGCTCCATATTAAGAATATATTCACTTAGCCTTGTTTTGCACAGTGAATGTACAGGCAGAATGCAAGCAGGTAGGCAGGTACATAGAGTAGGTCCAATCATTTCATACAAGCAGAATGAAATGATTGGCTTTGTTTTGTACAGTCCTGTAACAGTCCCAGATGCCAGACTTCTTTCATAGAATTTGATTTATTGATCGCTGTTGGGATGTTAAGAGATTTTCAAAAATAGCAAAAAGAAACTATCAAATAACCTATTAAAACTAGCTTTAAATCATGCTTTTCTGTGATGTAGACAGTTACGTTATAAAAACATTGTGACAAATAAATTAACTAAGTACAATCAGTAAATCAACTTGATTATTAGTTGGTATCTCACAGATTATATAGCAATGCGATGTAGCTCTCATACCACAAGTTATTTCCATAGCCCTACCAGCCCTGTTACAGCCCTGTTATTTGTATTGTAGCGGCAAGTGAAACCCTGACAGCCTTTAGTAAACCGTTGTCAGGGCTTTGGTTGCTGAGGAAGGAGAGAATGTGACGGGTCCTCTCACCCTCATTGCTATGGAGTAAGCAGTCAGCCAGTGTGGAGTGCCTGTCTCTGTAGCTGCTGTAGAACGGCATACTGTGAGGAGCTGAGTTCATTTTCTTGGAGGGACATGGGTTCACTGGGCTTTCCAGAACATGATACTCACCAAATGTGTTTGTTTCCTACCTCTGAAAGCACACTGGGCTCTGCACATCTTACAATGCTTTCATTGTGCTGGCATAGTGATTGTGGTCAGCAGAGAGCTGAAGTGAATCTAGCCCATGTGTGTTGCCTACCTCTTGGTGTCATTTGGTATCAGTTTCTCTACTCTTAGCTTTACTTTCTGCCAATGCAAGAGAAAGGAAGTTGACAATAACAGTCTTGTAAACTAAACTTAAACAGTTTTTATTCCACATCTTTTGCTCTGTACATTATCTCAGTCTTTTTTTTTTTGGTTACAATTACACATACTTACGCAATCATTTTTCAAATTTTCGGTCTGCATTACTCTGACAGTCTGACCCTCTTTTTGAAACCACAAACTGCATAAGCACTTTAAACTCTCCCTTCCCCCTTCTGTCTCTCTCCTGTTTGTAGCTAATCTCTCACTGTCACATTCACATTGTGACAAGAGATCCTGATCACAAACTGGTCACTGAGGGACAGCAGAGTGGGGATGAATGAACTGGTATTGGGAAGAGAAGGCTAAGCGGGTGGAAGGGGGGGCAACAGGCTACCAGTCTAGACTTTAGTGAGACAAATGATTTGTGTTTCTAAAATGTCTCTTGCACAATACACCACACACACACACACACACACACACACACACACACACGAACAGAGGAACTGACCTGAATTTAAATTATTATTTATTTGAAAGGTTGATGAAAGTAGCATGGGAATGAAGAATGAGGTTGAGGGTGACACATGGACTGCTTGAGAAAAAAACTGTTCTTATAAAACAACCTCTTACTAACTCGTGAGCTTTCAATCTCATGTCACTTCATCATGTCAAACTTACTTTTCCTTTGCCAGGGTCAATGAATGAATGTTCATGCTCACTATCACTTCAAAGGCAACATAAAATAGTAGAAGTCAGAACAGATACTTAACAGAGAGTCTTCAAGCAATAATGTGACTTTTATAAAATGTATTAATTTGCTGCCTTATTACTACTTCAATCCATGCATGTTCAGTACCTTTAGCTCTGTGATACCCTTGGAGCCAGGTGGAAATAGTTAGCCTAAATCTGTTAGCGACTACACAACTATCTTACTGAATTTGGACAATGTAGTTTATGTAGGTATTTAACTGACATGTTGAAATAAAGAAAATGTGATGGTCACATTGTGGTTTAACCAGTAGAAACCACTGGTTAGAAAGGAACACCTGGGCCTGGTGACCATATGCAGCTACTCTGAAGTCCTGCACACGTAGTAGTGGTTTTTCATATTTTTCTAACTCTTGTTTGTAGTGTTGTTCATTTTAGCTAAGTCAAAACCTACTAAACACTTCCACTGAAGAGCGCTATAAATAATGTTATACTAAACCCATGCAAATCTTATTACAGTAATTCAAATGGTCTCCTATTATAAAGTTTTCATTTAATGCCAGTTTACAGGTGTGGCAAACAAAATTGTCTATATATGTGTTGTTCTCCATGGAGGTGGTCAGATGTTTGACATTGCTCACCACCACAACAGAATCTAGTACAGTGGAAGTTTGATTTTCTGTTGTTTTATGTAAATGAAAAAATGGTGGTTGAATAAAACAAGACGCCTGAACCTATCATTTTGAACTCTGTGGGCATCTTTCCACGTTTTCTTATATTTCACAAATCAAACAAGTGGATCCATCAAGAAAGCCAAATTAATCCAAAATGAAAATAACCATTAGTTCCCTCTAAATTTCAGTCAACTTCAAAATAATTAAAAAAATAAAAACTAATAATTTTCCAACTACAATGTCTGCTGGCATATTGCTCCAAGGTGTCACTGTGATTATTAACAACAAATATTTTCTTATGAAAATGTGCCCCTTTGCTTGCATTTTGCTCACTGTTTCGCAGTTACTCTAAACTTGTGTTGAATCATTTTGGTTAAAAGTGGGGACTTTTATAAGGCAACGCTCAACAATCAGCATGTGAACACTTATTGTCCAGCTGCTAAATAACATGTACACATAAATTGTGTTTTGTGCATTTGATTGTTTTCATTTGTAGGTGTAGAATGGGGACTCCATTTCCCAGCAGCCAATGGCGAGTACCAGTCTCCTATTAATTTAAACTCCAGGGAGGCTCAATATGACCCGTCCCTCCTGGATGTTGGCTTGTCACCAAACTATGTGGTGTGTCGAGACTGTGAGGTCATTAATGATGGACACACTGTCCGTATCATTCTCAAGTCCAAATCAGGTGAGTCCGAGCAGACATGGATGTATCAGTACTCACCAACAAGTGATAACATAAGTAAGTAGCCCATTGCAAATGACCACATTTTTATTCCATTTTGTTCTAACTTCTGCTTCCTGTTTGTGCTTACCCACAATGCCACGGGTTTCCTGTGTTGCCAGTGGTTACCGGAGGTCCGCTGCCTAGTGATCACGAGTATGAGCTTCATGAGGTTCGATTCCACTGGGGTAAAGAGAACCAGAGAGGATCAGAGCACACTGTCAACTTCAAGGCTTTCCCTATGGAGGTGGTGCAGTCACACACACACACACACACACACACACACACACACACACACACAAGGCCATGACCATGGAGTGGGGTAGACTTTCAGAGCAGACTAACAGACTAAAGAAACACAGTGTTCATATGTTTAGACTTCTGGCACTGACCAGTTTGTTGAATCCTTCATGATAAAACCTGTTTTATCTTGTCTAACTTCTAACTTCTAAGTGAAACTTTTGACATCTGAAGCTGAAGTCACGAAGAAGCTGAAAAATATTATTTCACAGGTTGAAATCATTGACCTGAAAGAAGCATATTAATATATATAATATATAATATAATATTATTGCATATTAATTATGCAAAGTTAGATTAGAATTTGGCAAAAAAATATTGGACATTTTGATTTTCTGTTCAAGGTTGAGCAAGAGGTAAGCTTAACACAAGAGTTAACACCAGCATTTATGCTAAGCTAGGCTAATTGCTCCCTGCCTTGAGCCCTAGACTTAAAACACACTCTTTCTCAGAGGTTAAGTGAATGTGCATTTCTCAAAATGTTGAGAATTTTTTCCTCAAAGGTCAGAATTTTCAAACCAAGTGCCATCTCTCAGACTGCATGTTCTGACACAACTATCTGACATTTAGTTAAAATTAAAGGTCAAATATGAAACCTTAGAAATGCCATAACTGCTACAGGAGATGATACTTAATGCATCTTTTTATTGCTTCGTTCTTGCATCATTCATGGGGCCAATGTGTGAAAGTACTACTTAAATAGTTTTTAGCAACTTTAATAACTTAGCTTAACATGTTGACCAATGCACAATTTTAGAGCCAGCCTTTAAAAGAATCAATAGCACAATCAAAGAACAGGATAAATTACTCAGCTTGCTCAGTTTAGTGAGCATGTTATGATAGGAGCCTTCCGAAGTCTAATGTAAGTAATATTAGAAAGCTTGCTAAAAACTGTTTTAGAACTTTTTTTTTTGGTCTTTCTAGAAGATGTAACAAAATATTTGTAACCCTTAAAAATGATATCCTCAGCAGAGATCACTTGGAGCTTAGTGCCGCAAAACGTGCTGAGTCATTGTCGGCTTTCGTCTTTCCAAGGGATTTGTTGACCAAGCTAAAGAACATTGCCGGCCTTATCCTTTAAAACTGGAACAAAAAAGAGAGCTGTCTCCTCTAAAACTACTGATGACAAGGTTAACTCAAAGACCACTGACATTTGATAATATTTTAATTTGATTTATATTTCCATCATTTCTATACTGCAGTGAGATAAGTACCATATTATCAGTCTTATGTACACAACTGTACTCTATGTCTGTCTGCGTAGACAGTAGAAATTTTACATTCCTTTCCCCTTACACAAGTCAGCTTAAGAGCCCATACAGAAAGCCCTCAGTCACCTCCAGCTGATAGTTTCTCACTCACTTACTTAACTCTGTTCCCTACACCTGTTTACAACAATGGCCTCTCAATTGCTTTGTTCTGTTGTCTCTGTCTGTCTGTAGCTCCATCTGATTCACTGGAACAGTACTCTGTTTAACACTTTGGAGGATGCTCTTGGGAAGAAGAATGGAGTTCTCATCATCGCTCTTTTTGTGCAGGTAAACATCCACATCAGGAACCAGTAGGCTGATCATATGTGCTTCTAGGACTGAAGGAACCTTCTCATAGTTTCATAGGTCTGCAAACCCCCCTTTTTCATTGTTTTCATGCTGTATGGACTTTGAACAATCATAGCTCCAAGAACTCAGTATAGTTAAACTTTTTTTAGCTCCTAATTTCGGTACTCTAGCAGCACAAGAAGAATCCTGAGAGATATATGTGTACATTGATTGGATAAACACACGAGCCAGTGCACAAAGTCAAGCACCATTTTTAAAAACCTGTGTGAAAGGTTACCCATGTAAACAACTACTGGTGACAGTAGCCTTAAAAAAAGGTACAAAAGACAAACAGTTAAGCTAGGCAGCCACACACCTTCACAACAAACAGATCATGTGCCTCAGTCAGTAATATTGTGGCTAACCAACAAATAACATTAAGCTAACTAGCATGCTGCCATCACTGGCATTTTAGGAATTGAACTGACTTTCGACAAACATCATTGGCTTTGTTTTATTCAATTTTACTTTGTATTATATTGAAATAATGTTAGTTGAGGAAGGCCTAGTACCTGTTTACCTGTTTAATACCTGGTCCTGCAGGACCTTTGCACAGCATATAAAAACAAACAAACATAGAAACACACACACACACACACACACACACACACACACACACACACACACTGTTTGCCTTTTTCTCCTGGCCCTAATTTTTTAAAATATTGACTTATTCAGCACACTAGCAGCACTTACAATTCCAGGAAGGAAAAGTTAGTGCTGTTTTTCTAAATGAGTGAACAGATTCATTCCAGATTAGCTTGAGCCAGCCTGTGCAATAGTACAAGTATGACATAAGTTGGAAAACACCTGCGGAGGCATTCCTAAGAAATAGCTTTTTTAGAGAGGTTTGAAGGAAACATGCCCACTGAAAAAACACCAGCTGACCGACTCCTTCCGATTTCACCCGAAACAGTCCTGGCCTCCTAAGCCCTCAGTATTAACACAGTCACCCTCACACATCCTGTTTTTGACTGCTCCTGGAGTTTGTACTTCCTGTTTGCTTCATGCAGGGATATGGAAGATATAAACTAAGATTTTCTTAGCAAGGAAACATCGCTGTCATTAAAACAATCACCGATAACATTTTCCTTGTAAGATGCATTGATAAGTCCTATGGCCACTAACTGACTGCCCACTGAAAACCACAATGTGTTGTGTTTTTATCAGGTTGGTAAAGAGCATCTGGGTCTGAAGGCCATCACTGAAGTTCTACAGGACCTGCAGTACAAGGTAAGAATAAGACAGAGAAAATCAGACAGATTAGGTGGTAGTTCATTACATCAAATGAGGATGACATGATGACAATAATAATTATTACTGTTAACTATTGTTTTGTTTTCATTAGGGGAAGAGCAAGATAATCCCCTGCTTCAACCCTAACACTCTGTTACCTGGTGAGCAGAAAAGAACATGATTTCTAATTTATAATGAATATCTGTAAAGCCTTGTGAAAATGAATCTCTAGATTTATTTAGTTTTAGGTTATACTGCCAAGGTTGAATCAAGATGGCAGCATGTTCAGTCGCTGTCATCCAAATCTGAATCCTTAATCTGAACTAATGAATCCTAATCCTTTCGAGTCCCGTACTGAACCTTTTCAGTTAGTTTGCTTAGTGAAGAATTAAGAAATTTCTTATTTACAAAATTTGTCCTGTTATCATCACATTGGAGATAACTATGCTGCAAGTGTGCAAGGCTTTCACCACATAATTTGTCACTGCCCTGTAATTTCTCATTACCTGATGGCAAAATTGCTGTTGCACTGCATCAGATGACAGAGCTGCAAGCGGGATACAGTTTAACTCTGGTGGTAGAATGAGGGCCTGGAGGGGTGCAGACATCCATGCTGAGTATGCACGTACACCCTCTAAAAACAAAGTTTAATTCACGCGAGCTCTGGAGAACAAAAATATTTTATTAATTTGGCAGCAGGTGCACAATAGACCCTATGAGTGAAACCGGCAGGCACATACGCAGGCATTTGAAGGGACAGTGGCTCAAAGGTGCATTTATTTTTGGATCTTTATGTATTTTGTGGTGTCTTATGATTATTATTGAATGGAGCACCTGCTTTACACACATCTTTCAATTTTTGATTTTATCAGGTTGCTTTCATGTTTCTTTAAGTATTCGAATACATGAGATGTTAAATCTGCCCTCAGATCCTTTACTGAGAGACTACTGGGTGTATGAAGGATCTCTTACCACTCCACCTTGTAGTGAAAATGTGACCTGGATTCTCTACCGCTACCCTCTCACCATCTCGCAGTTACAGGTAAAACTTAAATATTAAAAAGACTGCAGTCTTTTAAAGGGTAACTTCACCTATAGTGGCTGGACCCTGTTCTTTCATTCCTACCTAATCAATATATCAACTACCCCACGCAGTGTGAATAGCGGCACAGAGAATTATCACCAAACTCAGCCCTTAACCCCTGTTCAGCACCAAACAGCCACAGGTTAACGAGCAGCAGGTGGTGTTCATCTGGATTTGTGTTCGCTAAAATATTACCATATCAACTTTATGGATCATAAATGCTAATTGCTAATTATAGCAACAGTAACAAGGTTAATCAAATTATTATTTTTCACACCTGCAGTCATCTGACAAATTAAACTGGAAAATGCAGTATATGGCTGTCAACATCTACGATGTCCTCATTTCTTCTCCGTTCTCTCTTTGTCTAAACCCCATCCAAGATATACATACAATCAATGCTGTGCACTTTCGTACCACAAAGGACCACTGACCTGAGGCTCCATGGCATTCACCACAGTACAGGAAGCCTTTACACCCACTGCAAATCGATGTGTCTGTCACATTGCCTTTAATAGTTACTTAAACTTTAATTCAGCCTTTGTCTGACTCATGGCTGTCTTTAAGCAGGCTGTTGTGGTAAACCCCTGACATTTATTTCAGTCTGTCATCACTGCTGCCCTCTGGCTTGCCGACCCTTTGAAATGCTAACAGAGAGAATGACTTCTGGCTCCTGCCTCAGGCTATGTCTATTTTAATGTGGCTGACTTCATACCATCCCACAGTATGTTTTTACAGGGACGATGCACATTAATCCCAACCAAACGTCATGGCAGTTTTTGAAATAGTGATGAAATTTAATCTATTGGATACATGTACATGGGCATGAATTGTGCTCTTCTTTTGTGATGTTAAAAATAAAATTTGTGCCCATGTACATGAATTCTAAAGATTAATGTCGGTAGTATTTTACAAACTGATTTTGTGTTACCATACAAACAAAAAACAAACTCTATTCCCAACTTTAACCAAAGTGAATCCTACTGATTTTGTGACAAATTAAAAATGTCTCTTCCTAACCATAACCAAAGTATTTTGGTTGTCTGAAACTAAACACAGATGGGATGTGAACCCTGGATGTTGGTGTGGCAGTCCTGGACTTTTTATGTATGATATAAAAGCTAAAATCTGAGAGGCATTCAAAGTGGGATGTCATCACTTATGTCTTAATATATTTGATGTTCCTGTCCAAGGTTAATCCTTAGCTGCAACATCAAGATCAAGTAGCTTTTTCTACTAAAAACAGAAACAGACATCACTGATATCATCATTGTCTGATGGGCTATATCCATCCATCCATTTTCTATACCGCTTATCCGTCAGGGTCGCGGGGGAGCTGGAGCCTATCCCAGCTGACTACGGGCGAGAGGCGGGGTTCACCCTGGACTGGTCGCCAGTCAATCGCAGGGCCAACACACAAAGACAGACAACCACACACTCTCACACTCACACCTAGAGGCAAGTTAGAGTAGCCAGTTAACCTAATGTGCATGTTTTTGGTATTGTGGGAGGAAGCCGAAGTACCCGGAGAAAACTGATGGGCTATATTTCTACACAAAATAAGTGAACTTATAATAGGTTTTCTGTGGGTCCTGAAAAAGTCTAACATCTAAAATCCAATACACAAAAAAATTAAATGAAAGAATTGTTTAAGTCAAAGGAAGTAAAACACATTCACAAGAACAAACCAAAAATTAGAGAAAAGTCTTAAAAATATGTGTTTTGTATTTCCTATCACATTAAGAGCTATCTGTGGGCTACAGCAGATTAAATTTGTCTACATTTTTTTTGTCAATTTTGTCAAATTGGAACTTTTAAAAGTTTGCTACCGTAAATTAGCTATGAGCAGTTCCTGTTTGTAGTGTACCAATGTACTGATTTCATTCTGAAGGAAACTTTTAAAAGCTGTGATTTTCTTGTCTTTTATCCTATAGTTTGTGAGTGGATTCACATACTTTTATTTTCAACGAACATCCAAGGCAATAATCAGGAAGTGCTTGTTACACTGATTCAGAAAATATGTGTGTCATGCCTGTATGCTCAGGAAATGCCCAGTTAACTGTCTCTATGAGCTGTGTGGAACAGCTGCTGCTGTAATTACTGACTGTGAATCAGCAAGTCAAACACTGATGACTAACTCCCTGACTGTCTCTTTCACCTCACACAGGATCTTGACTTATCATATCTCAAACTGCATATCTCACACTCTAGATTAGTGATATTCTAATCACACAATGATTAGCTTCTTTAACTTCTTGAAAAACAGTATATAGGCCAAAGTATCCAGACGCACCTTTTTATGGGGCTGCTTTTCTGGGGTTGGGTTGGGCCCCTGAGGGGAAATCTTAATGCTTTAGCATACCAAGACATTTTGGACAATGCTATGCTTCCAACTTTATGGGAAGACCCTTTTTTTAAAAAAAAAATTCTGTTCCAACATGACTGTACCCCAGTGCACAAAGCAAAGTCCATGAAGACATGGTTGGATGACTGGCCCACACAGAGCCCTGACCTCAACCCCATCCAACACCTTTGGGATGAACTAGAAGAGAGATTGCGAGCCAGTCGATCCACAAATGCTCTACTGCATGAATGGACAAGAATTTGCACAGAAACAGTCTTCCCAGAAGAGTGGAAGCTGTTATAACTGCAAGAGGGGGACAGACTCCATATTAACGTCTATGTAATTAGAATGTGGTGTAAGGGCCAGGTGTAACGATACTTTTGTCTACATAGTGTAAGTATAGTTGGAATGTGAATCCTAAAAAAATGTAGTTATAACACCAGACATTCAGTATTATACTGCATTGTACTGCATTTATTACCTTATTTGACTTGAGAATGAGTAGTGTAGGAGCCTATTTTCTGTATCATGTTTGATCTGTTTTCCCATGAATGAACACAATCCACAGCACAAGTTCTTCAAAACAGGTCCTGCTTCTCTCGAACACACGCCTCAAACATCCGGCCATTATTGACTGGAGGAAGACCTGCTGTGAACTGTTCATATCCACATGAAAAGTGTGTGTGTGTGTGTGTGTTTGTCATTCAACAGTTGCTATGCCTACACATTTTGCTCTTTGACAGTGGGCTATAAATCTTTCTTCTGTATGCCAATAGCACGACAACAAAGAAAGTGTTGTCAGTTGTCATGTTTGTTTTGGTCGATGTAATCAGCCACTATGCAGTGCATGTATGTGAGCATGATAGTATCTGTAGTGGCCGCATTTACACATGAACAGGATGTCAGTTTTAAGATCCTTTCTGTCACTATTCTGATTTTAACATTTTGGTGTGAGTGAGAAAATAACTAGAGACGTTGTTTCTTGAAGAAAAAGCTCATACTGGAAATATGGGCTGTTTGTTCACCCATCTGTTATGCTTTATTTAGGCAAATGTTGTGTTTATTAAGAACTCACTGACTCAGTAGCTAAGAACACTCTTTCATCAGTGATGTATTCACTGGCTTTCCACAGCCAACCTGTCAGCCGTCTTCAGGTGATCACATTTCGTTCCCACACTATCATTATATCATTACAGGGTCTTTCTCTGTCATTAGGGAATTAGGGACACCACATGGGTCCCACTCTTCTAATCTCGCCCCGGCCAGGTTTCTTTTACTCAGTACTGAAAGATTTATGGCCTGAGTGTAGAGCAAATATTTGAAGTCATATGCAGGATTTGAGTTATTCTGGATATCAATAGAAACTGTTATGAAACTAAAATCTGTCCTCTTGTGTCTGTGCAGATTGAAGAGTTCCGGAGGCTGCGCTCCCACGTCAAAGGGGCGGAGCTGCTAGAAGGGAATGATGGGTTGTTGGGGGACAACTTTCGTCCCACTCAGCCACTCAGTGACCGGACAGTTCGTGCCGCCTTCCAGTGACTCTCACTGTCCACCGCCAACTCAGAAAAACTAGGGGACCTTCGGATACAAATTTGGAAGGTAACGGTGTTACAGTGAGTTCTGACCGCCCTGTTCTGACATACTGTAGCTGTGGTAGCTGCATTGAGATAACGAACATCTCAAGGGTAAAATAAGAACACCACTGTTCTCTGTATTTTTAGTTAGTTCAGCACATTTCCTCACAAGGAATGGACTTTTAATGGAAGTAGGCACACTGTCCCTGAGGTATGTGGGTCTTCTGAAACCACAATGTAATGGATCAAGCCCTGGAAGAACTAACCCAGTTCAATTACTAATCTGGGACTAGCCTATATACAATATGTAGAGTATGGAGGAAGGCCAGATTTAGCTCAGCAGCACTGCAGCAGGAGGACAACAGGAGCTCAGAGGGAATGAGGAGGATAAAAATGACTTTGATACTGAAGGTTCTTGTTTTGAACTAAAGAGAACACAAAGTTTTGTGGCTATTTAATTTTAATTTGAAAGTGTCAATTTCTACCTCCAAGATGTACAAAAACAGATTATGAGGGGTCTGCAAATAAGTTCTTTGGTAATATTCACCTTCTCATAGTTAGTCTGACACAATGTAATGTCAGGGAAGGAACACAGCCTGTAACATGTAGCAAGATTTCGAATTTGACCTTGGTAGCATCAGTAAACATTTATCTCACATTATATGCTTTATTTGTGTCACTCGAGGGATGTTTAATGTGCGGTAAGCAGCAGTTGACTTCAATAAATCATTTTCCATGTTCAGTTTCAAAAGGTACTCCAGTGATTTAGAGTGGCCAACATCAAATCAGCAGAAGAGGAGAAAGCCCTGACTTATTTTTCTTTTTGGATTTAGTTAGATCTTTCCCGACTTCACAGTTTGTAACACAGATTTCCTGTTTAAAAAAATCAACAGACACTAAAGACAGCATCAGGGAGTTTTTTTTATTTTTATTTTTTTTACAGCCAAAGAGGCTCATCCATTCATTCATTCACACTCATTGCAAACTTTACAGTGTAAACCATAGACAACAAATCTTGCAAGTGGGTGTTGTCATGCAGTCCCTGTATTTTAGGAGTCATGATCACACAATGACTAACGCAGTTGGATTACTTGTGTTTCACATAATACAGATATATTTTGCAGTGCCAACACCTAACAGTGAACTCTGCTCTGAATGTCTGTGTGAACAGTGCAAAAGTAATTTCACAGAGCGCCATTCATCAGGGTTCTTCATTAAGAGCAGGCTGATATAAGTTCTATAACCCTGAGATACCACTGTTTGCCAGTGAAAACCTCAACTGACTTCACTGTAGTTCACATCCAAGGGGCAGACGGGCGCGAAGAATAGGAAGCTTACATGGAAGTGGGAAAACAGAGTGTGTGAGTGTGTGTGTCAGTGTGTGTGTGGGGGTGGGGAGGTGAGAAAAGGGCGAAAGGGAGAAAGGACTATTGTTTACTGTGGAAATGGATACTGATGTGGTCCCACCAGTACAAACTATCGCCAGTCGATAAGAGCAAATACTGTGGAACTAAAGATCCTGCTAACATGCTAATATGCTAACATGCTCACAGCTATGTTTACCATGTTAACTATCTTTATTGTGTTAGCTTGCCAACATCTGCCAGTTAGCAATAAACAATAAATAGTACACATAATAAATAGTTTATAGAGCCAAAGTTAGGTCAGCCATTGATTTGTGAACTACCATTTAAAGCCTTAAGTCTGGCATTATGACCTATGCATAGACCCCTTTTTTTAAATTTTTTTTTTTTTGCTTTTTTTTGGGTGGGTGGGCCAGTAGTGACAATATTTTGACAAGAGGGTGGAGCTGCCAAGGGTACACAGTACTACACTTCTATCCTGACTGGATCTGAATGACAACCTGAGGACATTCCGTGTGTCAATCCAAGGTGGACACACCCTAAAGAGTACCCTACCCTACCCTAATCATCTTAGACCACAAACCACAAACTTGGATTCACTTTTGAGACCAGGAAGCTGCATCAACTTATTATACTGTATCCACTGTCACATCCAATGACAGCTGAAACCGTGTAAAAATACCTCATGTCAAAACAATAGTTACATACATAATAAGCCATTACCTGTGAGTTGGAAAAAGTAATTTTGTATCTACCAGATCCAGTTTAATATGGCACTGCAGATGTAAATATCATCAACTTTTTACAGAACACCCAGCCACCTTTCTCCACAGTAGATTTAACTGTTTTTCCTGTATGGAAGAAATGCAAAAGTTGTAAAACTGCTAATTTAAAGTCACATACAGAGCACAAAAACATAGGAGCAATAAAAATTCAACCTCTCACTGTCGGAAGTTTTACTCGGGATGTCTGGTTCTCTTTTAATCTCATCCATGTTTCTCTTTCTTTACAGGAGAAAGCAAAAAGGTGTAAACACAAGAATGGAAGTAGAGGGAGGAATGGAGGGAGAATTGATGTGGTTGTAGATCAGCTGCACCCTGAAGGTGGACAAACAAACTATTGATCTCACACCCTTGCTGCGTGCTTTTCTGTGTGTGTGTGTGTGTGTGTGTGTGTGTGTGTAGATGTAACCTCTCACTCCCTCTGTATATGAGTGTAACATCCTCCCTGTGCCTGTAAGCATACAGTAGAAATATGAGTATTATTGTGCTAATGTGTGTGCGTTTAGAAGATAAGAAGATTTACAAGTAACCCATCTCTGCTGTCAAAACAAGAGGAAACACGAGCCACAGATGTACCTGTACACACACACACACACACACACACACACACACACACACAGCTTCCAACACTCAACAGACGCACATATGCTTCACACCAATAATGTGCAAACACCTGAGGCTGAGCGTTCTGTCTTATTGACTTAAAGTGCTGCAGGAGACCTGCTGGACAAGTTTAACACACAGTTCACAAACTAAACTCCTAACTTCATATTTTGTTTTCACTCAGTTGAAAATGAAGTGAAATGAAAATAACTTCACATAAGCAGAAGAAGACAAGCCATCTTTTCTGGTCAGCCCTCATTTAACCGTGTAACACCAAGTAACGTTCACTTTTTAAGCTCTTTTGTCAAGAGATGCTTTAGAATCTGTCATATACCGAAAATACTGTCATCAAATCAAGTCAGTGAAATTTTAGTCCAGTTTCTTGTTGAGTGCTGTTATCAGCTCCAACCACAAACTGACAAACTGTAAAATTCTAGTGGTTTGCTCACATCACAAGTGGCTTTCCCCTGCATATCTCCTGCTAGCTTAGGTCTCACTGAACTGTGGCAGATTTTTGTTTTTAATGGTGCACCTAAACTTTCATCACTGCAAAGAATCACTGTGTTTGATGATTTAAATCATAAGCTAGCTCTACTTGACAAAACTTTCCCAACCAGAGTGTGGTGGTTGGCCAAAAAGGTTAATTAAAAGTTCCACTCTGCCACTGCAGTAATGGCGATGGAATTCGAGAGTGCAGCCAAAGAAACTAAAAAACTTCCTTGAGTGCAGCATATATTCTCTGTTTGCTCTGTAATGGCTAGCTTTATGTCAGACTGTTTAGGTTATATTCTGGTGTTGAAGCGTGAACACTTTGGCTGAACCACATCTACATCCTACCATTCACTCAGAACAGATTTGGTCAAATGAATTCTGGGTAGTGACTTCTGGGAAATTCTCCAGCGTATCTTCCTGCTTTAGACAGTCAGATATGAAATTAAAAGAAATGTTACGCTGCACCAGCACATGACCATCCAAAGCCTTGTGAATTTCAGTCCAACTGCAGTCAAACTGGGTGAAAACACAGAGTAACACAACAGTTTACATGTTTTAATATCGCTGTCTGTCTTTATAGTGGCTTGATTTCAATTCACCTCCAGATTCTCCATCAATCAGTCTTTTTTTTTTCTTTTTTAAATAAAAATCTTCAAGTTTAAATGACATCATCAGAACATGTAGACTGTTAGCAGTTTTAACCCTCATTAACGTCATTGGAACATGACTCTCATCAGTCCCCTTCATATTATTTTAGGAAGCATTGCTTTTACATGTTTTTTTAAACATATTTACAGCTGACATTAAAATCTATATCTGTACATGGTAACTGGATAACACAAAAGGCATATTCACGCCAGGTGTAAATGCATTCAGACTTCTTTGGGATCAGAATGAGATCAGATCAGCCAGACCACATCGAATTATAACATTTGTACTGTGTGTACACATTCTTGAGAAAAAAACATTTCAGAGCAAGTTGAAAAGTCAACTAAGTCTGCCTCTTCCTGGAAATGTAAAGTTCACAAACTAGCAAGACTTTCCTCACAAAAAAGGATGTGTATGTGTGTGTGTGTAGTCTTCGAAGGTACTGTCTGACAAAATGAGCTGAAATAAACTGTGATAACTGATGACTGTTACTGTATAGCAACAATAAACTACACCGACTTACCTAAAACACTGGATTGAAAGTGTGATTAATTAATGGATTCCTTCAACTCTTAAGTGTTAACTGTGTAGGTGATATATTGAGAAATATGAATAATAACAACAACTCAATAAATGTGGACACGACATGTTCATTCATTACCACAAGTTTATCTTGGCTCAATCCCACATACAAAAGTGTGAATTCATTTCTTTCTTAATTGATCTGAGTAATATTCTTAAAATCTATAGTGATCTGCTGTTTTTTACCCTTTTCAAGAAATGAAATTGTCTGTGAACAGTTTATATGTATATATATATATATATATATATATATATATATATATATATATATATATATATATATATATATATATATATATATATATTTAAGATAAGATAAGATGAACTTTATTGATCCTGCACTGGGGAAATTCACTTGTCGTGGCAGCTCACAAGAACAAAAGAAGAGTGCAAAAAGCAAAAAAAGTAAATATAAATAAATAAACAGTTACAAAAAAATATAGAGGTAAAATAAATTAACAATTTACAATTTAGAAGGTACAGTAAACATCCTTAGGAACTATTGAGTTTGGGGAATCAACTATTCATTGTTAGTTTTGTGGTTTTGTGGAATTACTTGACAAAAAAGAAAAACACCTCTCTCATCCTTTGAGTAAATACAGAAGATTATCCGTTCAGTCAGTTGTGTCTGGCCAAGCAAATCAAATGCACCTCAGGCTTGTTCACATATTTGAAGTCAAATTCTGGTAGATCAGGGTGTGGCTGTTTAATGCCAAGACAACTCAGGCTGGTGTTTACTCTCTTTAATCCACTGGGTAAGTGTTTTAGTCCTTCATGTGTCACATGCTGTTTTGTTTGAAAAGAGGATTCAGGAGTGAAAGAGACAGAGGATCACACTGTAATGTGCATCTTCTCATGTACCGTATGTTAATGTAGAGTGGCACAGTATATGGATACTGTGCCACTTACCCACACTTTGTGTTTATTCAGAACTCACCAGGATAAATCACAGAGCTGCAGTCTTTCTAATTATCTAAGTATCTGTGTAAGTAGCTGCTTATTTTGTATAATTAGTGTAAAGATGTTTAATTTTTTACTAAAATACACAAAGAGTCCATAAATTGTTATGTACTGGAAATGCAGCCATTGGTTTTTCTCAATGGCAATGCATTAGCATTCAGATATTATAAAGCTCAATACATAGATAGATAGATAGATAGATAGATAGATAGATAGATAGATAGATAGATAGATAGATAGATAGATAGATAGATAGATAGATAGATAGATAGATAGATAGATAGATAGATAGATAGATAGATAGATAGATAGATAGATAGATAGATAGATAGATAGATAGATTTTTTGATCCTGAGGGAAAGTCAATAGTTGCATGGCTTTCCAAGAACTGAAATGTATAGTTTATCTTCTTTGGAATTACACACTACCATGCAGATATATTGTATAGAACATAATCACATAAATTAATAAGCAAAGAAATACATCAATAAAAGTTAAATTCACATTTAACTTTGTTTATTGTTTGTCTACACAAACACACACACACACACACACACACACAAGGGTCCTGAGGTATAATAAGCTGGCCAAAGGAGGAGACAGAGGCCATTGACAGGAAGCTCCTCACATGCATGGAAGGTTTCACCTCAGCAGATATAAATGGTGTTCTGTGTGTCTTTCTCAAGCTTGGGTCCTCTACCAGAAGCCTGGGTGTTTATATATACTCTGTATATATGCTATATACAGCATAAACAACAACTGTAATCTCTGTCCAGAAGAGTGCAGTCCTAGGAACAGCTAAGATACTGCGCAGAACCCTCAAATTTATATATTGCTGTCACGGGTGTGGACGCGAACTTGAAACCGCGCCACCATTATCCGATCTCTACTGCACAGACTCTTGAGCTAACAAGCAATGGCAGATGGCAGCGTTCATCTCAGATATTTTGGGTTCACTTTTGTACAAGAGGAGATGCATCATAGATCTTTAATAAGTCAATAGTCAGAACCAAGGAGCACCATTCTGCCAGAAGAGATACATCTCAAAATTTACAATGCATCGTTTAATCTATATAACACACCTTTCACTGAACAGGTGTAAGTACCCAACATGACTAAATCCTAACATGTTAATACGAGCAAGTAGGTATACAATTTCCTGTATTTAAGGGTTGTCAGTTGGGTTACTTGAGGTCAGGCAGAGAACTTGGGGCCACAGACAGCAGTAAAATTTTGAAGATGGGTTATGTCTGTCCTTGATATTTAGCATAGTTGTTTGCGGAAACTGGCGACACGCTGGCAGGGAGTAAACCAGTGTTACTGTGCCACACAGGGTGTCTGTCTCCTGGACTGAAACCAGAAGATGGTTCCACAGGAGTGGAGCCTGGTAGCTAAAGGCTCTGGCTACCATTCTACTCTTGGAGAGTGGAAGGCACCAAAAATAACCCTACATCCTGGGAGAGTAGAGTTCTAATTGGATAATGGGATACTATGAGCTATGATTGTATTTCATTATTAAGGTCTTTGCAAGGGGAGAGAAGAAATTTAAATTTTATTCTGGATTTTACAGACAGTCAGTGTAGGGAGGCCAATATGGCAGAAGTATGATCCCTTATAGTTCTTTTGAGTACACATGCTGCAGTACTCTGGATCAGCTGCAGAGTTTTAAGAGACTTATTAAGGCAGCCGGATAACAGATGTGTGATATTCCAGCCTGGAAGTAACAAATGCATGGATGATTTTTTTGCATCTTCCTAAACAGGATGTGCCTAATTTGTGCAATGTTACGTAGGTGAAAGAAGGTAGTATTTGAAATGTGTGTTATGTGTGAGTTAAAGGACATATCCTAAGCAAAGATAACTCCCAGATGCTTACAATGGGACTGGAGGTGAAGGTGAGGCCATATATCAGTAGGTAATTTGTCTGTAAGATGTTCAGGGCCCAACACTAACAGTTTTGTCTGAGTTTAGAAGTAGAAAATTGCAGGCCCTCCAGGGTTTTACATCCTTAAAACATGCTTGAAGTTTGCTTAACTGAAGTATATTGATTTGATTCGCGTTTATTGATCATATATTGAGTAGGATTTTAGTTAAACCTTGATTCTGTATTGAACTGTGCTTCATTTTCACATTTTGGTGTAATTAGTAATGCAGCAAGGTGGAAGTCACTTTAAAAAGGCCTAACTAAATAACAACAAAAACAACAAGAACAACTTAACATCTATTTTTTTTCTATAAAATGTTCCAACTGCAATGGAATGGAGAACAACACGTGAGTTCTGGAGCTCATGTGTTGGGATGTCTTCTCTTTATGGCACTGATGTTTCACAGTGAACACAGAACACATTCCACTGCAGGCCTACTAGACACTCCCAAGGATCACAGCGATTATTACGCACTACTATCTCAAGGAGACAAGACACAGCATCACTCCACGCATTCTAAGAAGCATCTCGCACAAAGTTTATACAAAACAGTTCTTCAGAAATATTTCTTTTCTGCATGCAAAGACTTCTAACCAGTCTGTAATTTAGTGTTTACTGGCAAGTTTCCTCGAATTCAGGTGAGTCTGCAGGCCCAGTTAATCGACACTTCTGTTTTGTCTTCTACTCATTTTGAAATGACATTTTATTAGTTTTGAAAACATACTATTTACACACTCACAATGCTGATATGGGTGTGGAACAAAACATTCACCTCTATCTAAGAGTACAGTACAGTTATTGGTTGGATAATGTCATGGTTGTGGTTCAACATTACTGGGTTCACAGAGCATAGTGTTAGTCCTGGGTAACTGGACTCACAAAGTCATGTAGTGTGAAGGCCAAGTAGTGGAACAGATAATCAAATTTAAATCGTCAGTACAAATACATAAACCAATCTGCTAACCTATCATTATTTTTATATACACGTTGTTGTGCCAAATGTACAATGTGAGGGTTTGTAGTGATAAAAATTCTGATGGTCTTGTCTGTTAGTGGTAGGGCAGACAACGTTGTAATGCACTGTAAATAATGAGCATTACAATTTGGTAAGTGTGTATTTCAGATAGTATTTTATCTGCTGTATCTTTTTAGTTGCAATGGACAGAGGAGACGGACCCCACATCGGTTCTTACCAGGGCAGTCCTCACCACGGTGGTCCTAACCACAGTAGGAACCTCACTCATCATCTCACACAAACATGTCTGATGTTTAATATAACAGGGTGTAGGGCAGACAATGTTGTGATGTACTGAAAAATGTAAATAATGAGCATAGACAATGTGGTAATGTGGATGTAAAATGGTCTTTCGTTTGCTGTATGATTTCAGTTATGATGGACAGAGGAGATGGACCCCACATTGGTCCTAACCAGGGAGGTCCCAATCAAGGTAAGAACTTCACTCCTCATTTAACACAAACATGTCTGACATAATGTGTAAAGATATGAAGAGCATCCACACACTCCAAACCAAGTAACATTAATTTGTTGATAAATGAATATTGTACAAGTGTGTGGTCCTGTGGTTGCTTTCCTGAGTAGTAATAATAACATGACATTGTCTAAATGATCTTGTAGATGGACCAGCCCTTTCCACAGTATTTATTCGAGCCTGTCGACCAAATTCACCCTGGAACGATTCCCAGGCTGCGGCTCGCTTTTATGAATGGAGCAAATGCTATTGCTGCATTGGTGGGGAATGAACTGGAGCACCACAATATTGACAACATTATCAATTTTGACAATGAAGGAAATGATGAAGATGATGATGAAGGTGATGATGAAGATGATGAAAATGATGATTGGGCTCAAGACGAGCAAATTGACCTTGGAATGATTCCCAGGCTGCAGCTGGACTTTATGAATATAGTGAATGCAGCTAATGCCTCGCTGAGGCAAATTATGGATCAACTCAACATCGTTCTCAATTTTGAAAATGATGAACATGATGGTGAAACATGTCTGTTCATGTCTTTAAATAAATCAATGGAAAAACATCCTTTTTAGTTTGCATCAAGTTAAAACTTTTGGTTTTCTAAAAATTTACATTGTTTGGAACCATAAATACCTGACATAAAGTTTACAGGTCTTTTTATATAGGTTATTCCTGTAGGGAATATAGCTCAGAACTGAACCAGCACCCATCCAGGCCCTTGGTGCAAGTTTATAATATCTGTGGCTCATTTCAAGCTCAATACAGCAAAATAATGTGTTTGACTTTGACACTATATTTTGCCTTCTAAGCAATGTAATGGATTTACTAAGTAATTTTTCAGTAAGTACTACCAGTCTTTGATATATATATTTTAGATTTTTATAAACCAGTAAAAAATATTGCTTACTGTTTCACTGGCCTGGTAAATTTTGTCATTTCATGATTACATTTTTTTAAAAATATATATTTTATACAGCATAGATTAGGGTTTGAGCACTACTATTAGCAACCCTAAAAATGTAAAAAGATTTTGTAGCCTGATTGGTATGAAATCACACCTTATATAAATTCCATCATGGTGAGTTGCACATCCAGGGAACATGTGCAGCATGTGTTCTCTTACACGCAGGTGGGTTGGCTTTTACACATGAACGTGACATAAACAACATAACATGCTGTAATGTTTTGTTGACCAACATTTTAATGATGTTGGCTGAGATCAGATTAGATTATTGCCCATCATAATAAAACCAATCAGGCTACATGATTCTGAGAGATAACCTGGTCATGTCGGCGTGTCAACATGATGTGGTTTGGAGCAGCTGCTGGATCAGATATTCTTAGTAGATAGATAGTTGAGCACCAGAAATTCCAGAAAATATCAAAACGCAAGTTAATCACTGTTCTCACACAGATATGAACCTCACACACATCTGTGCCAACACTTGAAAACACTTGTCATTCCTTAAATATTTAATCAGCTGTTCCTAGTCCCTTTGTTTGATGATTTGAAGAGCACATTGCTGGAACTTTTCTTCTGGAGCTGAATGTGTTGAAGTGACACATATCCGGAACATCTGGCCAACTGACTGACAAGGCTAATCTCACTTGTTTCCACATACTGTCCTCTCTGAACCTTTGTCTAATGAGGCGGAGGTTTCCATTAGAAACCGGTTTTACAGCCAGTAAAGCAGCAGATATTTTCTTGGTGGTAGACAATGAAGTTCAGGTCAAATCCAGTGCAAAGACTTTTCAGATTCCTTGATCTGACTGAGCTGTGCTAACAGGAGAACAGCCATAACATTGTTCAACGTGTCTCTTTCCAAAAATGTCAGGAAAATGGCTTGAAGAAGATCTGTAAACCCCAACCTTTGTCATAATCACCACTTATCAGTATCCACCACACCGAGATTAGACTTCATTGATCCACCGCAGCAGAGCCACATGTTACTGCAGCACACACACACAGGCTAAGATATATTAAGAACTCTGTATGAAACAATAATAAAAAAAGAAATGAAAATAGAGATTAAGAAAGAAATTACAGAGATGACATAAGAAAATGCTATATAATTCCCAACAGTGAACTGTGCAAATATTTATGAAAAAAAAAAGACTTCCAGCATCAAGAGAACAATATAAAAGCACAATGTACAACAACCCAGTGGTAATGCAGTATTGGTATATAGTGATATAAGTGATAAAATGCAATGTAAACTAAAATAATGGTATATGTGTTAACTATGTAATAAAATTAGTTATAGCAGCATGAATTATACTAACCTTTGCACCGGAGCTCCTCTTCTCCGCACACTTCAGTGGACTTGAATATAGGACAACGAGGTCAAAATGTAATGATGCTTCCCTCTAGTGTTGTTAAAAGGCATCACGGCTCACATCTCAATGCGTTCTGGTCACTGTTCAACTCACTGAAAACGACAGCACACGGGTGTCAAACTCAGTTTCATCCCGCCACATCAGCATTTTGATTACCTTCAAAGGACCAGTTGTAAAGCCTAAAAATGTATCTTGTATACACAATTGACTATGAATTCTATTATTATTAGTTTTAGTAATGTCTTAAAAACTACCTCTGAAAGCAGAGGTCTAGCAAAATAAAAGAAGACATTCAGGTGTATAACCAGCCACACACCTTCAGCAGACAATGCTGCAAAGCTACACCTTCTGAGAAACATTTTGATGATTGTTCAGCCACAACAAATCTGGCTTTCACTGCTGCATCATTTTCTGCTGTAACTTTTGATTCTTCCACTTCCTGGTGCCTTTCTTGGTGGCTAATGTTAGCATACTTGGCTGAGTTTGGTGTCAAAGTCAGGTTGTAACTTGAACTGGAATGGAGATTGTGAGCCAGGCCTTTTTGTCCAACATCAGTGACCTCACAAATGCTCTCCTGCACTGAATGGGCAAAACTCAATCAGAAACATTCCAAAACCTTGTGGAAATCCTTCCCAGAAGAGTGGAAGCTGTTACAGCTGCAAAGTGGAGACCAACTCCAAATGAATGTTTATGTATTTGGAATGACATGTCATTCAAGTACCTGTTGCTGTGATGGTCAGGTGTGCCAATACATTTGTTCATATAGTGTATGCATGTGCTCTCCTTGCGTTTGTCGCCAGTTTTTATGTTCCTTGGTATCATACATTTTAGCATTTAATTGTGTGTTTTGACTGCTTTGTCTTTCCTGCCTGTTTTTTTTGTTTTTGCCTTTGCCTTACTTTCTGGACTTGTTTGCAACGGTACTGTAGATTGGCTTTTTTTTTAATTGTTTTGGCTGTGTGTTGAGAAATTTGCGCCTTTCTTCACAACAATTCTGTTTAATTAATTTGGGCAGTTTCCTTTAGTTTTAAGTCTGTTTTAAACCAAAGTCACACCTTCCTACAATCTGTCTGTAAATATAAATTATGCAGCTAGTGACAGTTCCTCTGGTGACCAGCAGGAGGCTGTGTTATGTCATGAAAGAAATGGATGAACCTGTGCTAAGGCTGGTAGTGATGAACAGGAGGACTGTCTGAGATAACCGGTAACTGATAATCGGTTTCAGAGCAAGTCTGCCTCCCCGATTGGGGACAGAACTGTCTGGATTTAACAACGCAGACTGGGGCACCAAAGGGTTTTCATTTCTATTACTTGTTTTGTATAGGTATACATAGCATAGTAACCCTGGTCTACTGTTTGATTTTGACTCATACAGTGCAACAAATACAAATACAACAAAGACTTTGCATTTGAGGCTTGAATTTTACATGCTTTAAAGCCTTGAGCCTTCAAACAGGTTTTTCATTGAAGTGTGTGAAAAACTCAACCAGGGAAAATGTCAGTTATTTCCAGTGCACATCAAAGTGGTCTCAGACCTTGACGTGTCATTTCCTTGCTGCTGGTATCCTGGTATCCAAGCTTCAGAAATGATTCAGGATGACTGGACTTCAGGTGCAAGTATATACAGTTTTTTCTTTATTGATATATTTGACTCAGTAATTTTCACCTTAGGTCCTTCTTTGTGGGGCTACTGGATTAACGTGATGACAACTGCCATCTGACATGTTTGAAAGCTCCAGAAAAAAGCCAGTGTAAGCGGATTCAAGATTTCTCTCTTTAAATATGGAGGCTCCGTGATTATTAATTATTTTTGGGAACTTGGGATCCTCGAATCATTTTGCATTTTTGCAATACAACACAATACAGTAGGTTCTTGCTGTTGGCTTGTGGTCCACCATTATATTTATATTTCTATACAGTGGATGGAAATGAAACTTCTTTCTGAAACCAGTTTAGTCACACTCTGCTGGACATTAGACAGAACACAGTTTTAAAGCATTTCCATAACAGTTTCATTTGAATTGGAAGCTCCATTACAGTGGAGATAAAATTAAAGCATAGTATGTCTACTCTTAGAAATCGAAAATATTATGTTTGCCCATATGAAACAAATGCCTCACAAAGGTATAAAGACAAGGAATATTTAATAATAAGTAAATATAAGTGAGAAGACTGCAGGTTGCAAGGTTAATATATATGTAACAGGATCAGGTTCAGATTAGGCTAAGGGTTATGCTTATAATTAGCATGGACTTAAAAATATAAATGGACACATACAAGTTTTTTTAAATACAATAAATTAAATGTGCATGTATGTGTGTGTGTGTGTGTGTGCACATGGTAGTTTGAATTCCCCTGCTGTTTGTTAACTTGGCCATCTGTTTGACCCTCTCACACTATTGACCCTCTGTGTGTATGTGTGTGTGTGTGTGTGTGTGTGTCCATTGTGCCCTTGGCCTAGATCACATTAGCATGGACATCATCAACTCCTGAATGACCACAGTACAAAAGATCATGAGGGGTGAGGAAGAAAGAAGAAGATGAGGTGGAGAGTGTGTGGGGAGAAGGGGGGAGTGAAAGTGATGTGGAGGAGGGGTGTAAAAATGAGAAAAATGGACTCCGACAGTTCATTAAGTGTTTGATTGTACTGTCGATGCTTTGCAGGTATCTGCCATAAATGTCAGAACGAAATGGTTTTGGCTTCATAATGGAGGTTAGATTCCTAAAATGGTTTGTTGTCATCTGTATGTCAGAATCTTTGGAGTCCGGTGAGATAAGACAGGCTTTGATTAGTCCTGCACTGAGGAAATTCTCAACGTAAACTACTGCAATACTAAACTGCAGTGACTTTAATCCATAATGATATATCTGACTGCAAATGTCCTCTCAGGGTATTTATCCATTATTCCATGTTGACAGTTAGCGTGATTGTTAGCTGTTCACTTTCAATGCTTTGGGTCGAGTCTGTCAGCCGGTCAGAGGCTGTGTTTCTGACTGGCCGAGTGTGGCAGCTCGGATCTCAAAGGCTGTGCACTTTGGAATAATCTATTTACTGAGGCCAGTTTACTTATTAATCAAGGTGCACTGGGTCACTGTTTCTTTATTATTTTCATGTGAAATTTTAGAAGAAGTTCAGTTGAACGGTTTTTGTGACAAATTAAAACACTCAGTTGCTTGACTGTGGCACTGCTACACTCTCATTCACGAACTCTCCTGCTGAATCACATGGTACACCTGGCGGTAAAACTCTGATAGGCGAGTCCCGTCCTGTATTTGGTTTATTATCAAACCAATTTTTCCATTAGCCCAAATTTTAGTGGGTCAGACTACGCTGTGCAGTAGCTGTTGCACCACTTGTTTCTGATGCCTCGTGTGCGTTTGTGTGATGCTGAAGATGATGTCTCAGAAGTTTCATGTTGCATTGATACGGTGATCAGCAAACAATCCCGCCTACACTGATGGCGTTTTCTGCAGTGGAAAATAGAGCAGAGAAAAGTACCTGTTACCAAAAATGAGTCAAGTTGAGTATAGTCAGGCAGTACAGTGCAGTGGAAAAAAGCTTCAAGTTTACTGGTAGGGCAGACAAAAGGTGAAGTTAATAATGAATTTTAAGAGCATCTTCTGCTAGATCACAAGGTGAACAGTTTCAAACAGTTTGTGAACAGGTAATAATAATAGTTCGATTATTTATTTTTTCCAACGGTCGCGCAAATTTCAATGAAAAAGTGACAGCCCTAGAGCAGACCAATGGATTTGTATATAGCTGTCAGAGGAAAAACAATCAAACCAGTGTGCATAGTCCCATTTCATGAGCTCGTACAGCTGATATTCTTACTGAGTATCTAAAGAAACTTTTGCATTAATGCAACACATTTGGCATACAGTTTTCCAAATGTATTTTCATACATGCTGACTTTATAAATACGGTATCCAGAATTAGACTGGTCCTGTGCTCCCAACTTGTGCAGCAGGCAAACAGAAGGAATTTATAACTTTACATGCTAATGTTACTCTTTTTTCATGCTATTATCACCTACATGAGGGAGGCAACATTTCCTGTAGGGCTTACTTTGTGCGTTTGTTGTAATCTTGCTAAGCATTATCACTCCTAGTACCCAGAGGTGTGGACTCGTGTCAGATTTGAGTCATAAATTTGATGACTTTAGACTCCAAATGACAAAATCAAAAAAGATTCGGACTTAAACATTAATGACTCGTGATTGACTTGTACTTTAACCACATTGCCACACCATACGCTGCACTGTGACTGTGACTGCCGCTATCTGTCACCATGACCACTCATTTGTCATCTAGCGATCGTTCATCAACAGAAATGCGTGAAGCGCTCAGTGAAGATACACACCCGTATCAAGAGAAGCCCTCAACAGAGGCAGAGAGGCAACATGTTGCAAAATTGTTAGTTAGTCGTTAAATTGTTAGTTAGTTGCCAACTAATCATGCTTAATTAATCTACTGGTATAAAATGAAACACATAACGCAAGCTATCTCGATTTTTGTTTAGTCCAACACTGTACTGATGTTCCACCAGTTTATTCGATTTAGTCCAGCTAACCAGGCTGAGTAAAGTGCACAGAGCAAAAACTGTTTTTCCAGTGGCTTCCAGGTCTTTGAGCAGCTTTTTCCTTTGAAACAATGCTGGTGTTTCAACATATTTGGTGACTTTTTTTTATTTACAACTAAAACTATATTTTTGCCAGACAGTAAAGTACTAAAAAAAAGCTACTTTTGGATACCAGTTGCTGGATATATTAGTATTGGATCAAAACTTAAAGGTAGCCAACCCTGCTGACCAGAGTGGATGTGGATGGTAGATCTCCCTGGTCTGATGTGCACTGATGGAAAGCTGAAAACTTTGTTTGCTCACCTTACAGAAGTCTGTAAGAGAAAGGAGAGAGGTCTGGAGCAAAAACAGAATGAACGAGACTTCCTGGTAAGGTTTGTCATCAGTCAGAGCTGTCACACAATCACAGCACAGGCAGACCTCACACTTCACACCTGTATGCTTTTATACTACAGGCTTGTATGAATGGACAGGACACACCCTGGTTCTTCAGGCTATCAGAGGTCTGTGGAACCTTTTAGAACCTGTGACTGCTGAGTCACAATTCATGATTTACTTTTGGAGCAGGAACTGGAGTTTGTGACTTGTGAAATCAGGTCATCACATGTCACATCTCTTGAGGTGCTACTGCTGTCAGGTTGTATTATTGTATGGATGAAAAATTGTCTATTTGGACATAATGATATATTAATTTAGCCTCATTAAGAGATTTCCCAACATTTCATCTTATTCAGATTTATTTAACTGAACCTGGTGCAAAGGTCATTGGTAGATCACTGTGTTTATGAAGCGGTCGAGGTTTGCTATTTTAAAAGTCTATTTTCAGATGGGATAAAGTAAACATCAACTAATAAACATAATATATAAATTCTGCCCCACTGAGTCTAGCAAAAAAGAGAACTTGACTCTGTAGCATGGCTGTGTGTGTGTGTGTGTGTGTGTGTGTGTGTGTGTGTGTGTCCATTCCTGGGGTGCAGTGGAGCATCCCGGCAGCTGATAGGAGCTGAAGTGTAATTGTGTCAGAGCAAAGACCCAGAAAATACAGAGAGACAGACAGACAGATAGAGACAGGAAAGGAGAGCGAGAGATCCCCCCCATCATCCTGAACTTAGCTAAATGTCATCCATCAAATCATTTTACTATTTTATAGTTCATTCTGCTGCTCACAGAGTGCTGCAGAACATTTCTGTTTGACTCACCAGCCTCCCACCCATCTCACATGTTCAAGACTACAGGCGATCCTGAACAGAAACTAATAACATGTACTAATTGCTGTTGATGCATTTGTTTTACTAAAAGATTTATTAAATAACACAACTACCGTAATACTGAAATTGTGCACATTACAAGTCGGTTGTTTTACACTCACTCATGCTGTAGCCACACATGAGAGCAGCCCACCCCAACCACAACAGGCTCTTAAACACACAGTAGCCCTGTGTCATTTCTGCCACTAGGGGTCTCTCAATCAAATCAGTGTAAACGAAGACGTAGTTTCATGTTGTAGTGAAGTATTGTGGTCTCATGGGTGTTGTTGTTTTCACTGTTAAACAAGCCAGCATTGGGAATGAAATCTACCTGATATGACTCAGGCAGCAATGTTCACAGGGGTTAAAGTTTTATTCACAATACGTCCATTGACGTCCACTGACTTCCTTCCTCAGTCTCTGACCCTTTCCTTACAAGCGTTTAACTAAAATTGCAAATTGTTCTGGATTTGAACATTATTTCAAACATTTGGGATAGTGCACAAGTCCACAAAATATATGACAAGCATCATAATGTTAAAGGAAATGTTGCATACCTTTAAATGACTTATTCAAGGACACCTCAGCAGTTAGCTCTGATGTTTCTCTTAGCCACAGCAATCGGTTGCCTGATCAATACAAGTGTCAAGGTTAAATAAAAGTTTCATCTGGATCTCTATTGTGAAGTTAAAGCTGCATGAATCAATATATTTATGTTAATAATGGATCAAATGATTGTGAAAGGGAGCATTTAAAGGGTTGAAAACATTGAAAATTATCATTCTACAGTTCGCCCCAGCTCTACAGACCATTTTATGTTTTTTAATGTCTACCCCCTCAAATAAATAAATAAATAAATAAGACAGAACTATTACTTCTGTTTCTCATGAGTTGGTGGAGACCAACCCAGCTTAAAAGAATGAATGATGATGTTGTTAATGTGTCTGCTGGATGCATAAACAGTGAACTGTGCATTGGTAACGCTGCCAGTTGCGTGTTTAGTAGGTAAAAGTAATGCAGTCCAATGTAACAGTTATGCAATAAATCCGATTTTCTTGAAGTTTATAACGTTCAGTATTTGCAGAAGGTGTTGCAAAGTGCTGTTGATTCAACTTTATGATCATTATTTCTGTATTTAACCTGCTGTCTTCTAAATAAGGGTGTAACTGAGTTGTAATTGTTCAGGAGAAAGGGATGAGGGCCCTTCGGTCCTCCTGTAGGTGTAAAATGAATGTTTATTGTGGTTAGAGCGTTAAACGGTTGGCTTACCTCTGGTGGTATCTAACCATGCAGATAGTTTTGCTTTTATTTATGCCTCTCTAGTACAGTTCAGGTGTAATAATCCACAGACTTCACGGTCAGAGGAACTGCTTTCAACCAAAAAAAGGTCCTTATAAAACTGTTAAGTGTAGACAGAGTGCTCTGTGGCTTTGATTAACAGGGACATTGATTAGGGATGCTGGTTATAATTTAATATTTTTCATTATTATTATTATTATGAGTTCCACAAACAAACTTGTATTAACCTCACTTATACTATAGTTGTCATAGAGTGTATCTCAAAACCTGGACAAATATAACCAAAACTATTTGCATGGCTCCATAATAGTAAATGAGAAAAAAAATCTGTTTGCAATTTCATATGGTGAACAAGTCATTGAAAATGTAGCTCTGTATCACAAGAAAACACATCTTCATTGCAGCACTCTTTCACTGATTCCTCCTCTACGTCTGATCTAGCGCCACTGGCTCGATGAAGGCAACCTTGCGGGTTTTCTAAACTGTATGAGAACGTCCCGATTTCAAACAACGCACGCAAATACACACATGCTCGCTAACAGGGTCATTACACGTTCCCATCGGCCTGCATCGATCTCCTCATGTCTGAGAAAATAAATACAAATAACAAGAGGGAGGGGAGTGAGGGGGTAAAGAGAAGCAAGCTAATTTGGTTCCCTTCATTTCTTTCAGCAGCTGCTCAGTTAGGTGATGTTTGGTGTGAAAATAGCCTCTGTGTGTTTGAACACAACAAACAAAAGAGGAATTGATAGCAAAGAGAGAAAGGTTATGATAAAGATATGGAATAACAGTCAAAACACATCATGTGATTTGCTTAGTTCATTTTTTTTTATCTGTGAATCCTGTTTGAAAAAGAGAAGACCTCTGACAAAAGCCTAATTGACATCTCGATGATGCACATTTTCCACAGTGACGGTACAGTAATAATGATATCAAGAGCTTTGTATCATAATGAGACACCAGGAAATGTGATTTCAGTGTTTTCAATTGAGAAGCATTTAGCAGGGTGTCATGGTCCTCATGGAGAGAGACTGTCAAGCCCACATGTTGACTGACATCCACCCCTGCTGAGCAACACATCGCCAGATGTGCCAGAGGGTCACATGATCAGCGAACGAGCCGTGATAATTGTTTCCTATGACATCCAAAAGTGTTTGTTATGAGATTAACAAAAAGACCATATAAAATGTAGAATCGTATGAAGACATTGTCTAAATATGTAAATGAACCCACACTTGAAATAACCGGAATGATTAAGACTGAAATCATGGTAATAAAGTGTTATGTCATTATTTGTATTTTCAGAGTTTTATTGGATATTAAGTCTGCCTTAATGTTATAGTTTTCCATCCATCCATCCATCCATTTTCTATACCGCTTATCCGTCAGGGTCGCGGGGGAGCTGGAGCCTATCCCAGCTGACTACGGACGAGAGGCGGGGTTCACCCTGGACTGGTCGCCAACACACAAAGACAAACAACCACACACTCTCACACTCACACCTAGGGGCAATTTAGAGTAGCCAATTAACCTAATGTGCATGTTTTTGGTATTGTGGGAGGAAGCCGGAGTACCCGGAGAAAACCCACGCAGACACAGGGAGAACATGCAAACTCCACATAGAAGGGCCCAGACCGGGATTTGAACCTGGAACCCTCTTGCTATGAGGCGACAGCGCTAACCACTGCACCACCGTGCTGCCCTTATAATTTTCCAATAACACTTTTATTTCATAGTGCCAGTGTTCATGACATAATGCCATCAGTCACCTTTCAGCCAATCACATGACCCTTGTTTGTTAAACAAGTAAGTCCAACAATTGCTGCCTGATTTAGCCAATAAACTGGAAGTCAGAACGACAACAATGTCAAAGTAACTGTGGATCAACTGACTGGCGGCTGTGGCTGTGAACAAACACAGGCTGCGAGTGCTAAATGGATAAATTATGACATTATGAAAAATGCCATGAGGAAATAAAAACAGACTACTGAAAAAGAGCATTTTGAAATATAATAGAAAAATATATCCAGTAAAATTCTGTGGCTATCATTTTCACAAATTATTGGTCTGTTTGTAGATTTGCTTCTGGGTGTCGTGGGTCTCTCTTATCTCAGTAATCTGTTCTAGTCAAACAGAAAGGAACTGAAAATGTACACATATATATCCACTTACTGAGAGACCTGACAGGTTAATAAACATCAGAGTGAATATTGGGGGGGTTTTTTATGATCATTTCAGGCTGACTTGTGGCCAGCTGACAGGAACTCCTGAAAAGCCAAAGCTACCAGTGAGTAACCTGTTGCGTGAGAAGCCAAAGTCCACACAGAAAAGTCGTTTTGTCGCCTGTACTACTTCTGATTTGAGCACAGTCATGTCAGCATGACAGTAACAGAGACTGACCCTGTGTGTTGTTTCTACATTTGAATAACTCAGTTAAAGCATTGTGTGATGCTTCAGCTGCTGCCAGTGATGGTCTTAAAGGTCGGACTGGTTTTTATTTCTCAGAAAGCTAAACACATTTTGTTTTCATTCTTGAAAACATAACGTCCTGACTGCAAGGCTCTGGAATAATCAGAAATAGTTAGCTTAATTTAGTTTCTTGGACCAGCTGAAAAAAGATACTAACGTCTTTTAGAGTTAAAAAAAATTTTGATTTGGTGATTTTAATAGTTTAATTGTCACATCCTTTTAAAATGTATTGACCAATCATTTCAACATATTATGATAAATTGTACTTTCAATTCTCGCCCGTAGTCAGCTGGGATAGGCTCCAGCCCCCCCGCGACCCTGACGGATAAGCGGTATAGAAAATGGATGGATGGATGGATGTACTTTCAATTTTGATTTCAATCATATTTAATTTCTCTCAATTGTTGTTGTGAGTATTCATTTTTGAATATTTGGTTAAATGTACAAACTATTGTTTTGGTATGCTTTAGGTTTTTAAACATGGTCTAACTGAATGTTTGACTCTTTGCCAATAAATTTGAAGGAGCAACATGTAAAATATGCCAAGAGTTCAAATACAGCTCCAAAATACAGGGGGACAGCATGTCTCCACAGTAGCTTTCAGCCATTGCTCACCATATTGTTTGCTGAAGTCATCTCTGGCTGTAGCTAAAGCCACCATTAGCTCAATTAGCACATGGAGCTAGGGGCCCAATAGCTGACTGGACTGTGACCTCTGATCACCAGGGAACCACTGCAGGCAACAGGGCTCAGCTCAACTGGGCTGTGCAGCCTGCCAGCCACCATGGCTGGACTCTGGACTGGGACCAGACACAGCCTCTGAGACCAGAGTAGGATAGTTTTACAGTAAGGGATACAGTACAGATGTGATCTGCAGCAACTCACATGAGCACTTTGACTCCGGGGACGAGAAGACACAGCAGGCCAGGACAGGAGAGATTTGAAGTGGCACATAAGCAAGAGAAAGTCAGGCATCAGGCGAGACCAGCATGTAGAACTGGAATATTTTTGGAATTTATATCAAGCAAATCAGAGGTGAGTGTGTGGTTTTGGTGAGTTCAAACAAACAGAAAATTACACTGAACAATGAATTTACCAATGTTCAGTAGTAAGAGGACACGTGCAGATGACACATCGTTACATTAGCTGAGAGTTGATTCCTAACACGTACAGTTGAAACACTGGTAGAAGATGGTGCACCTCTCTTACAGCGTCTCCACATTGTGCCATCATGACATAATCCAGGATGGACGGATTCTTGGCCTCTTCCTGTTTGTCAAGTGGTCAGTGGTTTTACAATTACTCTGACTTTTCAGAGATAAGTGCATATTTCCCATAAACCCTCAGTCCCCCCACCATCTGTCATCGCCAGAAACACTGAAGGATTTAACTTCACTTATGGCTTCCCCTTCCTGTTGTGTGTCACAGCACAACCCATCAGATTCCTGTCTCTAAGTCGAGCACGCTGAGGTGATCAGCAGATGCATCCAGTTGTTTTGTCTGTTTGTGATCGTCACATTACAGTAATAATGTGGGGAAATGAAAATCAACTTGGAATTTTATCCTTTTTGTTTTGCTTTATGTTCCTCTTCCCTCAGTTTCTTGTTGGCTCATATTAATCTACACTTGCAGTATTTTTACTGTGCCTACCGTGGCATTTAAGTGCATTTGAATTGATTTGAGAGAGAAAGAGAAAGAGAGGGAGGGAGGGAGGGAAAGGAGAGGAGGGCGAGGGGGATGGGAGAATGTTGCCATGACAACTGCCATAATAATCATCCTAATGATTGATGTGCTGCGCTCCATTTCTTCCCGTTTGGACTCTCTCTCTCTCTCTGTTTTTCTCTCTGTTTTTTTTCCTCTCAGTCTGTCTGTCTGTCTGTCTGTTTTAGGCCACGTTCCTTGTTTTTCTGTGCCATTATAACAAGAGAGACTCGTGTGGTGGTGAACATGCGGGCAAACCCAAACACACAAATCATTCATTAGAGTCTTGATGAGACAAGGAAAGATTGCTAGTTATTAATTAATTACTGTTTTCCTAAAAGAAATCTTCTACTTGTGTACAGTCGTGAACAACCTAAAATTGAGGCTTAGACAGGAGAAGATTATTGTATGTGAAGTGATGTGGCCTGTTTAGAGGCCTGAATCAATCTTTCTGTGTCATTGCATTAGAGCACTCAGGCGTTTTGTGTGTGTGTGTGTGTGTGTGTAGTGTCATAATAGACAGCCCTGTAATATACTGCTCACAAATTGGTCCATAAATGTTGAAAGGGATTTACTTTACTGGCCAGTCAAGTCAGTATCAGCAGCCACATGATTTTGGACAAACTGGAATAAAAGAACAACAGCAAAGTGTACATTGTGTGTGTAGCAAAGCCTGCCATGTTCAGTGCACCTACTGGAGCTGGTTTGGCCTTTTGAATGTGAAGTGATGACATCTTTCTGAAAGCTTGGGTTTTTTTTGGGGTTTTTTCTGTGATAAGAGAGACACGTGCTGTAGCTCCCCCAGCAGAAATGATAGCACTGCTTTTCCATCCTAAAAATATCTGATGTGTCCCTTTAAATTCATTTGGTCAGTGAGATTGAACATTTAAGGTTTTAATTACTGGATGATCTCTTTTACCTGTTAAAATTAACAGGTAAAGTATTACAACTTTGTTACTGAATACTCACATACCTTATGTGACACGCCTACCATATGAGTAATCTCATTTTAGTATGACGTCCTCCATGTCCTCTACCGTCTTACAGAATCCTTTAACCTTCAACAGTAGACATGGGAGACACACATCATCAAAGGTCACGCTTCAGACTGTGCTTTTCTCCTCAGTCTGCTGGATATATTAATATTTCTTATGTTCTATAATCTCTTCCTACCCCCTACAAACATCACATACTATTCTCACACACTTGAGATCAGTTCTTAAAGGTTTTGTAAAGTCTATCATTTCTTTCCTCTTCTTTACAAAATGCTAAGTGTTTTGTGTCTTTTCTCTGTTTGCTGTTGCTCCTATGTGGCTTTTATACCCCCTTTTATGTTCTCTGTTAACATTGTGGCTAAACTTAACCAAAGTGCTGTTTCATGTTCATCACATTACAGAGATTTTCTTGCAGGAAGGCAGGAAGGCTCTGGAAAATTGTGTTGTGCATATATATATATACATATCTGTATGACATAGCATCCAATCAAAACTTGACCAGCACATGGAGAAATTAAAAGTAACTGTTAACAGAAACTGTAGTTAAGAACCTTTAATTTATTCTAGTAGTCACTTTGACTCACATTTAATTTAAACACAAATAATGCAATTTATAATTTATTTTTCTATTTGTGTAGTGCACCTTGTGTGTGTGTGTGTGTGTGTGTGTGTGTGTGTGTGTGGGTATAGGGCAGCCTGTCAAAACGAAGTACACCTCATCATCATATTGTTGTCTATGCAAACTGACAAGCTGTCAGCAATAGTATTTCTCCCTCTCTCTCTCTCTCTCTCTCTCTCTCTCTCTCTCTCTCTCTCTCTCTCTCTCTCTCTTGCTCAGACACACACACACACACAGTTGTGTTTCCATCACTTCTGGGGACATTGCATAGACTTGCATCAGTTTCCTAGAGGCTTAACCACCACCTAACCGTAACAATAAACATTACTTGCCTAATCTACCTTACCTTAAGCTAACCTGAAAGCAGATGGTCTGCTGGCAACAAACAAACAGGTAACAGCCAATGAGAGGCGAGAGGCTGGAGTCTTTCTCTTTACATTAATGAGCATGCATTACATATTGTGGATTTTGTGAAAATTTGTAAAAACTGCTGCAAAGATTTTGCCTATGATGCGGTTCAATTTTATTTTTTGGTTTAAATCTGAAATTTTATCTCATCTAATTTCAAATCTTGGAAACAAAACATGCTCAGGTTATGTTTAAGACTGTGGACTGTGTGTGTGTGTGTGTGTGTGTGTGTGTGTGTGTGTGTGTGTGTGTGTGTGTGTTGGGGGGGGGGTGAATGGATTACATTTGACTGACAGCACTGCCAACAAGCAAGCAACCTCACAACTGTCCTGACATTTTGATTTAAATCATGCTTACATCCTGATTGTTTCATGGTAGTAGGAGACATCACCTTTTTCCAGCTGGCTCTGTCCACCTCAAGCCGCTGCAGAGAGCTCAGTCAAAAGCTCACAGACAGAAATCTTGACTGTGTTATAACCCAAACAGTCCAAACATCCAAGGCCTTCCTGTATTAAGTATTGCTGTGGTTAAACTATGCTAGCAGGTGCACACTGACCCAAAATATTTTTTTCCAAAACACAGTCATTAGAAAAGGAACTGGTGTAAAATGATATGTTTTACATTTTACAATACATTTTTCTGAGCACAAAAACAAACAAATCCCAAATGACACTTTGTAAATTCTCAATGAGCTGTATTGGCAAATGATTTCCTGTCATTTATGAGTGAATAGCTCAGGAAGTCTCTGGTGAGCATGCTCCTGATTGGCCTGAAGAGCGACTCTACTGCCGGGGTATGTGCTTACAGAACAGCCATCACTGAAATGAATGGGACAACCAGCAGTTTGAGTGTTGTGGCAATAGCAATCAGGTCATGCAACTGAAAAGGATACTCAGGAATTACAAAAATAACAGCTGGAAATTTTACAGCACGTCACATGCATTCAGAAGTTACTTTCTGTTTTTGTTTGGAACCATTAGGTGTGTGGGGACCACTCAACCCAGCCAGAGAGGAAACAACTGTGGGAACAAAGGAACAGCAGTCATGGGGTCCAACAGGGTCCAATAGAAAAGAACATCCGATACTGTGAACATTTAGTTGCCTATTCCTTAAATATATGATGATTTTTTTTTCCAAATATGATTTCCAGAAAATACAATATCATGCTGTAGGATCAAGGATCAAGAATCAAGGAACTTTTATTGTCATACCAGCTCACATTTACATGCTTATGGTACGAAATTAGGACTCAGGTCCCGGGAGCAATAGGTAGGGTATTTTATAAAACAATATGAAATGAAAAGTTGAATAAAAAAAATAGAAACATAAGCTAAGTAAAAATAGAATATATAGGCTAAGAGTAGGATATATAGGCTAAGACAAAAATATAAAAAACTAACCATTCAGAGAAAGGAAATAAATAAATAAGAAGCCAGTTTAGCATGTGAGCATATTTAGCTCTGAACCAGAGCTAAAAACGGCCTCTGAGTAGATAAAATAGGGCTTAGTCCCAGGAGCTCGAGAAGCCGCTGCTCTACTGTGCGCCACCAGTCAGGCCAGTAGGGTATTACACCCACGTTAACACATTTTTCACATTTTTAAGGTATTATCTATTAAAACTAACAACATCGAGTGAAATAATACGCTTCTGTAGCTTCCATTTAACTCAGCAAAGGCTCATTCAAGTAAACTACAGGGTTCAACCCAATCTTCTTCACCACACGTGAAACTAAAGACAAATCTGTCTGAGTAATGAAGCCAAAAGTGAGAGGATGAGATATCACTCAGGGGCATTCACATGATGGATGTCCTACATAATGCAGAGGGCCAGGTAATGCAATAAATAAACTCTGCTCAGCTAATACACCCTTATCTTAAATTTGATAGCCGTGTGTGTATTTTGTTTGGATGACATTTGTGTTGTTCAGACTACTCCCTCAGTTTTATCTAGCAACAAACAGCATCATATGGTATCACTTAAACAAATGACTGTAAAGTCATAATCTGTTTTTTTTCTGGCTTTGTAACAGGTATCATATTTTTCATATTGTGTAGAGAGATAAACTACATTGTGTTGTCTCAATGCATCTCTCTTGTAACACTGTCCCATTTGAGACAGTGTTACAAGAGAGATAAAACATCCCTCTCGACAGTGTGGGCCACAGTTTCTCTGACTTTCAGTTGGAGGCAAACAGAGAGCTTATAAACACCAAGGCACAGATTAAACAGTGATTTCTCTTACCATTCCTGACATTAATACTGACTGATGTGTGTGTTGATTCAGTTTAAACTAAATTTCAGGATCGGGCTAAATATGCATTGTACTCATTGTACTGCGCTCATTGAATGTGCTTAAAGCTTGTGGCTGTTCGGTATGCTGCACTGTACTCGGTCACATGAACAAATGTAATCAGTACCAGTTGCGTGAGTGTGTACATTTTTAAATGGCAGCATCAGTGCCCCCCTGCTACATTCATTGAGCTTTAGGGAACCTTTAGAGGAGCCCAGTTCAGAGCTGGAGTCACGTCAGTATCCATTCAGATCACCTCAAAATGCTTCAGTGCAAACTGCAACTCGTTTCCTGTCATACAGACTTTCCTGTCAGCCATTTGGGTTAAGATGCAAATGGAAAATGACAGCAAGTACATGATATGATTTACAGTGAAAACTCTGGGGAATGTTACAAAGTGAGGAAATTTAAGGAGGGTTGTTTTGCAATTGACTTGTGAAGACCTCACATTCAAATCCTGTAACGGATAAGTTGTGGGATGTAAGCCACACTCCTAAAGAATGTAAACTTGCAATAAACAGAGAAACTTACTAAGACAGGCAAAGTATTATGCAAGTGTGCATAGTCAAACCCAAGTGTCAATTAGCTGAGTAAAGCAACAGATTAACCCAACTTATTCTCCAATAAACACAGCTTCAGTCACTGGCTGTGCTTCTGCTGATGGGTATGCAACAAGATGGAATTTTTATAACCTGTGAGAGAAGAAGCACTTTTATCAAGAAGGGATTACGTCATGTGATCAATTTCATGTATGACTACTTCTGACTGGCCTTGGATGTTCCATTGGAAGCATGCAGATTTTAGATCCAAAACACTGACCTCAAGGTAAGACAGTACCAGATTCCAAAAGGTTGGGGTGCAATGTAAAATGTGAATAAAAACAGAATGCAATCATTTACGAACCAACTGAGTTCACTGACAAGACTTTCATGAAGTGAAACCTCAGCTCATGACCAACTGAGCCTTTCGAGGTTGTCCCATCATGATACTGTCCCAACTTGCTTGAAATGTGCTGCTGGCTTCAAATTCAGAATAATAAAATAGAATAATACAATGTTATCAAATGATGTATGTCACAAGTTGCCAAAATGTTTATGGATCATCTGCAAATTTCAAACCATCATGCTGCTTAACAATGGCTGATAGTGGTGGGAATGACTGACAAGAGACATCAATAGAGTCAGATCAGGTGAGGAAAAGAAAGGTAAAAGGTTTTACCCATTCACGCAGATTAGCATTTGTGGGGTTGGGCCCAGATGTTGGATGGGGAGACATGTCTCAGGGTCTCTGTTCCATTTCATCCCAAAGGTATTTGACGGGGCTGAGGTTGTACTTATTCAAGCCAGTTATTCCACACCAGACTCATCCGGCCATGTCTTTGTGGACCTAGCTTTGTGCACTGGGGTGCAATCAGACTGGGGTGGAGCAGGGCCTCAGAGGCATAGCATTATCCAAAATCTCTTGGTTTGCTGAAACATTAAGGTTTCCCTTCACTGGAAGTAAGAGGTCAAGCCCAACCCTTGGAAAACAACTCCACAAAGAGGTGTGTCTTTATATTTTTGTATACGTAGTTCATGTAGTCATATGTATTATATATATTTGCATATATTGTACATATCCTATAAAAAGATATTATATCAATCAGTGATATCTGTTTTCAACAGGTTCAATGAGAAGGAGTCCAAGTTAATAAAATATGTTTTATGCAGCTCTGTATTTATTTAGCTCTAATAATGCAGTAAAGACCCAGCCCACATTTAGGCCATTCAGCTGTTCAAATCAACTGGCAAGCTGCCGCCGTGGTAGCTGGTAGTTCACGGGGAGGCTTGGTGTTGGTGCTAGTAACTAGTTACAGCCACTAAGTCATTTACACTGCTGCTAGCTACACTGTCACAGCAACATTCAGAAATGAACTCTATTCAGATGTTAAAGATTTTTCTTGCTCCCTTTTTTTGGAAAAAAAAGTAGAAAAAAAAACATTTTAAATGCATTTTTTCTGAAAATGCATGTAAAATTCTCCTGTGAATGAAATGTTCCTGTTCTGGTTTACCACTATGACATAACATAATTCTTTGCTATCTGTGAATCCCCACTTTACCTATTATTATAGTTTATGTACTGAAAAAATGACATACAATCTGATGATGAATAATGCAAACCAAGTTTGCAGTTGTATACTGTAAAACTCACTTGGCATTATATATGGTCTTAAATACCTGTCCACTTTCTCACCTGGATCTTGCTCTCTCTTTCTCTCTGTGCAGACTCTATCCTGATCTCTTTTCATCTTTTCCTCTGTATCCCCATCTCTCCCTCTTTGTGCTGTCAACCAAAAGGTAAACATAACTACCAAATAGAGTATTAATAATATAACAAGTGATAGGAAGATGGGGGAGAACTGAGGGGAAAAAAACAAACAAAGCCATTTCTTCAAGGTGATATGTGAATTTTATAAGGGACTTCAGCATAGCCAGTGTCTTTACCGCATTACATGTGCATACATGTGCGTGCATGCGTGTGTGTGTGTGTGTGTGTGCATGGACAGCTAAACCTTAGCACCTTCCCTGACTGGAAAATGGCAGCATGCAGTACACACTCACACACAGAGATGAAATGATCGCCTAAGTCTAAAATCACCTGCAGTGCTAGCACTCAGTACTGGTGAGTTCCAGCCCATTTCTGTATCAAATAATGAATTCTGTGATACAGTAAGAGTAGTTGCAAACATCGCTATTTATAGTAGACAAAAAAGTGTCATTTGTGGCAACACTTGACAGCTCTAACACAAATATTGAGGAAGTTACATGTGCTCAGGCAGAAAATGTTATAACATCCCAAGACTCCTTTATGTGCCAGTTCATACTTGCTATGCTATTATTTCAATAAAATAACTTTTAAATAAAATTCCAAACCACATGTTTATCCACTATTGAGATATTAGCTTCATTATCATCAAAAGCAACTGTGACTGTTTAGAATTTCTGCTTGCAAAAATTATATTACCAATCAGTCAATCAGTCAGTGCTAACTGACCTGCAAACTCAAATTAACAGTGCACTTTTCCACGATTTGTTTGGTCCCTCATTCAGCAAGCTAAGGTAAAAGACGAGGCACGAAAGTAAGATTAGAAGGAGAATATAACAGAATGCAAATCATCACTGTTTCATGCAAATACTTTATTGGCTCTATGGAAACTGGATTCCAATGAGTTTTGAAAAACAGAGTCGCTATCGTGAGAGAATGATTTGGATTCTGATTTTCTTTCTCAGAGGAGATCACAGAACAAAATAGATATTTTTGCTGCAGCGTTGAAAACTTTATATTTCAGTTCTGCAGTCACAAGATGAACACACAACTTGTCACTTGGTAGATTTTCCACTTGAGTGGCCCATGATGCTGCTTGAGCAATTACTAAAAGGGATAAATGACAACTTGTAGCAGTTGATAATGGTGATGGCTTTACTTTGTAAAAATGTACTTTTCTAAAAATTCACCTGGCTCACATCATAAGCATTACGCCATTATAGAAAATGTACAAACCATCCAGCAGGACAAGAAATAAGCATAACCCAAAGTGGGTCATCAATTGATTTTGCATATGATTTTGTTGCCTATCTTCTTATAATTTCTCATGTAGGTTATCTAAATCAGACCCATAAATGTGCTCTTGTGCTTAAAGGCTGAATTGTTATGGCACGGGCTTCAGGACATGACATTTGTCTAGAGCCAAAGATATGTTTGGACTCATCAATTTTACTTCCAAATTCTGGTATCCTTATAGCACTCTAAACTGGCAACTGTGGCAGATTACATTATTTATAAATGGTGCTCCTGAATCTGCTCCATAGACAGTACAGAATCTGATATATACTATGAAGCCACACAGAAGATACATCTGAAACTGGAAAGAAAAATCCGCTGGTTCTACTACTTAAAAATAGTTTGTTTACCCTTATTTTTTGCCAGTCCTTGATCCAGAACTGCACTACTACAGTAGTCCTAATATTAATACAACATACATTGAATGCTTACACTGCAAAAATGGTCAAAGAGCACAGGAAGCTTTTTTTCAGCAAGAGAAATGTTCTTAACTACAAAATGTACATAGAATTTTTGCTGCAATACATCTAATATTGTGTGTGTGTGTGTGTGTGTGAAAGAGAGAGAGAGAGAGTGTGTGTGCTGTACAGTAGCATAATAAATAACCCAGTATGAAATAATTATGAGATCGGGTGTAAAACAGTGACAGCAGGGAAAAATAGGCCTGAATGATACATCAACCCCCAGCTAAAAATGTGCAAATGAATTCAGTGGACTTGACATTCATCGACTGTGAGACTGTCAGATCAGAGGAGTAGTGTGTGTGTGTGTGTGTGTGTTAGATAAAAAGAGCAGAAATGAGGGAAAGAAAGAGAGAATACGTTGTTTTATACACAGGTCATAAAAGTTAATAAATCCTTGTTTGTCTAGAGCTTTTTCAGTATGACTCGAGCTTCTCCTTTTTCCTTCCTGCTGGAAGCCTTCTACCTGTTGTCCTTCCCTGAACTGAACTGAATTGTTGGCTCGCAGATGCAGATTACAGCACTGACATTAATGATCAAATACATTACAGTACAAGTCTGTAAATATGAAATATTTGTCTACATTCTGAATATCAATCTTTCTTTGAGAGTAATTCTGGTTTAGTACAACTTGGGTGTGAGGTGGAGCAAGCTCCATCAGCCGAGGATAGCTTCAGAAAAAGCTAAAAAGTGAACCTTGAGCTAAAAGTTGGATAGGTTGGGAAAAGGCTTCCTTTCTTCATGAGAGTGAGATGAGAAGATTGATACCCAATAGTTCTTGGACAGATTTCAGAAGAAATGAATTACTGCCAATTCCCAGCAGGGGCGGCGCTGTAATAGGCTCCAGCCCCCCTGCAACCCTGCACTGATAAAGCGGGTCTAGACAATGGGGGGATGGATGAAATTCACATTTGGTGGTCATTTGTTTGGCGTTTGGCGATGGACCAAGGAATTTGCTTGAGAAGACTGTGTGGTGATTTTAAGACATTAAAATGTTTTGAACGGATCTTTAAATGTGTCACAACACAGCTCTCGAGCCATTACAAAAGGAGGAACATGCACACATGTGTATTGGGAAGAGCTAACAGTTATTAACAGAAATGTCAACAGAATAATTAACTAAATGTATGAAATGGGATGATCAGTTGTGTTAGGGAGTGGATGTGTGAATGTGTGCTGTGTGGTGTAAAATAGGATTGTTATGTCATATGTGTGCTGACGATAATTTGGATATTTAGAAAGTGAAACACTAACATTATGAGATGAGATTACGGATGAGGCCGAGACACTCTGACTGCATTATTGTTATTACTATTAATTTTTATATATTACATAGATATTGTGAATTCTTTTGGTCATGATAGGAAAACATGCAAAGTTGAAGAATGAGAGCCAGCGAACGGCTGAGAGAGGGGAAAAATGGGCTCCTGAGCCTAAATGAATTGTGGGTGAACTGGCCAGGTGCGCCCAGGTGCACTGCTGCAGACTCCACCTACCAGGACCTGAAGGGAGACACACAGCACAAGCAGCAGCTCAGGGCAGGACACAAACCTACAGGCTCCAGTGTATCTGAGGACGGGACAGCAATGATTACTAAATGACAACTTGAACCTGTTGCAACTCATTTTCAGAAACTTGTGTCTCAGAGCACAGGGGAAGATGTCGATCCTTTAAGTGAGAACGGCTCAGACTTTGATGTGGTCGATTTAGCTTTCCTTGTGAAAAATCTAGACATCGCGTCAAGCAAAATAGCATTCAGTTCACTGCATTGTCTTACACATTAAGATGCCCTATTTAGTATTTATAGAATGAATAGCTTATAACCTTCTATGTACTTTCAATAGATAACCAATAATCAATGTATTTGTTGACAACTGTAACTCCTCCTGTGAAAAATCCATATGTGGAGGGTGTCTTCAACAGATAATTTAATTCAATTTATTTAAATAGCGCTGAATCACAGCAAGTTATCTCATGACACTTTCAAAATGGAGCAAGACTAGACCAAACTCTTTAATTTATTCTTTAATAAAGAAAGTCCAAACATTCCCCTATGAGCAAGCACTTGGCAACAATGGAGAGAAAAAACTGATTCTTAAATATATGGAAATGAAGGAAAACCAGATTACAATGATATACAATATGTTTTCATTATTCTATTAGTTGACAAATACTGTATCTTAATAAACACAAAATATTTTATCACAAGGTGATGGTGTCATCTAAGTCAGTCTCTCTGCTCACTGTGACTGAACAATGGTATATTTTACAGTCAGTAGGCTGAAATAAAAGGTTGAAATGCAGTAAGATCCTGAAGGCCACGTTACATAGAGTTCATATGGGAGCAGAGCTGTAGACGAGCCCACAGGGCCTCTGGACCCAGCTGAAATCTGCTGATCTGAGTCCAGCATCACCTGACAACACCTCATTTATTCTGATTTACAAGGTGCCAGTCGAGACAAAACCTTCAGTCATTAAAGGAGTGGACATGAAGGTCTCTGAGGTTTTACTTTATAGAAACGTATTAATAATTGAAATTCAGTGGGGGAGGACGGCTATGACAGCCACACTATGAGAAACACCAAGGGGCAGCAGTGGGTACATACATCAGTGACACTTGAGATCTAAGTATACGCTCATTGAAAAGGAATCTCAGTACTGCGTGTACTTGTGTGTACTGTGCTCAGTATTTCTGTGACTAACTTAAATCCAGCCTGTAGCTTAACTCTCTTAGAAACATGCTGAATTAGGAAAATGACTGTTGCACTCTAATATTAATTAATGTTCTTTGTGTACTCACTGATGGTCAGGGTTTTTTTTTCTACAAATTGAAAATGGGCATAAAAGCAAGTGAATGGGACTGTAAAAATAAAAGAAAAAAAAAACTTTTTTTTTCACAATAGGAAACAGCCATCATTAATAGCATTAATGATGGCTGTATAGCATTTGGGTGATCATGTTGCAGGGTCCTGATGATGTGCTTGCTTTCTCCAAACAGAATATCATTAATATTATTAGTTACACCTGTTTCCTTTCTGCAAGTCAGACCGTCTGCTGTGAAACAGGCTGTCAGAAGCAGTTAGTATGGGTATTGATTAGTTGAATGACAGCCATGCATGAGGCTGGCTAGTCTTAGTCTGGACTGGGCATCATTGTGCCATGGGGTCAGTGTTTTGCCTTGATGTTTTGCTTTCAGGAACAGCACAGTATACTTTACTGTACTATACTGTACATAATGTAGAAATGTACCAGTATACAGTTAACCCTCCTCTTGTGTTAGCTTTCTGTTACCTTCCCTTGTGTTAGCGGGTCGGTTTTGACCCGTGTCTTAAATCAGTCATACAATACCCTAAAACAATTATTTATCATCCCATTTGTTTCTTACCTCTTGGTTACCTTGTTAGGCTTCCTTATCCATGAAAAGATTGGGTTTAATATTTTTCTTGTGGCCCCCTGGGCCTTTCTTTTCACAGCATACCCCTCGTTTTCAATATAAAAAAAATGAAAAAATGAAACTCAAGAGAATTATATAAATAAATAAAAAGTTTTATGTTACCTGACTATTACTGAGGGGGATTAGAAAACATCTCTTAATTGTTAAAATAATAATAATAATAATTTTAATATTATTAACTATAACTAACATCCATGGTGTTACGGGTCAATTTCGACCCGTATATATTTACTTCAAGAAAAAGGCAAAAAACAAGTCTTTTTTTTTTCCAAAAATATTACTTTAATACAAATACAAAATGAAAAGCAGAAGTAGTAATAATACAAAATGTAGATTTGCAAGGTCAAACATACAACAACCATTCAAGCAAATCAATCATGTGTGGCAAAAAGTGGCACTTTCAGTGTGTTCTTTACAGAGATATTTTTTGCAGGTGAAGCACAATGTGTTTGTCTTTCTGACCTGACACTTTTTCTTTACAATCAGGTGGTCTCTCTGGGGTTGTGGCTGTTGTGGTTGATGTTGAGGCAGGGCTGGCTGAGGAGGATGCTGGCGCTGATGCTCTTCGTGTTGCTGCAGGCGTGGACGGGGTGCCTGGTGTGCTCTGCAGCTGTCTGACCAAGGCTTCTCTCAATGTGTGCCTTGACAAGGGAACTTCCTAGCTCCTCGAGAAACATTCTCTGCTTGTTTTTTTTGGTTGAGTTCCACCCTTAGTGAATGTGGGTCCACGACACAAATCGATGTACAATGCAGACACATCGAGGATGTTGTAAAACACAACCATAGGCCATCGCCTGGTCATTCACTGGCAAGTGTAGGTGGCAGTTAGCTTGTCCAGGTTGTCCATTCCTCCTTTGTTTTTATAGTCCAGAATGATTATTGGCTTTTTGTCACTTCCTGATGACACAGCTACATCTTTGTGAAGAGTGGACATCAGTATCACATCTGTCGTTTTTTTGGAAAGTATGAAACAGCAGTGGTGGTGTCTGTAAAAACAAACTTTGAGGAAGGTGGAGCCCTGTCCTTCACCTGCAACATTTCAGGGTGCAGCTCAGGTTTTTTTTTTTTTTTTTACTGTGCCCACCATGGTGAGTTTCCTCCTGAGAAGTTCTCGTCTGTCTTTATTTATTTTGTCAAACAGGCAAAAAGAGAAGCCTTTAATTGAAGTTCAAGTGGTTGGAGAAGGAGCTGGCTGTGGGCTGTTGGCTGATAGTGTGTTTATGATTTCAGTTTTGGCACTTATTATGGTTTTATAATCTTATATTATAACTGGGTCAAAACTGACCCTAACAACACAAAGGTCATAATTTTCATCAGAGCATTTTATAATTTAGTAAAAAAAAAATTTTTTATTTTATTTTGTTTAAATAGAGATTCCTGACAAAGTCAAAAAGCCTTGATGCAATCAACAAATTTATGTAGTACTTTTATGCATTTAAAACCTAAAAACGGGTCGGTGCCGACCCTAACACCAGAGGAAGGTTAAATAGCTGCTCCTTAAAATGTGTGCTCCTTAAAATCCATGACTGTGGCTGGCAAAATGTACCTTGCAAGTATTCTTTATTTTCATTAGCTGCAGCTCTGTCCATATAATTTTAATCTTTTTATTGTAGGGACCAAATATTAGAATCCTACCATACCTTCCCATCCCACCTCACCCCTACAACCACCAAACTGCCTGAATTATGTAAATAGTTTTCAAAATGCATGAGCGCAATTCAGTAAGCTCAGTGTTCCAGCCACTTGAGGCGAAGGTCTTTGATCAAATCTCTCCTTAAAGTAAGAGTACTTAGATGAATAGTGTTGATCCTTGCTCAAGAAGGTCCCATATATAAAAGATCCAGTACACATCATAGCCAATGTTTTGGAGATGAATCACGAAGAGGTTTCTTGGCTGCAGCCAAACCTGAAAGCCAGATTTATATGCCTTTTCCGAAATGACATCAGAGCAAACGTAGAGCAGGGTGCATTGGAAAATGTGTGCTGGTCAGAACACTAAGCACATGTGATCATATCACTCGCTTTCTAAACTGTTGAATTGCCAGCAGGTTCAGTAAACACATTAGGCTCCTGTTGTTTTAGTAGTTCTGCATGAAAATAACAGGAGAATTCAGTACACAGTGAAGTGTTACAGGAAAGAACTGGGCTTGATCTGACACTGGACTGGAGACATTATAGCTTACTGTTGTGACGCTTCAACTCAAGACAACATTATTACTTTCACCATATATGGCATAAAAGTGCTATTCTGTTCCAGTGTGTCCAACCGACACCACAACCTGCTTCACTGTCATCCAGAACTTGTTCAAACCTGCAGAATGTAATCACAAATTCTTGTGGAGATTGCATAGTCTCGACATATACTGCATCTGTCCATCTGGGTTTTGGAGAAATGTGCACAAAACATGTGCCGTAGAATATTGCTATTTGTAATGGTGCAAAAAACACAGAGTCACACTTACATATGATACTGTGAATACCAATGTAACAGGAGAATATTTTGGGAAGAAATTCATAGCTGTTTAATATCTTATGAACATCCCAACCCAAGCAGATGATTTTTATGGTCCAACTCTCCAGTTCCAGTTTTAGTATACATACAGTGTTCCTGTTTATATATCGAGATACAGCATCTCAGATACCCTGTTTACATGAAATGCTATTTGTCCCTGATGCGAAAAATCTCACAATATTTTCAATATTTTAACTTTTTCTACCCTTTGCTTAATAGCCTTCTTTTTGCTGATTTCTTCACTTCTTCTTTCTTTCTTTCTTTTTTTTTTTTTTTACATCTTCTCTCACACACTGAAAAGCTTTAATACCTAAAGGGTTGGCTGGTCGGTTCTTACCCAGGAGTGGATTGCTGTGCTATGAATCTATAATGTAATCCCCCAACATGAGGAGACACACATCATTCAAATGCTCCAGTACATTACTATTTCAACCCATCAGATATGTTGGAAAGCTCATGCTTGGAAATCTGAGAACTACAGTACAGTTGGGGTGTGTGTGTGTGTGTGTGTGTGTGTGTGTGTGTTTATGTCTATTTGCTATACATATATATATATCGATATATCTACATCGATATATATATATATATAGATACATGTGTGTGTGTGTGTGTGAGTGTGCATGTGTGTTGACATGCATATATAGTGCAGCGGTACAGTGTGTGGGTGTACATATAGACAAGCCTTTCAGTGTACATGTGTGTTTGATTTGTTTAGTGCATATGTGCATGTGTTTTAGTGTGTGTATACTGTGTGTGTATGTGTGTGACTGTGTGTGGAGTTTTATAGAGAGGAGCTGTGTGTGGGGGAGGAGAATGTGGAAGTGAATTATGCCTTTTTCAGAGGGGAGGGGGGTGCATATATGTATGTGTGCATGTATGTGGGGGATGGGGGAATTGTACACTCTATGTATGTGTGTTCAGTAAGTAAGTGTGAGCTGGTTTGTGGTGTTTGAGTGTGTGTGCGTGTGTGTGTGTGTGCGTGTGTGTGTGTGTGTGTGGGTGGGTGTGTGTGTATGAGACAGAGAGAGAGAGAGAGAAAAAGAAAGAGAAAGTGTTTGAGAATGCATGAGAAATAGAAAAGGCATTTTATGATACCTCTTTGTGTGTGTGTATACTCTGCAGTGGATATGTGCATATCTATGAAGTCCATGGTTATGTTTACAATGTGTGCATTTGAAGCTTATAGCTATTTGTATATGTGGAAATGTCTGAACATGTTATCACTATAACATATCTATATATCTATAAGTATGACTGTGGGCACTTTGTATGTGTAAGTGGATTTCTATATTTGATATGCATGTGTGACCATCTGTTTAAGAGTACTGAATTTGTGTGAATGTGTGTGTGTGTGTGTGAATGTGTGTGTGTGTGTGTGTGTGGGTGGGTGGGAGAAAATCTCTTTGTTTATGTGCATCTGTGTACGTGTGTTTATCTCTAGTTAATGGAAATGTGTTGTTCTGTCACTGACGATCATCTGGACAGGCAGAAAACAGCATTTGTTTATACCCTGGTTTGTATTGAATAGTGTCACAGTCTGTTTCATTGTTTCACCTTCCATCTCTCAGAAATCAGATTATTCATGGTTAATCCTGATGTTTAAATTCATTTGAAGATTTAAATGAGTTGAAGGAATTGTTTATTCCTTTTCAGAAACTGAATTAAGGTCTGTCCTACAATTTATTAGATTTTAAATGGGCAAGAGGGCCTGAGAAGAGTAAGTGAGCCAAAAACAAGTCAAGCATAGTTAAAAGTATAACTGCTCATTTGCAAGGACAAATATAGAAGAAATTCATTAATCTTTCAAAATAGATATAGACTTCACTTTACTCTTCTCAAAGAATACAAAACAATACTGATTTAACCTACAGTCTGAGGATTTTTATGCATGCTGTATTAAATACAAAAGCATCCCTTTTTCTACAAACTGACTTTTTTACATCTACAGAAGCGACAGGAGAGGTTTGAGCGGAATAATCATAATGTGTGTAGATTAAATTTGAATAAAACTCAAATGTAACTACACCCTCAAAGTCTGCCAGAACCCTGACGATTAAGTCAGCACATGTAAAAAACAGTTAGGGAGGGGTGGGAGAATTTGGCTGAACCGAACATTCAGATCCAGGCAAATACATGCCAACATAAATCTGTGATTATATGAAGAGTGTAATAACATAATTTAGTGTGCAGTTCCTCTGGCTTTATTGACACTGAGGGTCAGGTTGTGCTATAAAAGAACCATTTTGTACTACGAGTATTGCAGTACTTCTACTTTTTCAAAAGGCAAAAGGGTTTATAGATGTTTGAACAACCACGCTGTAAGGAGAAGTGAAGAGCAGGATATCATGTTGGTGGGGTGAACGTAATAAGAGCTAGAGTGAGAAGTTCAAATCCTGGCTCCTTTTTCAGCCACGCACAACTGGTAATCACAGCATGAAGTATGTTGGAAAGTTACATCAACTTCTGGACACAACCACTCCCTGTCCAACATTGGAAAGGAGTGGGGTGGGGTGGGGGGTGTGAAACCACTCAAACTTCCAAGCCAATAATTCTGATGAAGCATATTGGCATATTAAGTGCAAAACACAAAGCCCTGACTGACTGATGACAGTCCTCCCTCTTGATGTCCTGAACAAGGACGTCTACTTCAGGACACTGTTGTGGCTGGTAATGCCCCAACACGGGGCTGTCAGTCTATCGGATGAGACAGAGACTGGGTGAGCATGATAGGCAAAAGAGCACCGCAGGTGTCTTCTAGTAGATACAGGTAAGGCAAGCACACATTGATAAGATAAATACAAGACTGATTTTTTTAGTGACCTGAAAAGGTTTCACAACACAAGGTACCAGCTTAGAGCTTTTCTTTTTAAGACTTTGTGAATGGGGAAAATCAGCAAGGAAACAGCAACAGCTGGATGCCAGTCTGGCAGTAAAAAAAATGACAACCTAACCAACAACCTGTGAGAATTCTATGGACTGCCCAAACCACATTGTTCACACCTCAGCTATCAGTATCTCCGACACTTGGCTGATTGGAGTGTCAGGTAGTCTTTGTGATACTTGCATTCATGGTTACAAAATATGGTTTGCTAGGTCAGTTTCACAACAACACACAGCTTTCTATTGTCAATCTCAACGTCAGAGTAAGAAAGGATGAAGCCAAGAAAGGACATAACAGCTGATGGACAGGTGATCTTCAGCAGCCTCTTCAGTGCTTGGCGCTACATGGAGAAAGCTGAAAGGGACAGAAAGACTGCTGATGTGTCATGACCCAAACTCAGACACTCAGCTCAGACAGAGAGAGAGAGAGAGAGAGAGAGAGAGAGAGAGAGAGAGGGAGAAGAAGGTTAACTTTGGCCTCCTTGTCAATGAAGGTGCAGTGCTGGAAGTCAAATGATAGCTTGCATTGCACAAGGAACTGTCGACATGCAGGAAGACGTGGCTCAACAGCCTAGAATAGGGGGAGAAGCCACGCTGCTGGTGGGAGAAAAACCTGAATCATGAGCAAGACCTGCCATTGAGGTGCAGGAATTGAATAGATTTAAATATGTCAAAACACAAGATAGTAGGAGCCCCAGCTGGATTTACCAGCTAGGCGGCACTGCGGAAAGAAATCCCTCCTGCCTCTCCAGTTGACTGTATATAGTGAAGGCTTATCTGTTACCTACAGCAGACGGATTTATGTAGTGCTTTACTTGACCTTTATTTAACTTGATGCACTACGTGAGCACAATATAAAATGAACCAACTGTCTTACAACTAGATTTGGTTTTCTGATACTGTAACGTACTTTAGTTGTGGAAATTTGATAAGCATAAGTAATTAAATTAATGACACACAGTGCAGGACTGTTTGAGGGTCCTTTTGCAGTATTAGCACAACAGATGGTAGACACATCAATAATGAACATAAATCTTTTATTTTTTCCTTCTGTTGAATATTGATTCATAATGCATAATAACAACTTGTAATAATTACTTAGACTCTAGAAACACCTGGTTGGACTTTTTGACAAACACTTCCCCTCTAGATGGAGTACACTGTGTTTTTCGCCCCCGTTGGCTCCTCATTGTCAAGTTAGACGTGAAAGTATAGATCGATTTCTCTCAAAATAAAATTACTCGGTTCTGAAATGGCATTTTTTTTAACAACAAGCCACTAAAGTTTCTGATTGAAGTTAATATAAGAATTCGTAAACGGTGTGAATAAATCACGTTTGCTTTGTCTTTCCCATGCCCTTTCCTTTCGCTTAATAGAATCTGCGCTTTTATTTTGTGAAAAGATCTACATCCGGGTTCGTCGTGGCTAACTCTTGCTAGCTTGATCCAGGAGCTCTTTGTATCACTGGTCCGCGAGGTACCACAGCACCAAGGACACGCGCGGCAGCAGCAGCAGCAGCGGCGGCGGAGGAACATTAAGGCACAGTGTCCCAACGAGGGACAGACAGGGTCCAGCAACGTCCCCTGTCCAAACCACACACCGCTACTGGTTACATACAACGTCAAACGAAGCTTCTTGAAGTGCACCATTGCTTGTTAAGGTTTGTTTTAACGTCAGGTATAAAAGAAGTTGGTTTACATGGAAGTTTGCTTGTCACAGCAGCAGTTATTGGAGCCCGAAAGCCGGTGTGGAGAGGAGAGCACCAACCTAAACTTCACTTACTCCGTCAGCTTGGTTTAGGCTTATTTCGGCGAGTTATCTGCTTGAAACCTGCACTTGTTTTCGTAAAGAAGCTTGTTTTATTGGACCGTCGTTGTTTCTCTGTTTGGTCACTCAGGGACTCGCCACAAACCGCCCAACTTTGGAAAAGGTTACCCCGGTGGTCTGTGACATACACGGAGGTAGGAGAAGAAAGGAGCCCGGAGACGCGGACAGACGGAGAAGTGGATGTATTTTCAGCCATGGATGTAACAGTTTACCCGCCTCCTCCACAGCCTCTGGCCGCGCCAGACCACACCAGACTGGGACAGTTCCCCTACCCTGACCCGGCCTTTGGCACCAACAAGGTAAGAAAGGAAAGCTGGAATCTACGTATTGCTCTTTTTCTCATGGCCCCGAGATGAAAGCCACGTTAGTCGTGTCCTGTTTCGAGTACCTTAGCTATCCCCACCTCTCGGCGTATTCATCCGTCATGCCCTGCCAATTAAGTGGCAATTAATTAGTTGATTAGGCTCCAGTGATCAGCGCAGCTATTGAGAGTAATTACATTCCAATGTTACTCATTTCTTTCGATCATATGCACTCACTGGGGGATACACCGTCTGTTTTACCCCGAGTTTGTTGGAAGCGATGCGATGACATCTTTAATTAAAGATTCTCTACTGGTAATTGAAAGGTAATTAAGTTTCAACATGCGCCACATTAGCAGTACCAACAGAAGAGTTAGAAATAAGCGGCAAGTAATAGTGAGGAAAACCGTACATTGCGATCTTTTGGTAGGCTTGCAACAGACATTTAATGGAGTTCACAGCAGTGCCTCTCGTTTCTGTTTAGCGATTCTTAATTGGTATCTCTTTAAAGCTCTGTTGTCTTGCTCCCTCCAGAGCCAGGTCGAAGGTCAGGTTCAGATTCACAACTGGAGCTCACAGGAATCCAGTGAGCTTCAGTATGACACCTCATAAGCAGCCGTTCGTGCAGTTATGTTTAATGAATGTACGGCTGTTTATCTGTCGAACCATGTCTGTCAGAATGCAAACTAAACCAATGTCTTTCAGAGTAAGGTGTTTGGGTACAGACACAGTGAGATCATGCTCATTTGACAGTGATGAATTGCTTAATTATTTCACTGGGTGCAGTTGATAGTGCAGCCGTGAAAGTTAAAGACAGATTATAACCTCTGGTCAGTGTTCAGACAATAAAAACATTTTGTCAGTTTGATAGGAAAAGGCGACTGAAAAATGTCACAGTGTTTAAAAGTATTTAATATAATAATCTAATTATAATTTGGATAAAAGGAATACATTATATTGCACACACTTATATGCAATAAAGTGGGCTCTTTTGACATGACATGACATTATGTTTGTGTTGCTTAAGTGTATCAAGGAAACTAATCAGATTACTCTCCCACACTGCAGGGCAGAGAGTTGATTACACGAAGGGCAAATGTAAACTAAATAAAGTAGCAACATGTACTATCAGTTCCACTCAAATGGCTCGCTGTACTCTTTCGCCTCACTTTTACTGGCTTGTTTTTATTTCTTAATGTGTCTCTCTCATGGACTGAGGGTGTATACCTGAAAACTATTCAAAGGCCGGTTGTCTAACTCTGCCCTGCCTGCTCACATTTATTAACTGTTCCGTCAGGCTGTTTTTCCTCTGTTAAATCCCATTTGGCAACAACAGCATGATGCTGAACTTTTGTTTTAACCAGAAATACTGTGTTTAATGAAGTCTTTGGTAATATAGTGTGCCTCTGTTAATGTGATACGCTGCTGCTGTCATACACCTCCATGTGTGGTCATCGGAAAATAAGTCTAACTGTCACAATGCAGTGTAAGAAAAAAATATTCAGACAGCGCTGTTTGATGTATAGCAGAGCACGGATGTTGATTTTTGTTGCGCAAAAAAGAGGATGTTGTGACAGTAACTATATCAGATATACTGTATACATCCAGCAGTTTGTAGCTGGGGAACCGCCTCTGATTCTCCACCAGTTCTGCAGCTGACTGTGACCTCTGGCCTCATTAAGCGCTGAGCGGGCATGATTGTTACTTTAATTTCTTCATGATCTAGATTATAGTTATTTATTGTGTTTTATTTGACCCTCAGTGTTGTTCCTCGTGCCCAGTGGCTGAACTCACCGCGCTGTACGCCAACCTGCTGCTTTTAAGCTCAGACTCTCATGTAATGTGCAGAGATGCCTTGCATACAGAACCCTGCGGTATTGCGCTGTGTTGTTGTCAGTGAGTATATTTGTTTCAGAAAGAGGGAGGGAGAGATTGGAGATAGAGGCTGAGGATGTAGAGAGAAAGAGAGAGAGCGAGCTATGTGGTTGGGGGTAGGGACTGGAGAGAGAGAGAGAGAGAGAGAGGGAGAAGAAGGAGGAGGGTTGTTGGGGGTAGGGATGTTGTAGATGTGAGAGAGTGTGTGTGTGTGTAGTGGGGGTGGGGCCACTAAGGTTTGTACTATATTTCTCTCTGTGTGTCTTTTGATTCACGACTCTGTCTGCCCGATAGAAGAGATCATATTACTGTGTGGGGGAACAGAGAGAATAGGAGAAAGAGAGGCTATATGAAAATGGAGAGAGGAAGGTGCTACATAGGAGAGAGGGAGAGAGAGAGAGAGAGACAGGAAGCACTGAGGAAACAACATGAGAGTAAAGAAAAATAAGAGGAACAGTACAGAGAAAGGCTCTGTGAAAAGGAACGGAGAGAGGATGTGTGTGTATGTGTGAAAGTGTGTGTGTGTGTGTGTGTGTGTGTGTGTGTGTGTGTGTGTGTCTAAGAAAGCGAGGGGAGAGGCGTGTCCAGATGTGTTAATGTGAAGATGTAATACCGCTGGTGGTCTACATTTTCCACTTGAGTTAAACAGAGAAATTTCCCTGCACGGTAACCTTTAAAAAAGTAATGTCGTACCTGTCATTAGGAACTGTGACAGCGAGGCTCATGTTAATATATTGTTTTGGGGATATACATTAGTTTCTTGGTTTGTTTTGGCTGTAAGACTTTGCAGTATGGATTCTAGGAGCCTTTAAGCCTTTAAGAAAGAAAGATACACTGTGTTCAGTTGATCTGTATCTTGTATGTACACAGTAGATGTACATCTGTTCTCCGTCTCATTGAAATAGATTTCACGATGATTTGTGAGCCGATATATTGGTTGTGTGGTGACTGCAATGAGTTTTAAGTGAAAAATGAGTAAACTGTGACCGACGATGATCAAAAACATTACAAAAACCATTCGAACCACAAATCTCCAGAAAAAGATTGAATTTAGTTTCCTTTTCCCCCCGAAATGCATCTTTTATGTTACTTGTGCCAATCTAATAATAATTGCCACAAAGTATGCAGACTGCTGATGGTTAAGTTCCTCATTAGGTTGTTATAATCCACTTAGCGTTTGTCTTAAAAACAGCGTAATATTATTGTTAATGAACTACCTGCCAAGATAATGTTGTTATTGAAGATACCCCTGTATAGAGTTCATACTGTAATAATAATAATGATGATATTAATTGTGTAATAAAGTGATACTGGCAGGCCGTGATATTTTCTGACGGTTATTATATTGACGTGTGACACAAACAACAGAAACAGGGTGGAGTAAAGAAATGAGTGCAGATGGGGAATTTGAAAGCAGTTGAAAGAAAATGATGAGAGAGGGAAAAAAAAAGGTTAATTTCAACTTTTTTTTCTGTTCTAGCAGAAACATCCGAGATTTGCTGAAGCAGCTAATCTAAAGTAACAATTTGATGCTTTATCTCATCTTAATGTTAAAGCAAAGTGAATAACTTTGAGTTTTTATAATGTCTGTCAGACAAAACAAGATGTTGGATAAGATCACTTGGGACTGTAGGAAATTGTAATGAGCATTTTCCACACTTTTGTAGCGCTTTGCAGACCACGAGTTAATCAAGAAAATAACTGGCAAATGAATGATTATTGTTAGATTATTGTTAGATTGTTAGATAAATAATTATTAGATGTGGCCTGACAAATTTGTGGTATATCAACAGTCAGCTTGACTGCTTGACGGGATAAAAGGAAGTTATGTTATATGTCAGAGACAGATAATATGCAGCTTTGAGGGGTTTTTTTTTGTTGTCTGTAGAGTATTTAATTGGAAAAAGAGCCTCTCATACTGACCCAGACAAAGTTTCCTAATGCTTAAAGTTACTGATTCATTGAAAGATATGACCATGGTTGCTGTCAGGGTCTACCAGTCGCACTGAACAAGACAGCATCTGTCTGGGAAGCTCAACGCAGTGTGAAACAGTAGGAGGTCATGGCCTAGTCATAGTCAGAAGTCATAGTCTGATGAATCACTCTGCTATCTTTCAAGATTCTTGCCATCTTAAAATGTTCCACTGCATCCTTTGTCTTAGTCCCTCTTTAACGTGATTTGAATGCTTTGCGCTCTGCATTGACATCAGCCGGACTGTTCTTCTTTCTTTTCTTTTCTTTTTTTTCTGAACTTACACGGTTAACAGAGCAAGTTAAAAAGCAAAGTGTCAGACTGTGTGAGCGGCAGCCAGCTAGCTCAGTGTCACCGCTGTGATGCACGTGCACAGCTCAGTCACACGGAGGGCTGGCTTGGTGAACAAAAGTGAGTGAGCCACGCTCAGCTCTGATCGGCAGCGCTCATAATGAGTCTCCACACACACATGAATAGGAGCTATTTCATCTGACACACAAGTTAATTAATTGTAACACTGCAATATAAAAAAATACTTGTGGTAGAACAGCCTAAATATATGATTACTGCGGCAAACACGTGGCCTCGTGAGAGAAAGAAAAAGAGAGAGCAAGAGGAGCAGAGATGGGATGAATCAGGGAATTTAGTAGAGGGAGGGAAGAGAGGGAGAGAGGGCCTAATGTAAACATGATGATTGTGAAAGCTGGGTGAGGTATTTCTAAAGCAAATAGAGAAGAGGAGAGAACAGGGAGGAGAGAAGTAGACCTCAGTAAAGAACGGAAGAATATGGATTGAAGGAGAGTAGCAAAACAATTGGCAAGTAGCCAGGGGATGGGATGAGATTTGAAAGTAGCCCTGATGGATTAGAATAAGAGAAACAGTGTAATGGCAAAAAGGTGACAGGATGAGAAAAGTCATCAAGAGCTGGAAGAACTAGATTTTTGCTATGAGATTAAGATCTCAAGCGGTTTCGGCACTCAGAAACTTGGTAGAGGTTACAGTAGACGACAAAAGGACACTCACAAAGCTCCCTGTCGCGCAGTCATCGTTTGATGTCATGAACTGTTTTCAGATCATGCAAATCACTGCATTAGTTCAGCTGGTGCGGCTTTTAAACCACACTCAGATGTGTGCGTGCCCAAGGTGTAGTGTCCTCATCATCGTTTCAGATAACACTCATAGCTGAAAGGGTGCCGCTTTGAGCTGTTACGGTGAACGCCGCGTGACACCATTTTCATTTTCAATGGGACGTCGTTGTCGTAGAATTTTAAATGTTGCAGGACTGCTTAGCAACACGGAAGAAAGGGAGGGGACAAAAGCAGGGACAATTAAACTTCATGCTAATTGAGGGAATATTGGTTCGTAGTTAATTTTAATGCAGTGGTGGTAGAGGAAGTGTAGTCTGTTTTGATGGATTATTATTATTATTATTTGTCACAGAAGACATTTGACATGTGACAGTTGGAAAATCACAGGAGATAATAAAATAAATAATCAAATGAATGTGCTGCCTCAGGTTCAGGGTCCTGCTGTCACACTGTCATGACTTACTGAGACGCTTGAATGGAACAGAGCCATCGTTGACGTTATTAGCAACACCTGCACTTTTTCTACTAAGACCTGCCTGCTGATGAAGTGGTCTTAACCTTCAGCAGGTTACAGGCTTCCTCTATGTGTTGGAATAGGAAGTGAATGTGTTCCTAGACTGACAAAGGTCAGCTCAGCAGAACGTTCATATTTAAGAAGTGCATTACCCCAAACTATGAATAACAACTATGTCTCCAGACAAGTTCAGGGAGGCGGCTTTAGTCCTGCTACACTAATACATAACACACTGTACTCACAGTGCAACATTTAACCAACAGGGCCTTTACAAAAAGACCTCCTATTGAAGCTTCTTCCCATTCGTTTGCCCTTTGTGCTGCTGCTCTACAGCTCATTTGGAAACACTGCTGCGGCTTTTATAGAATTACACAAACTGCGCCTCCGCCCCAGCATTCACCTGTAGGCTCTGATTCTAAGTCACAATGGGTGACATTCCATTAAAGTCACACTCTGTGCTGGGCTTAGGGTATACCTGCGGGGTGTTCATGTAATAATACAACTGCTCCACATGAGTTGTCTGACTGAACTTACTGTACGTTATGATCAATGTTAGAAGACCTGGCATAAACAGGATGATCCACTCAGCAATTCCCTCACGGCAGTACTACCGTTTTTAAGAAACTATTTTTGTCAGTCAGGATTACAAAAATGAATTAGAATGGATTTGTCAGCATATTTAAAATGGCTTGTCGTGTGTCTACATTAACACAATCAGCTCAGCTTGACTGCTTGAATGCTACTTGTGATATATCAGCAGTAGGGACAGACCGATTATCCGCTTCTGCGTCTGTTTATCGATATGATAAATGAATTTTGGCTCGGGTGCAGTCGCCTCCCTGGTAGTGAGTACTCTGTGATCTCATGCAATATCCCATCTACAACACTGTCTGATTGGTCACAAGTCATTAGTAAAAACCTATCAGCACTGTATAATCTGAATCTGCAAGGCATCGAGTAACTAAAGTCAATGGTGGTTTAAAAAGTACAATATTTGCCTCTAAAATCTAGTGCAATGGAAGTATAAAGTAGCAGAGAATAGAAGTACTCAAGTAAAGTACATGTACCTCAAAATTTTACCATCCATCCATCCATTTTCTATACTGCTTATCCGCTTATCCGTCAGGGTCGCGGGACTTAAGTACAATACTGAAGTAAATTGTAGATAGTTTCATTGCATCACCGGATGCAAATCAAAGTAAATATTTTCATTTTTACTCTACCAAATATTTGTCCTTTGTCTTCTTGATTGCAAAAAAAAAAAAAAAAGTCTATTATCAATTAGTGGAACATTTTGGTAATTCAGTCTCAGCTATTTAAGAATATTTATAAGAATAAGAATATTATTTTTTTCCTCCCACATGTGTTTCTAAAAGAAAACAAATAGGTTGAAGTAGGTTCAAGTACCAAAGAAGTTAAGGACAATTTATTACATACAATGCAATTAATACAATTAATACATACAATTAATACTGCTTGTGTGCACGTATGCGTGTGTGTGTGTGTGTGTGTATATGTGTGTGCATGCATTGCTATTTGTGCTCAGTTTGCTTTTTCCAAGTTGTTCCCCAGCAAACTGGATTGAATATGTGGAGTGTAGACTGTTGCAGTTTTAACAGCAATTTGCATGTTAACATGTAGTAATATGTTAACACAGTGACTAATTATCAGTCAGATGTTCAGAATATTAGAATTAATCTGTCTTTGGGTAAATGATTTATAATGCCTACACTTAGACGATAGTGATGTTTAGTTACATAATAATTCACTCGTAAAGGTGCAGGTAAGGTCTGTTCACTCAGAATAAATTAAAACAGGTCACTCATACACTGTTGAGGCATGGTCTAATGTCTGACTACAGCCTCATCACACACACAACCACTATTCTGAACAGTCATACATTCATCTACACACAAGCTCTGACATGCAGCTATATTGGAATATCTCGGAATCCATTAGCGAGAAAGTGCCACCCTGCTGTCATCTCAACCAATCAGAGATCTAACCAATCAGATGTTTCCAGTAGCTGGGAAACAACAGATTGGACTCTTCTTGGTGTCTTGAGAAGTTGCAGCATTTGTAACCCAAACCAGTAGTTCTCAAACTTCAAGGACCTCTAACTGACACAAATTACACGGAACTTCATATGTAAACGTGTTTCTTTAAAGGGAAATGTATGAAACCCACGACCATAATAGACATACATTACATCATTATATTATACCAACTGATGGAATTACAGTGAAAATAAATTATTCCCTGTTTTGTTGGGGACCCCCTGGAACCTCCTTATGACCCCTGAGGGTCCCCAGATCCCACTGACCTGTACATGTACTGTCAGATTGACAGCTTTTTACTCACTTTCTCCTCTCCTCTGCCCACATTCACATTTCTGCTCTCTGTCACTTGCTGAACCACACACCCGCGCCACACACACACATTACACACCATCCTATTTCATAAAGGAAATGTTAACTTTTATTCTATCAAACCTTTACTTTCTAAGTGTCGGTCACTTTTCTCTCTCTGGTCACCGGCTGCGTCATCACAGAAAACTCTACTGTGTCACACAGTCCCATTGTCGCCTCGGACAGGACCCCCCCACCCTCCCCACCCCAACCAGCCAAAGTGTCGGCATCTCATCTAATTATCTATCAGAACACAACCAGTCAGTCTGTCCGTCCGTCTGTCCACGTTGGCTGTCATTACTGAACACCTTGCCAGACACCCACCCCATACACCCAACACACACCCAGCACACATATACACTCTCCCCTCCCCTTAAGCTTGCTGCTGATTGGGTGACTTTCAGCTGTGTTGCTTGTGTGTCGGTGTGTCTGAAAGCCTTTCAGTTTGTTGAATCACGGGGATGGAGCGATGAGGGACTCCTGGTTGGTGGAGAAATGCCAAGTGGAACAGATGGACAGAGATAGAGCTCTGCCAGAAGAGACTAATTATCAGGATTTCATTTCCAAAACAAACATATTGCAATCAAATCGCATACTGCAATCATTGTCGCATTGTTCTCTATGTGTGTATACTGTATTAGTGACAATGACTTGGATCAATTAATGTGTGGCGTAAGAGACTGGATCAGTTCCTGAGTTGTTTGCTGTCCACTTTTCTTTAGCGCTCAGCTTCTGTTCACGATCATACAGTGACAACTGCGTTTGTGTAGTGCTAATTGCTGTGGGGTAGACGACAATACGACAAGTCACATTTGAAATGTGTGAACTCATGTCTGTTTTGACCCTGTTTAAGTGTCATAAGATTCTTTGACTGCAACATCTTCTGCTCATCTGTGATTTATCTGCCACTTCTGTTCAGAGTGGTGGAGATTGTTCATGTCACTCATGTCTTATTAAGAAAGACATCTTACTTTTGACATGAGGTTTACTCATACAAGGTAATCAAATTAGATTCAATTAACTCTGTGAACTACACAAACATGCCCTATTTGCTTTTCTAAACTTAACGAATGTTACCTGTTGGCAACGAGGTGTGTTATTCTGATATTTTCCATTAGCATAATTATCATTACCAAATTACCTGATGGCCGACTAGGGCTGGGGCGACTCGTAGACGAAATCCACATCATTGATCATGGAATTACGTCGATCAGCATGACGTGCGTAGCGTTTCATTGCAGTGAAGCACGGCTGTGCCCAGGCAAAGCATGGATTACCCCCAAGAGCAAGCTGCTGCTAAAACACCTTACCCACGATATCTGTGATGTGGTGCTCTGTAAGCTCTGCGAATTGGAAGTGGCTTATCACAGCAGCCCAACTGCTATGCACAAACACACAAACATAGATCCCGGAGTGCTTTGTCAAGACATCACCGTCCTGTTTAGTTTTGGTCCCCACCCAAGAATGATATATTCAAATTATCAGGATGCCAACATGTCAGTGGAAGTCACTTAAAATTGAGTTTATTCACTGCCGTCATGGTAAAAATAATTTCTGCACCAGTGCTGCTATGGTAATGCTGTTTTTGCTGCCATTTCACATTTTCTGCCGACTTAAATGGCCACGTATGAGTGAGGAAGTGGCTTAAACTAACGTTTAAACCATTTTCTTGAATCACACCAGGAATTTTCCGTGCCCTGACACTGATGCACAAAAAAAGCTCACCAGTGATTATCTTAACTCTATTGCATTCAGACATCAGAGTAAACCAGTGATTTATCATTCAAACCCCTCTCGCCCTGTGATAAGCCAGTTGTGTGGAGGTGAGAAACTTCTCTCTCTCGCTCTTTTTTTTGCTTGTTTGTTTGGAGGAGGTTGAAAGAAAATGTGCACTCTTGTGTCCATATTTAATGATTATCACATTTCCTCCCTCCCTGTGGCAGCCAGCTTTGTACTCCACATTCAAGCCTGGCCATTCAGCACTACTATAAAGACTTTTGATTTCTGATGAAGATAGACAAGACGTTGTGGGAACAAATCTTTTTGAGCATAACCCAGCCCTTAGATGGGAGGCAGTCAAACAGGATTTGACTTTACACTGTCAGCTGTTCTAATGGAAGATGTTCCCGGACTTTGAGGCAGCTGTTGTAGTGAGAGACTTTGTGTGTGAATTCAAACTTAGATTTCTGTGAATAAAGACTTAGACTCTACACACATGACTCATATGGAACTGCAGTCCTCAGCTTTGTTAATACATGGCTGAAGCATCCTCTAAGTCTTCTGAGGCACTAGTGGGACTTTATTTGACTTTACTTTCTTCTTCATTCTGCCATTTGACTAGCTGGATAAGAATAGGTTTTTAGTGACAAATGTGAAGTAAATCAGTAGACCTCCAAAGAGTTTTAAACAAGATTCATTTAGATTGAATTTGAGCAGTGTGAGATTTGTTAGTTGCTGTTTGTAAACATGTCATGATTTTTTTTTTTTAGGAAAATCCTGCATAGTATACATTTAATTAAAACACTGTCTTTACTGGAAGCATAACGGGGAAATATTTACCACGAATATAGTATCACATGCAAGAAATACACAGTGATACTCCAACACATACTATCAAGACTTACAGTCAGAGAAGGTACAGCTT